>NC_134115.1:87269351-87581331 GCF_040939455.1 Microcebus murinus | reverse complement strand
TGCAATGTTCTTACCACAAAAACATTGATAAGTAGGTGAGGTGATGAATATGTTAATTAGCTTTCTTTCCTCATTGACAATGTAAACATATATCAAAACATCACCTTGGCTAGGCATGGTGGATCACACCTATAATCCTAGCACTCTGGGGAGGCCAAGGCGGGAGGATCACTCAAGGTCAGGAGTTCCAAACCAGCCTGAGCAAGAGCGAGACCCTATCTCTACTAAAAACAGAAATTATCTGGACAACTAAAAAAAAAAAAAAATATATATATATATATATATATATATATGAAAAATTAGCCAGGCATGGTTGCGCATGCCTGTAGTCCTAGCTACTTGGGAAGCTGAGCCAAGAGGATCACTTGAGCTCAGGAGATCGAGGCTGCAGTGAGCTAGGCTGATGCCATGACACTCTAGCCCGGACAACAGAGTGAGACTCTGTCTCAAAAAAAAAAAAAACCATACAAAAACATCACCTTGTACCCTATAAAAATAAGAATTTATAACCAGACACAGTGGAGTCCACCTGTGGTCCCAGCTACAGGGGACCAGAGGTTGGAGGATCCCTTGAGCACAGCAGTTCTAGACCAGCGTGGGCAAACCAGCAAGACCCCTGTCTCAAACAAAAATTATTTTAAAAAATAAAAATTTGAAAAAGCATTAGCAAGATTGCAAATAATGTGTAATTATAGTGTGTACCTACAATAATCTAAGAGGACCTGTGTTTTCAATTTCAATAATAATTTCAGTAAAAGGGGAAAAGAACAGGCCCGCCCACAGTCCCGAGCTCAGGGTGCCTCAGAGAGCGCCCGTAGGACCGCCCCCGCCCACGACTCCGCTCCGCCCCTCTCGAGCTCCGCTCCGCCCCCCACGAGCTCCGCCCACCGCCCCGCCGGCTCCGCCCCCGCCCACGAGCTCCGCCCCGCCGCCGCCGCGCCCCGCCCTGCGCGCTCCGGCTGGCTAGGCGGCTGCGGGCGGCGGGCTAGCAGAGAGGGCCGTCGCCCGGCAGCAGGTGGGCGGGGTGCGGGCGGGTGGCGGCGGCCGGGCCTGGGGCTGCCGGCTGCGCTCGGGCCGGGCGCGGCTGCTTGCGGGCGCGCCATGGACTTCAACATGAAGAAGCTGGCGTCGGACGCGGGCATCTTCTTCACCCGGGCGGTGCAGGTGAGGCCTGGCGCCGCGCCGTGCGCCCGGGGCCCGGATGTGGGGCGGGCGGGGAGCACCCTGCGACAGAAGCCTGGGGAGCTTCCCGTGCTGCTGCAACCCGGCTCAGCCCCCCTGAACCTCTGCTCCTTATGCGCTGTCCAGAAAGAGAAAGCTCGGGCGGCCCAGAGTCGGGGTGGAGCAGGGCCTTGGCCCTCTTGCCTGGGGCTCACCATATGGACTGGCTGGGCTACCCCGCCGCCCTGGCGCCTGCCCAGCTGAGGGGAGGAGAGGGCACTGGGTGGCTCCTACCTCCCTGCCCTTGTCCAGCAGTGACTCTGACTCCTGGAGGGGCATCTGGAGGCCTGGGTCCCAGGCCCAAGGACTCATGCATCCGCCACAACCCGTTCTCCGAGCCTCAGTCTCTGCACCTGTGCAATGGGCAGGCGGTACTGTGATCCCTCAGGTCCACTTTACCCGCTGGATAGTCGGGCTGGAAGCCAGGAACTATTTCCTTTAGGCTCTGTGAGAGTCTGTTTCCTCTTATTTCCTGGGCTTGGGCGATGGGGAGAGGGGTGGGGTCTGGCTGGGTTCCCTCCTTGGTAAGCTGTCCAGGCCAGTGATGCTGAGATTGAAACAAGTCCTATACATTTGGGTGCAGGGAGAGAAACTGAGGCAGCTTAATGTCATGGGCAAGGCTTAGAGTCAGGTATGGGTGGGAACTCGCCTTTCTCTTCTCCTTGCTGGGCCTCAGTTTCTCAGTCTGAAAAATGGCATCAGTATCCTTCCCTCCCAGGATGGATGTGAGGATTCTGTGGCACTCTGCATGTATGTGTTCACTGAAGGCAAGTTCATTATTGGTGTCTAATGTGGTTAATATTGCACCTGTGCAGCATGTGACCTTGGGCAAATCACTTGTCTCTGAGCTTAGTCTCCCCTTCTGTAAATCGGGTGTGACACTGTGCCTGCCTTCAAGGGTGGCTGTGGGATTCAGTGAAATTCTGCAGACCCAGAGCTGGCCCATCTCAGCGCTCTGGGAACTGGTCCTGCTGTGTTGTCCTTGTCTACCGTTGTTGTTGGCTCTGCTGAGCACGGTCCTCCCTCCACAGAGAAGCCCAGCCCCAGCCAGTCTCTTGGAAGCCCATGTGGCCATGTTTACTAGAAAGCGCTGTGTCCTGTTGAGGATTAGTGTCCCAGTGAGAATTTGCTGCTCTGTGTTCCAAGCCTGGTGTGCCTCCCCAGCCCTAGTGGGGATGCCAGGACCCCAGAGCCCCTTGGATGGCCCCAGTCCATCTGGGAGGTGGGGAACCCTCCCCAGGGTTGGTATGGCAACCACACTATCTCCCATATCTGGGAAGAACCTGATCTGCCAGTTTCCTGCTACCACTGGGGCCCTGCCACCTGACCTGGCCAGGACCCGCAGAGCCTAGGTGTGGAGAGGCTTGGGCTCAGGGCTGGGGACAAGGGAGGCATTGCTCCGCCTGGTGGGGGCCAGGCCCGCAGGGTCACTCGTACCAGAGTGGGAGCCAGCACCCAGGCCCCAGCCTCCAGGATGGAGGAGGGAGGTGGGTTGGGAGCTTTATAAATAGAGGCTTTCTCTACTCTGCACGCCCACCCCCCTGCTGCTGTCATCTTGCAGGGAGCAGCCTCGGCCTCAAGCACCAAGCCCCTTCCCCTTGGCAGGAGTGGGCAGGATGGCAGGCCGGATGAGAGAGGGGCCTGAAATGTGACCTGGCAGGAAAGGCCACAGAGGGGACCTGCCTGAGGACTGGCTGCCCTGGGGTGGGGTCTGTCAGGAGGGCCGGGAGGGGGGTTCTTTATTATCAATACATATGTGTAGATGCCACCTCACCAGGCACCAGGACATGCTGGCTAAGCTCCCAGCCCCTGCATGTGTTAGGGACAACTTTGAAGAGCCTCGCCCCAGCCCCATCTGGCAGGGAATGAGACCTTGCCCCCCCCCAGATGAGACTCCAGAGGGCAGCATCTCTTTTGCCTGGAGGATTCTGGGATGCTTCCTGCATGGAGAGCCCCTGAGCTGTGTGTGAAAGTAGGGAAGGGCTTGTGACGTTGGTCCAGGTGGCAGGAGCAGCCCAGATAAGGGCACCAGGGCAGGAAAAACTCAGGCATATTTGCATAAGATGCCAGTGGGAGTGGGAGTTGATAGTACTGATACTATTAGTAGTAATAACAGAGTACAGCAATAATCATAAAAGCCAGAGAGGCGATGGCACTGTCATCCAGGCCAGGCAGGCCACAGTGGACGGGGAGAGATGCCCAGGAGGTCAGGAAAGCCTGGTGGAACTGCGAACCTGGGTGGGTGTGGGGGGCCAGGCCGCAGGTGGGTGGTGCCGCTCTCAGCTCTCAGCCTCGGTGAGGAGGGGAGGTGCTGAGGTGCACATTTACAGTGACACCCTGGTGCCTTCAGGGCAGCTTCCCACAGCCGAGGCGGAAGATGAGACTATATTATTATTAATGACAATGGCTATAAGAACAGCTAACATCAGCCCCATGCTGCTTGCCGGCCAGATCTTCTGTGAAATGGATCCTGCTACCCACATTCTGGTGGGGGGGGCACTGAGGCCCAGAGAGGCCCCTTTGCCTCTGTGATCCTTGGTTTCCTTGTCTCAAAGATGGGGTAAACACCACGCCCCTAAAGGGCTGGGTGAGGTGAGGCCTGTTCCGGGCCTGGCTGCCAGTGTGCGATGGAGCCACAGCTACCGGAACATGGTGCCGGTAGCGGGCAAGCCTGAGACCCACCCTGGAAGGCCTCAGTCTGGGGAATGTGAGGAGGAAGAGGAGGCTGGGCCAGCCAGGGTGGGGGAGGGAGGAGGAAGCCAGGAGCAGCTGCCCCAGGTGGGAGCTGGAGGCTGTAACCTGGGTCTGGCCCCCCAGCCCAGCGGGAGAAACCTAAGCCCTGCTACATAATTGATGGCTGCTGAGCTGCAGGGTGGCTCCTGGCAGCCTCCTGCCTCCTGCTCCCCACCCCGCAGCTGGAGCAGTCTGGGGCCTCTGGGTGATTCATTACTACCAAGTAGTTCTGGGAAGGGCCTCCAGCCCCTGCCCTGGACCCTGCTGATGCTGACTCCAGCACTGTCCTGCTCTTGGCTCAGCCTCAGTGGCAGCATCTGAGAAATGGGCAACTTGAGGTCATGGGTGTGAAGCCCCTAGGGCAGGGTCGGGCAGCAGTATCTGTTGTTCCTTATCTTACTCCTGCTGGGCTTCACTCTATCACTGTTTGGCTGTGACCTTGCGCAAGTCCTTTGACCTAGCTGGAGGTGGCCTTGGTGTCCCTGTTAGGAAAATGGGGACATTTGTTCCAGGGCTCTTCTAGATTAGAAGGGGCAGGACTTGGGCCAGTTTCTGGTTGTTCCTAAGTGGCCCCCATGACCCCTGCCAGCTCTGGTGGGGGACGCATGTGATATGCTAGGCCCTGGGGAGGCTCTGGCGGGCTGGCAGTGTTCCTGTCCACTGTGCCAGGCGGCCGGAGGCAAAGCTTTGTCCGTTCTGCCTCCCTCCCTTCTTCCCTTCCTGGGCAGCACTGCGCCGGCCAGCTCTTGGCAGCGCCTCATGCGGGGCACCAGCTCTGCGCCGGCCTGGCCTTTATGTGTAAGCCCCATCTCAGCCCATGAGGACCTGCTATCGTGGTTCCCATTTTTCAGCTTAGGAAACTGATGCTCAGTAAGGCAGAGCCCCTCACGCTAGGTCACACAGCTCAGCACGGGTAGAACTAACACTTGAATCAGTCCCTCTGATTCTGGAACCCGAGTCCTTCCCACCTGCCCCCCTGGCAGCTCCCAGCTGCCCGTGGAGCCCCCTGGGGACCCGACCTTGCTCCGTGCCCTGTTGGTTCCCTGAGCACTTTCTGCCAAGTGGTCTCCTTCAGAGTCAGGCTCAAAGGACCCTAGAGATGGCCTCCCAAGGGCTCCTCGTCCTTCTAAGTCGTGTGCCAGATCGTGTCGAACGTGCGTTTTCGTGGAGAGTGTTCTGTAGCTTTCACTAGATTTCTAAGAGAAGCTGTGATCCCAGACTTGCCTTGCTTCTCAAAGGGGCCCACTGAGGCCTAGGCCAGGCCAAGGCCAGCTCCACTGAGGCCAGACCTTCAAAGCCCTGCAAGGTCCCGAGCCTCACCTGCGGGGGAAGGTCCTTGACCCTGGGGCTGGCTTTCAGCCAGGGGGAGCTTCCGTCCCACCCCTACTTCCTTCTGAGCCCTCCCTGCCTTGGTGCTCCCGCCACAGTTCACAGAGGAGAAGTTTGGCCAGGCCGAGAAGACCGAGCTCGATGCCCACTTTGAAAACCTTCTGGCCCGGGCGGACAGCACCAAGAACTGGACAGAGAAGATCCTGAGGCAGACAGAGGTGCTGCTGCAGCCCAACCCCAGTGAGTGGCCGGGCGGGACGCGGCTGGCAGGAAGCGGCCCTGCCGAGGCCATGCAGGAGGGACGGGGCTGCGGGAGAGCTTCACGGAGACTCTCGGGGCTCGGGGCTGTTGTGGGGGGATCTCCATTAAAAGAAAACAAGGGACTCAGTGTTGGGTTCCAAGATGTGCTCTGGGACAGCAGAAATGCTAAGTTTTGCACAGAGCAGTTGAAGAACTGCCTGGAAACGAAAGCAGAGGCAGGCAAAACACAAACCTGGTCGTTGTCAGGAGGTCAGCAGGGCAGAGGCGGAAAAGGGCTTGCCCAAAGTCACACTGTGAGCGAAGCACAAGGGGCGCTGGCTGCAGGAGGCCCTGCAGGAAGAGAAGGGGGCTTGCAGTCGTAGACCTGCTGTGTGGCCAGTCCAGTGGCCGCAGGGCTTTGGGAGCGAGGACCAGGGGACTGCTCAAACGTGCATTACATTCTGTAAATCATATGAATGGGGGAGAAGTGGATGGGCTTTGACCTCAGCCCCGTCACCCCCAACTGTGTGACCCCAGGCAGGCGCTTTGTGTCCTAAGCCTTGGCTTCTTCCTCTGTGGAGTTAGGGGTGAATAGTTGAGGGGGGCATAGCAAGAGATTATTCTGGAAGTCACTAGGCTGGATGCTTTTGTGAGTGGGGCCTGGTCTGGGTCTGTCACCGTGGCTGTTGTCTTTGGGCTTGGACTGCAGAGCCCTGTGGCTTTGGCTGCTGTCTCCCCACAGGTGCCCGAGTGGAGGAGTTCCTGTATGAGAAGCTGGACAGGAAGGTCCCCTCACGGGTCACCAATGGGGAGCTGCTGGCTCAGTACATGGCGGAGGCGGCCAGTGAGCTGGGGCCCACCACTCCCTACGGTGAGCACACCTCATAGCCCCAGATTGGGGGGCCCAGTCTCTCGCGCCCTGATCTTTCCTCCTTCCTTTGTTTGTTTTCTTTTTAATTATACAAATAATGCCTGAATTCATTCTAAATGTAAAAACCTCAATCAATGCAGAAGAAAATAGAGTACAAATGGAATTAATATTCCCCTAACCGGTTTAGGGTTACGTGTATTTTTTAATGGGATCATACTATGTGTACTATTCTGCAACTTGACTTTTCAACTTGGCATCATATTCCAGGTAATCTGTTCACTGTAGCACTTACAGAGTCATGTTTGTCTTTTTTTTTAATTTTTAAATTTTATTGAAGTATAATTTATATATCATAAAATGTACTTGTTCTAAGTGTGTAATTCCATGATTTTTAGCAAATTTAGATTTGTACAAGCATCTCCATAGTTCTCTCTCTCTTTCTTTCTTTCTCTCTCTCTCTCTATTTCTTTCTTTCTTTCTTTCTTTCTTTCTTTCTTTCTTTCTTTCTTTCTTTCTTTCTTTCTTTCTTTCTTTCTTTCTTTCTTTTCTTTCTTGCCTGGTGACAAAGTTACATCCATAATCCACTTTAAAGAACATTTCCATCACCCCCAAAGTCCCTTGTGTCTGTTGATTGTCATGCCCCATTCCTACCCCATCCAACCACTAATGTGCTTTTAGTCTCTATAAATTTGTCTTTTCTGAACATTTTATATAAATGGAATCATATATATTGTCTTTCACACCTAGCTTTTTCACCTAGCACAGTATTTCTGAGGGTCATCCATGTTGTAGCCTGTTTTATCATTCTTTTATCATTCCTTTTTATAGCTGAATAGTATTCCACTACATGGAAGTACCACAGTTCCTTATCCACTCACCATTTGAAAGACATTTGGGTTGTTTCTCTATGGATGTTCACATACGAATCTTTGTGGGGACACATGTTTTCACTTCTCCTGGGTATATAACTTAGGAGTAGAATTGCTGGGTCAAATGGTAAATTTAGTTTAACATTTAAAAAAAATTGCCAAACTGTTTTCCAAAGTAGCTGCATGATTTTACATTCCTATCAGTGGTATGTTATTTCATTTTCAGATATTTGTGGATTTTCCAAGTTTCCTTCTGTTGTTGATTTTAACTCCACTGAGCTCAGAGAATGTATTTTGTATGACTTTAAGCTTTTTTTTTTTTTTTTTTTTTTTTTGAGACAGAGTCTCACTTTGTTGCCCAGGCTAGAGTGAGTGCCGTGGCATCAGCGTAGCTCACAGCAACCTCAAACTCCTGGGCTCAAGCTATCCTCCTGCCTCAGCCTCCTGAGTAGCTGGGACTACAGGCATGCGCCACCATGCCCGGCTAATTTTTTCTATATATATTAGTTGGCCAATTAATTATTTCTATTTATAGTAGAGATGGGGTCTCACTCTTGCTCAGGCTGGTTTCGGACTCCTGACCTCGAGCAATCTGCCCGCCTTGGCCTCCCAGAGTGCTAGGATTACAGGCGTGAGCCACCACGCCTGGCTAACTTTAAGCCTTTTAAATGTGTGGAGACTTGTTTCATGGCCTAGTATATGGTCTATCCGGGGAATGTTCCATGTACACTTGTGAAGATTGTATACTATGTTGTTGTAGGGTGGAGTGTTGTATACAGGCCAAATTGGTTGATATTGTCAAGTCTTTTGTATCTTTGCTGATTTTGTCTTGCTGTCCTATTTATTATTAAGAGTAGAGTATTAAAGCCTCCAAGTATTGCATTGTTTCTCTTTAGTTTATCAGTGTTTGCTTTGCGTATTTTGGAGTTCTATATGTTATGTCTAGATATTTATAATTGTATATCTTCTTGATGAATTGACTCATCATTATAAAATACCACTCCTTGTCTCTAGGAAAATTTGTTGTCTTACAGTCCGTTTGTCTTATAGTAGTACAGCCACTTCAGGTCTCTTCTGGTTACTGCTTGCATGGTATACCTTTCTCCATCCTTTTATTTTCTACCTATTTATGTTTTTAACTCTAAAGTGTGTCTCTTATAAACATCATGTATTTGGATGTTTTTGAAAAATCCAGTCTGTTAATCTTTGCCTTTTGATTGGAGTGTTTAACCTATTTACATGTAGTGTAATTATTGATGTGTTTGGATTTACATAGGCCATTTTGCTATGGTGTCTCAGGTAATTTTTGTCCTCTCTTCCTCCTTTACTGCCCTCTTTTGTGTTAAAGATATTTTCTTGTGTGACATTTAAATTTCATTGTTGATTTTTTTTAACTTTAAAAAGTTTTCTTAGTGCTTATTCTAAGGATTACAATATGCATTTTAACTTATCACAGTCTACTTCTGAGTAATATTAATTCTAGGAAAATATAGAAACTTTGCTCCAATATGACATCCATCCCCTCCCCCTTTCTTTGTGCTATTGTTGTCATATATATTACATCTCTGTATGATTTTGTTTTGCTTTGTTTAATTTTTTTTTCTGAATATTCCTTGAATCATCTCTGTATGTTATAAGCCCAATAATAGTTTTATAATTGTTGTTTTATATAATTATCTTAAATCAGGGAAGAAAAGAGAAAAAATATATTTTATCTTTACCTATGTAATTACCTTTACTAATACTATTTATTTCTTTACATGGATTCAGATTACTTTTTGGTGTCTCATTTTCTTTCTTTCTTTCTTTTGGGACAGAGTCTCGCTTTGTTGCGCAGGCTAGAGTGAGTGCTGTGGTGTCAGCCTAGCTCACAGCAACCTCAAACTCCTGGGCTCAAGTGATCCTCCTGCCTCAGCCTCCGAGTAGCTGGGACTACAGGCATGTGCCACCATGCCCAGCTAATTTTTTTTTTACTATATATATTAGTTGGGCAATTAATTTCTTTCTATTTATAGTAAAGACGGGGTCTCACTCTTGCTCAGGCTGGTTTCGAACTCCTGACCTCGAGCAATCCGCCCGCCTCCGCCTCCAAGAGTTTCATTTGGTTCTTTTTTTAAAATTTTTATCTCTTTATTGATATTTTTTTATTTAATGAGTCTTTGCCATCATACTTTCCTTTAATTCTTTCAACATGGTTTCTATTAGTTTTTTTGAACATACTTGTAATAGCTTCTTAAAAGTCCTTTGTCTGCTAAGTGTAACATCTGTACCTCTTCAGAGACAGTATTTATTGATTGCTTTTTTTCTTGTGTATGGACCACACTTTTCTTTTTTTTTTTTGAGATGCAGTCTCACTTTGTTGCCTAGGCTAGAGTGAGTGCTGTGGCGTCAGCCTAGCTCACAGCAACCTAAATCTCCTGGGCTCAAGCAATCCTCCTGCCTCAGCCTCCTGAGTAGCTGGGACTACAGGCATGCACCACCATGCCCAGCTAATTTTTGTATATATATTTTTAGTTAGTCAATTAATTTGTTTCTATTTTTAGTAGAGAGGGGGGGTCTCGCTCTTGCTCAGGCTGGTTTCGAACTCATGACCTCAAGCGATCCGCCCGCCTTGGCCTCCCAGAGTGCTAGGATTATAGGCATGACCCACCACGCCCAGCCTGGACCACACTTTTCTACTTCTTTGTATGTCTTCTTTGTCAAATTCTGGATATAGGTAATATAGCAGCTCTGTATTCTGATCCCTCCGGGGGTTGTTATCGCTGTTTGTTTAGAGACTTGCCTAAGCTAATTGTTTAGAGTCTGTGTCCTCTGCAGTGTGCAGCCACTAATGTCTCTGCCTTTGCCCCCCCCCTTTAAATTACTCTTTTTATTTTAAGCTGAACTTAAGTTTAGCAACCTAGGGGTTGCTCCTGGGTGAGCATATGATAGTCATCAGCCAGTGATTGGTCAGAGGTTGTGCTTACACATTTTGAACCATTAAAGCTTTACCAGTAAATTTGTTCAGTGAATTGGGGAACACATTCCAAGTTCAGGCAGCTTGTTCGTCTGCCCCAGCTTTAACTTTGTGAGTGTACAAAGCCTCCTGCTCAGCCATGCATAAGCAGAGAGCTGGGGTTCTCTCCAGTCTCTCCTGAGCATGCTGCACGGATGCACAGCCTTCCAGACCACCAGCGGTGTCTGGGAGCTTACCAAGGCCCACCCTGTTTCCTGGATCATCTGTTCTAGCAGGTGTGTTACGTGTTCTGAGTAGTATTCCAATTTCAGGTTAGCTGCAATATTGGCCTTTCCCTATTATTTGCCATTGAAATTACTGTTCCAACATTGTCCCATAGGTTTTTCTGTGCTTTGGCTCCAAATCAAGTCAGCTCTTTCCAGCAGCAGAACTGCCGGCCTGTCAGCCTGCCCCGCCTGGTAGAGCTACAGAACCGCAGAACAGGAGCTGGGAGCCCCTGCAAGCTAAAACCTAAAACGCCACGCCACGCCACTGTTCTTCCCAAGATCCAGTCATTTGTCTTCAATAAATACTTCTCAGTTTGTTTTTTTGCCTTTAGTCGATTTCCAGAGTATGGAAAGGGATGTTTTTGACAGGTGTGTCTAGTTTTATTATTACTTTTTAGGGAGAAGATTTGTGGAACTGCTTCTTCTCTGTCATTCATTTATTTTTTCAGAGACAGGGTCTTGTTCTGTTGCTCAAGCTGTCCTCAAACTCTCAGGCTCAGGCAGTCTTTCTGCCTCAGCCTCCTGAGTAGCTGGGACTACAGGTGTGTGCCATGATGCCCAGCTAATCTTTCTATTTTTTGTAGAGACAGGGTCTTGCTATGTTGCCCAAGCTGGTCTTGAACTCCTAGTCTCAAGCCATCCTCCTGCATCAGCCTCCCAAAGTGCTGGGATTACAGGCATGAGCCACTGCGCCCTGCCTGACCGCCCAGTCATTTTAATGGCTACACAGCGTTTCATAGTTTGGCAGCTTTACTGTTTGTTAGTCCCCGATGATGTCTATGTAGGTTGCTTTCACTGTTGCCAGACACACCGTCAGCACAGAACGCCCCTGCTCTGTGCTCAGCGTGTCTTCTCCTGAGCTCCCCCTACCGCCTGCGGGTCAGAGCAACCTGAGCCCGACCCTCTTCCTCACCCTTCCACTCTGTTTTCTCAGGGAAGACACTGATCAAGGTGTCAGAAGCTGAAAAGCGCCTGGGAGCTGCAGAAAGGGATTTCATCCACACGGCCTCCGTCAGCTTCCTCACTCCCCTGCGAAACTTCCTGGAAGGGGACTGGAAGACAATATCGGTGAGGGACCTGGGACTGCTCTGCCTCCTGGCAACCTCAACAGCCCCTTCCTCAGATCCTTTGAGTACTCTCCTTGGAGGTCCCCCCT
This sequence comes from Microcebus murinus, assembly GCF_040939455.1. NCBI lineage: Eukaryota > Metazoa > Chordata > Mammalia > Primates > Cheirogaleidae > Microcebus > Microcebus murinus. Next base: position 87,569,690 of record NC_134115.1, on the reverse strand, counting down.
CTCCTCCTATGCTGGGGACCCAGAACTCCTGGGGCCTCTCCAGAGGTGGCTCCTGTGGACTAATGACTGGAGTGACCTCCTATCTCTGGGCCTCAGTTTCCCTGTGGATCTTGACCAGAGATCCCCATAGGCCAGTCTTGCCACAGCTGAGGGTCTCCCAGGGCTGCCCAGGGTCTCACTGCTCCCCCGTCCCACCCTCCAGAAGGAAAGGCGGCTCCTCCAAAACCGGCGTTTGGACTTGGATGCCTGCAAAGCACGGCTGAAGAGAGCCAAGGCCGCAGAAGCCAAAGCCACGGTAGGTGTCCCCGCTGGCCTCCTGGCCCCAGGCTCTGGTTGGAGCCAAGGGCAGGGGATGTGAAGGGACCTGGTATTTGGCATGACCTCTCTTCCTCTCCCTGGCTGGAGAGGCATGGCTGGGGGTGCTGGGCTGCCCTGGCCACTTGGGGTCACGGCTGTCCGCCTCCACCCCACAGGGAACCCTGGTGGCCCCAGAACTATGGGTCCCAAGGAAGAGGTTTATGGGGTGGGTGGAGTAGCAGCACCCCCACCTGGGTGTAGGGCACAACACATTCCCCCCAGACAGCCAGCTGGAGTCTCTCGCATTCCCCCACCCTGCCCTTCCAGATGCTCAGCTCTGTCCCTGGCTCTGCCTCGCCATGGCTCCCCTTACTAACGCCCCAACCTGCTGCTTGAACGCTGGGCCTGGGCTGCCCTATGCTCAGGCACGCGCACGGTGGGGTAGAGAACCCTGGAACGGGACTGCCCAGCTGCTCAGGGGCAAGTCTGAAGAGCCCTATCAAGCAGCCCCGTGAGACTGGATGAGGCCTGGGCCGTCCCTACTCCCTCTTCTCTCCCAGCTCATCGAGGCCTGTTCAGCCTGGCCGGGCCAGTGGGACACAGCAAGGGATGATTTGACCAGGGCCAGGCTGGGATTCAGGGAGCTGGGTCTGTGGGTGAGCCTACTCCTGGCATGCCTGGCTGCTTGGGGGGGTGCAGGGGCCGAAAGGCCACCTCATGCCCTGCAGAAGGAACTCCCAGGCACACAGCATGCTAGGGAGACTGCCAACCTTGCCTGCCCAGGCTCTGAGCCCAGCTCCCAGCTGCCCATGACAGCTCTGGCCCCAAACCTTCCTTGCATTTCCCTCCCACAGTGTGGCCCCAGAGCCCCAGGGCCACGACTGGGCCTGCACTACCCCTGGCAAGAGCCATGGGCAATCTCTCAGCTCACTCAGGTGTGTGGGCTGTAGACTGGAGGGTAGGGCTCAACTGGTCAGGATTGGCTAGGGTGACCTGTGGCTATTGGTATGGCCTCTTCTAAGTCACCTAGACAGGACAGTCTCCCCCCATCATCAGGGCTGGACAACCTCTCTCAAGTAACTCGGCCAAAACAGACTCTTCCTCCATTAGCCAGGCCAGGGAGCCTTTCTGTAGTCATTGCAGCGGTGTGACTTATTCACGTGCTGGGCCCAGACGTCCTCATGCCTTAGGGTTGGGCCAGGCCACCCTCTCCAGAGCTAGGACCTGGCAGTACTAGGAACAGCGTCCCAGAGGACTCAAGCCTCCCAACACACACACGCACACACACACACACACACACACACACCCCACCCGCCCCCAGTCCCCCGGGACTTCTTCAGAGGGTGGGCCTCGTGCATCAGCTGCCTGTCCACCCAGCCCGCCCTCCTCCTGCCGGGGCCTGGGGGGCCTGCTCCCGCCTGCGCTGTGGACTCACTAACTCTTTGTTTTTGTTCCTTTCTGTTCTGCTTTGGGTAACTTGGCTCAGTGTGAGGGAGATGTGAGTATACCTGTCCACGTGCTGTGCTGCTTCTGGTTTGCCCTTCACGCCCGTGGGCCCACCATGTGTGGCCGGCCCGCTCCCTGGGCGTTTTGCAAGCAGCTGATCTCCCCACCAGAGCCTCTTCCACGCGGAGTCTCTGGTTTAGGGGGGATGCCAGGCATTGGAGCCTGTGAGTCAGCTTTTTGCAAATGTTGAAAGCCTATCACTCTGTCCGTCCATGCATCCATCTGTTCATGCTCATTGTCGGGGAGGGGCCTGGCCCTCGAAGCAGGAGCGAGACGTGCTGTATGGGGGTTCTGGGATGGAGAAAGCTATGGTGGGGACAGGATGGGCTTTGTTTGGGGGACTGTGGGGCTAACTGGGGCATCTGAGTGCCGCTGGTCCAGGGAGGAAGGGGTAGGGCGGGGCCCAGTGTGTGGCTTGCCCAGAAGCAAGGGCTGTGACAGCAGCCATGGGCTGTCTCCTTGTGACATCTGCTCTCATGGGCCACCCTCTGGCCTACACCCACTTGGTCTTTGTTTGGACTCCTCATCTCCAGGCGGTAGGAGTCGGGAGAAGGGGCTTCATGTTGTATTTGTCTGTGTCCTCCTGTCCCTGGGGCCGGGGCCTCCTGACATCTCCTTGTGGGAGACTTTGGGGCAGCCTCCTGGCCCTGGCCCTGGCCCTGGCCCTGGCCCAGGGTGACCCCCTCCCCCCATGAACTCTGTTCCCCGCCAGACGGTGCCTGACTTTCAGGAGACTAGACCTCGTAATTACATTCTCTCGGCCAGCGCCTCCGCGGTAAGCGCCCCACCCCCACCTCGGGCTGCCTCCCCCACCCCTGCGCCACTGGCCCCGAGTGCTCTGGAGCTGGAGCGGGCGGTAAGCCGGGGGTGCCGCACACGCAGCCAGCCCCCACCTCTCCACCGGCCTGGCTCCCTGCCCTGTGACCGTGTGGTGGGACTTGCTTCTCCCTGCAAAATGCTGGTGATGGTGGCTCCGCAAGCTAAACTGAGGAGCATGGTGGACTTAGGACAGCAGCTGTCCTCTCTCCAGGGGCCCTGAGAGTCTTGCTGTCCCTACCCCCATCCCCTCACCACCTCTGAATGCCAGGCCATGGCTGGGCCACAAGGGCACAGGAAGAGTTCACAGACCTCTAAAAGACAGGTGGCAAGGACATCTGCTAGGTGTGTGAGGCAGAGGAGAGGGCTTGGGAGGGCAGAGGACCCGCGGCTGTGCCAAGGCCAGGCGCTGGGGAGCAGGGCCTGTCCTGGGGGGGCAGGTGGGGCTGGGCCAGGAAGTCTTCGTATGTGTTGGCGTCTGTTGTTCTTACAGCTTTGTAGAGATGTTTGCTATTTACTGTTTAGTTTGGGAACTAGGCCAGTCGCACCTCTCCCTCATGCCTGTCACGACCACTGCTGTGCCTTTTCTGCCCCTTCCGTCTCTTCCATCTCCCTGAGGGGGCGACCCTCTGGCCCTGCCCATCATGATGAGCATGCTGCCAAATGTCATTGGTGCAGTTGTTCCATGGTTGGGTAACTGTCCCGCCAGGTGCCAGCCCTGTGTGCTGCCGCAGGCCCATGGCGGCGTCCAGTGCTGTGTAGGCGGAGGCTGCCCCTGCTGTGCACTTCCCAAGCAGCACTGGGGGCCACGCGGGTGGTCCACAGGGACTGTCCACGTGGCTGGCCTGGGTTCACGGTCCACACTGCAGGCTATTGTCTTAGATTGGATTTCCAGAAGCGGGCAGGAGCAATGGGCCTCCCAAGTCATGGCGGGGCGGGGGGATCTTTCTTTTTAGACCGTGGATGACTCTTCCTGCCCTCCTCGCTGGGCTGCATGGAAGGAGAAACATCCTGGAGGGTGGAGACTGCCCTGTTTTTTTCTTTTGCCACCGAGCCCCGGTGTGACTCAGGCACGAGGCTGCCTTTCTCTGCCAGAGGACAGAAAGGTTCAGTGACTGTCCCAGAGTCACACCACCCTGCCTCCCAGCCCACTAGCCTTAGCCAAAAGTCAGGGTGGGGTGGGGGACACTCAGTCTCTTTTGAGACCCCACTCAAAGACTGGGGCTGACACTGTAGGAGAAACACAGGCAGGACTTCCCGGCTGGCCGTCCGCTTCCCTGCATGTGGCACCCTGCTCTCACACTGGGCCTCACCCTAGCCTCAGCTCCCGGCTGGGTGGGGGTGGAGGGGCAGGGTGGGCAGACTAGGGCCTCTGAGAGCGGGGGCAGGGCACAGGCTCTAGGGTCTAGGTGTCCTCCCCTCCCCCACTGACCAGTGCCCACCTCCCCTCCCCTGCTGACCGATCCTGTTATGGTCTCCACAGCTCTGGAATGATGAGGTGGACAAGGTGAGTTGAGGCCTGAGGGGCTTGGGGGAAGTGGGGGTGGGGACGGGCCCAGGCACACCTTCTGGCAGGGTCTGCCTCATAGCCACTGGGCTCCGGTCAGGGGTGAGGGGTGACTGCTTTTTCCCTGTGGGTAGTAGCCCTTGGGAGGCACCTGCTAGGTGGATTTTCCTGATGGGTGGTGGAGGGAAGGCCTGTCACTGCACCTGCCCATGGGGGTCCTGAATGGGGCTCTAGCTTCTGCAGGGGTCAGGGCTCCAGGTATGAAGTCAGGTAGACCCAGATATCTCTGCATCCCCTGGGGAAGTGACAGGCTGCTCTTCAGGGCACAGGGGAAGGCTGAGAGGAGGGAAGCTAGGGAGGCGATGTGGGTGCTCACGTCTGTCCTGTCCTGTCCAGGCCGAGCAGGAGCTTCGAGTGGCCCAGACAGAGTTTGACCGGCAGGCAGAAGTGACCCGTCTCCTGCTGGAGGGAATCAGTAGCACTCACGTGAGTCCTGCCCTCAGGCCCCCTGGTAAAACCCATCCACAGGTAGGAGTGACCCTGAATCTCAGAAGGTGAGCAGGGCAGTGTTGTCCCTGAGTCCCTGAAGGTGGCTTTTAGCATGACCAGAGGGGCTTTCACAGAGCAAGGCCCCCAGGGTTAGGTATCTCTCTCTGCCCCCAGCGGAGCAGGCAGCTGGGACAACACACGGGAATGCTGGGCCGGGGTCTGGCAGAGGACTAGGGTAGAAACGGAATTTTTTGTCCCAAGGCTCTGCTCACCCCTGGGGCAGGAGTGGAACTCAACACTGGCCTCTTCCCCACAGGTGAACCATCTTCGCTGCCTGCACGAGTTCGTCAAGTCTCAGACAACATACTACGCGCAGTGCTACCGCCACATGCTGGACTTGCAGAAGCAGCTGGGCAGGTGTGGGGCGGGCACGGGGGTCCCCTAGCTCCCAGACCCAGTGGGCAGTGGGAGCTTCTCCAGGCAAGGGCCTTCTCCCTGGGAGCTGAGGGCCTCTACACGTAGCCTCACTGGAGGGAAGAACCTGCTCTGGGCCTGGGCACCCCATGTGTATGAGGGTGAGGCGGCTAGCCTTGGTGACCACCGAGTCACCTGGAGCTCTGAGAGCAGTTTCTAGAGAATGCTTGGGGTGTGGAGGTTAGGGGCAGGACCATCTCACTCTTGCTTTGCTCTTCCCTTTGTGCTGCCAGCTCCCAGGGTGCCATGTGAGTAATGAGGGCATCTCCTGGGACTGGGGAGGGACCCTTGCCTTTGGGGTATGGGGCGGCCTGTGGGATTCCCTCAGGGGCATGATTCCTGCCTGCTGAAGCGCTCCCTCCTCTCCAGATTCCCAGGCACCTTCGTGGGCACCACAGAGCCTGCCTCCCCACCCCTGAACAGCACCTCACCAACCACCACCGCGGCCACTATGCCTGTGGTGCCCTCCGTGGCCAGCCTGCCCCCTGCAGGAGAGGCTGCGCTCTGCCTGGAGGAGGTGGCCCCCCCTGCCAGCGGGACCCGCAAAGCCCGCGTGCTCTACGACTACGAGGCTGCTGACAGCAGTGAGCTGGCCCTGCTGGCCGATGAGGTGGGCCTGGTGCCACGCGGGGGGCAGGAGCAGGCTGGATGAGGCCACCAGGGAGCCAGGACTGGGTGCATGGGACCTGGGGGGGGGGCTGGGTAGGGGTTGTCTGGGGGCCAGGAGGTTCCAGCTCTGAGGAAGCAATCCTTATTCTGCCAGGTCTCAGCAGAGTGGGTGAGGTGGTGAACACCTGCCATTGAAGGTGTAGACACCCTCATCATGGGGAGGTAGCAGCTCTGTCCCCTTAGACCTGGGGCCAGCCCTGCCCTTGGCCAGGACATGACCTTCCCTTTCTGCCATACCTCTGCAGCTCATCACCGTCTACAGCCTTCCTGGCATGGACCCTGACTGGCTCATTGGTGAGAGAGGCAACAAGAAGGGCAAGGTCCCTGTCACCTACTTGGAACTGCTCAGCTAAGAAGGCCCCTTTCTGGGCCCCTGCCCATTCTGGCCTGGGCAGAAGAGGACAGGCACAGCCCTGCCACTTACCTTGTCTGCGGGCGTTGCAGCTGCTCAGGATTGGGAGACTGATTCACCCCATCCTGCCTATGCCCCAGTTATCAGCTGTGAGGAGCCCAAGAGGCTGAATGGCCCCAGCCCTCCCCCAGCCCTGCTTCTGCCCTGTGGTTCTGGAGCCCCCACCCCTGCCTGCACCTCCTGAGCACCCAACCTCCCAGCTCCTGCTAAGGAGGGAGGGGCTGCCTGCAGCAGCTGCACGTGGCACCTAAGCCAGGGTGGGGGCAGCCACAGACAGGCCTAGGAAGCCCTGGGGCACCCTTGGCAAGAAGAGAGCCCCTGCCATTTAGTTGCCAAAAGCAGCAAAGGGGAAAGTGGTGACAGCAGGGGTCTGGCAGGGAGGGGAGAGCCTGGCAGGAACCAGGGTTGAGCCTGGAGCAGCATCTTCCGGTGCTACCCTGCCCCTCCCACCCCTCACAGTTCAAGCCAAGTCTGGTGGCTGCAGCCTTCACCTCTCCACACTCACTTTTTAACTGGTATTTCTACTTCTGCCTGTCGCTTGCTCTCTAGCCAATGACGAATAATAAACCCTCCTCATGTGTGAGTTGCCTGGGCTCCTGTCAGGGGCCAGCCCTACAGGTGGGCAAGGGAAGGGAAGACTTCCACTTCTCCCCACTCTTTCTCGGTGGAGTGACCTACGGAGTGAACAGGGTGCCCTGAAGCTGGCCCCGCAAGACACTAGTGCAGTGGGAAGGCAGCCGCCTTCCTCATGTGGGGCCTGTGCCTCAGAGGGCACCGCTATTCCCAGACACGAAGCTGCACAGGAAACATTCCATTCCTAAGAAAAACACTCCTAAATTTGCATCGTGGAGTGGACTGTAGAACCTGCCTTGCCTGTCAGTTTAAGCTCCAGTCATTTGTGGCCGTCAGCACTTTCTGCTGGTCAGACAGCCCAGCACAGGGCCCACACGTTCTCACACTGTCCTCTGCGGCATTTTACAGATGAGGAAAGATAAGCAAGATAGTCACTTCCTCAAGGGACAACTTGCCAAGTGGCCGAGCAGAAACTCAAGCCCAGGTCAGCCTGATTCTAGAAGCCTCTAGATGGCTCTTAGTGGGGCCTCGCACTCTGACTTTAGTCCTGAGGAGGCCAACGGCTGTTGGGCTTCTGGAGAGGGGGACGGGAAAGGCTGTAAGAGCCCCAGAGCCTCAAGAAAGGCCACACCCACAGATGAGCTCAGCCAGCTGGGCAGATGGAAGAGGGTGGTCGGGGACACGACAAAATGTCCACCCAGCATGCCCCTCTGCCCGAGGACATTAACAGGGGTGCTGAAGAGTCAGCCATGATAAGTATCCTGCCTTCCCAAATCACTGCCTGGGCCCCTGGCCGAGGGAGACTACTGTTCAAGGTTCTGAGAGTTGGCTTATCATTCCCAGGCCTTGAAGTTACATATGACACAGTTGTCTATAAACAGTATTTTAATATTTGTATAAATAGACCACAGTATTACCAAAAAACTGCAAGTACAGATCATGGAAAACAGATTTTCAAACCCGTGTATAGAGCTTCTCCTGGACTGTCACACACCAGCTGCCGCCTCTCCCCTGGGGGCTGAGTGCTGTGGGGAATGCTCGAAGGATAGGAATTTACCTCTGGGGCATTTTGAATGTGAGGGCCTGAGCACAAGGGGCTCTTGGCTCCCCGCCCCTGCTGTTGACCTCTTAATCTATTACAAAAATAATGTCAGCAGACGGGTGGTAGGAGTCGTGGCCACACTGGGAAGAGGGTGACAGGATCTTCCCTGTTGCACACTGGCTTTGGCAGCCACAGCACCCACACTGTCCAGGGTCACGGTGCTGGAGAGTGGCAGGTGGGCAGCATGCCACTGCTCTATCTTTGCACATGACGGACAAAGGCCTGTACCAGCTGGATCAGAGGCTCCTGGCTTTCGGGGCTGGCTTTGGAGAGAGAGCTGGACTTGGCCTGTGATGAAGGGAGGACGCCAGCAGCAGGGGAGCTGGGGCCTCCCCGGCGGAAGTAGCGTGAGAGGCTGGAGAGCAGTGTGCTCTATAAGAAAATAAGCTTGATGAGACCTAGCACCTCTAGGGCACCATCCCTACCCCTTAGGAACTGGGCAGGCAGGACCCCATGGGGCTCATGCCCTGCTGGTCCAGACTCCTCTAATCAGCCCTCTATCCATACCAACTCTGAGCTGAGCTCCTGCTTCATCCGCTGCTTGTCCCGGGGGTGCACAGCTGGGTCCCTAAGGTACCGCATTGCCTGGGAGATGAGCAGGTAGAAGCAGTTTTCCATGGTAAACATCAGGAGAGACCTGGAAGGAAGGGCAGGCTTTCGGCACTGTTGCAGAGGACCTTCCAATAGAACGGTGGCCCTATGACTGCCCCAGCCCCTTGTCAGATCCCAGAGGGAGGTCTCACTTCAATGTCCTGGTTCCTTCTGCCTGTGTGCTGAGCCCCACAGCTTGGGTGAGGGGCTCCTTTTTCTTGTCCAGCTGGAAGAAGAGAAGCAAGCAGTAAAAAAGTAAGCCAACAGTAACAGCTCTCACTTGCTGAAAGTTTCCTGCTTATCAGTGACTTTTTTTTTTTTTTTTGAGACAGAGTCTCATTTTGTTGCCCAGGTTAGAGTAAGTGCCCCGGCGTCAGCCTAGCTCACAGCAACCTCAAACTCCTGGGCTCAAGCGATCCTGCTGCCTCAGCCTCCCGAGTAGCTGGGACCACAGGCATGCGCCACCATGCCCAGCTAATTTTTTCTATATATATTAGTTGGCCAATTAATTTCTTTCTATTTATAATAGCGACAGGGTCTCCCTCTTGCTCAGGCTGGTTTCAAACTCCTGACCTTGAGCAATCCGCCCTCCTCAGCCTCCCAGAGTGCTAGGATTACAGGCGTGAGCCAACCCAGTGACCTCATTTAATTTATACAATAATGCTCAGGGGTAGGTTCTATCCCCAGGAATGTTAGATAACAGGCCCACGGTAGGTGAGGAGGTGGCAGACTGGAGGAAGAATGGGTAGAGGGCAAGTCTTGACAGTACCCAACTTACCTCTCCAAGCATGTTGAGGGCCACATTCACTGTGGCCAGAAGGGTCCCAAAGGAGGGGGCTACTTCAGAATCAAACGTGGGGGTGGTAAAGCTCAGGGCAAACAGGAAGTTGTATTCAGCAAGATCCAGTGACTACGAGGCAAGACAGGGAAGATCTAGGACCCAGCTAAGATGCCAGATGGCTCTCAGTACACAGCAGAGGGGAGCAGAGCACAAAACAACACAGACTTCAAGGATCCAGGAAGCTTGCAGAGCTGCACAGGTGGCAACTGGTACCTGATCGAGCAGGATCTGGCAGACATCTGGGGTGAAGTGGCGTAGGGCTGCCAGGGTCCTGCTGAGGATCTTGAGAAGGCCGTACTGGACCATGTGCAGGGCCCGCTGCTCTGAGGCCTCTGTGTCAGCAGTGGGCTGCTTGGAGGAGGAGCAGCAGGCTGGCGCAGCAGGTGTAGCCATAGCAGTGGTGGGCGGTCGCTGGACTCGGGGGGTGACAGCTGAAGGGAGGCCATCTCCATTTTTGTTCTGGGGAGTCAGAAAATGAAAGTGGAGCCCAGGGAAGCCAGGGTGAGGCATTCTGGGCACTCATGGGCACTCATAACTCAGTTACCTGTAAGTAGTGCTGCAGCATCTTGCGGCTATGCAGGAGAGAGGTGCAGGCCTGGCACAAGTAACCCAGGTTGACCTGGGGCAGACATGGGAGGGAGAGGAAGATTCTTGTGGGCAGCAGCCCCAGTCATCTGACTAGACTGACCCAACAAGTCTCTACATGATAGCAATGTGCTTCTCTCACTCCCTGACACTCTTCTCTTACCTGCCAGTGCTCACTTGGCCACACTCTAGCCTATAGCCACTAAATATATAGCACTGCAAACTTGGGGTCAGCAGGGCTCAGGCTTGTAACGTTTACCTAGGACCTAGCTAAATGCCTGACACGTTATATGGTTCTAAGTAAGTAAAGAAGATGAGATAAGACTGATTCCCATTTTATAGGAAAACAATACAAGCCTAGAAATAGAGGTGAGGCCAGGTACAATAGCTCATGCCTGTAATCCCAGCACTTTGGGAGGCCAAGGCAGGAGGATCGCTTAAACCAAGGAGTTTAAGACCAGCCCGGGCAACATAGTGAGACCCTGTCTCTACAAAAACAAAAGGAAAAGAAAAATAGAGGTGAAGTGACTTGGCCAAGGTCACAAAATCAGCATATGACAAAAGCTTATCTGGCATTAGAGCCTGTGTTCTTTCCCTGCTGGTTCCCAGCTCCAGGTCTGTCCTTATGGGATCTGAATAAGGTCTATCTGATAGAGCCCAGGTTCTTAATCTACATGGCTGCCCTTCATGGTAGAGGGAAAACTTCAGCCAGAGTAAGCAAAATGAAACCAAACCCTGTGCTCCCCAAGCAAAAAGCCCATGTTCAGGAATAGCCTGCAATTCACTGGAGGTGCCCCAGAGAGTGCCCACAGCCTCCCTGTCCCTAAGCATTTCCCCAGACACCTCCAAGACACAGTGTCTGAAGCCCCCACCTGGACATCACGCATGAGCTGAGGCAGGTGGAAGTGCCATTCCTTCATGAAGTTGGACAGCTGCAGAATAAAGCCCACAGTGTGGTCCGCCTCCTCCAGGCAGGCCAGACTCTGTACTGTCCTTACTGCGTTGAGGCACTGAGAAGAGACGGGACAGCAGGGAAGGATGGGGATGGCTGAGACACAACCATGCCTGCCCTCCCATGGAGAGGATTGGTCCTGAGCCCACAAACACTGAGGTGGCAGCACAACATGTCACTTGGCAGTACAAGCAAGTTTCTGTCTGAGCTGACATGAGACCATTCCCGTCACTCAGCAGACTGGCTGGCCAATGAGCCAACAGTCCTCAGCACATCTTAGAAATAAGGGCATCAACACGCCTCCACTGCCGAGGCCCAAGCTCCATACCCACTTGCCTCCTGAATGGCCCAGATCCCTTTTTACCCTGAGGTCTCCTCTCCTGTGATGCTGGCAGGTGCTCACCTGTAAGGTCCGCTCCTGGTGGACACCCACAAAGTCCAGAGCCTCGGTCAGGAAGTTGTACCGCAGAGTTTTGAGCAGCTGCTCCATTAAGGACATGGACAGGCGGTAGACACCCGGCCAAGACGGGGCATCCACGGACTTCCGAGAGGTACTAGGTGTCTGAAGAAAAACAGCAGACAAGTTCAGGACACAGTGCCACAGGAACCCAACTGACAGGGAGGGTAAGGCCTCCTTGTAGTACAGCAGGTAAGGCAACTGACTGCTGGGAGGAGAAATATACCAGGGTGGGCACAGCCACTGCCTGGCAACCAGCAAGGCCAGAAAAGGGGCCAAGGCCAGCAGATGCAAGGAAAGAGCACTAGGCAGAGATTCAAGATCCTGGGATCCAGACTCAGGTCTGGCACTAACCAGCTGTGTAAGTTTGGACATATCACTGCCCAGCTCTGGCCCTCATGTGCTTCCTCTAAAGGGCAGCTGGGCTAGATGCCCAACTACTTAACAATTCTCACAAGAGTGAGAGGTTCAAGTGAAGACTACTCTTTTGGGATTAAGAGACATCTGTTAAACTATAAGTAACCAAGGTACCCAGAGGGCAGGGTGCTGAGGCCACATCAAGCCCTCATACCACCCACTTCCCTTTTCCTGGTCCCATGGGACAGGGGTGGAGTCACAGTAACACGCTGCCTTTCAGAGGGAGAGAGGAGAGGACAGCTGTCCTGGCTGCAGGCCCAATCTCAGGAATGTGTTCTTTGGCCCTCCTTATGCTTTTGATAGGAAGAATCCATCCCATCTCCCAAAGGTGGTGCACAGAGATTAGGTGGTACCTTTTAGTGGCAAGTTTGTTAGAGATCAGCCTGGGGGTAAGGAAGATTCCTAACCATCAGCGTATTAAGCAAGCCAAGAAGAGGAGAGCAACTTCCAGGGCCAGGTGGGAAGGGTCCTTTTCAACTGGAACTGCAGGTTGGCCATGCTGGGCCTCCCGGCAAACTCCTGGCACTCACCTGCACTGTGCCATTGGTGCTGAGCTGGTACACGCTCAGGAGGGGCAAACAAATGCTCTGAGTGATGCCAGCTCCAGCCACTGCTGTGGCTCCCTGGGAGATAAGGACACAGAATGTGACGGAGCCTGTTTGTTCCTGCCCCACCACAACCAGAGCCTAAGCCTGTAGCCCTCTGCCAAAGGGCAGGTAGGGCTCTTGGGCTAGACCACAGCTTCTCGAATGTCAGAACCCACACAAAACAAGGTGATCCCTTCCTGCCCTCGACTGGCCTCCTACCTGCTGGGTGCGAGCCAGGGTGAGGAGCAGGTGCAGTGAAGCCTCAGTGAAGTGCAGGTTCTGCTTCATGCGAAGACTCACCTCCAGGGTGGTGAGGAGGGTAGGCAGAATGGGGAGCCTGCGGGTCACCTGCAGCCAGGAGTCACCATCCTCATCTACCTCACACAGCTCCTTGGCCAGGTGCAAGCCCAGGACACACACCTGCTGGAACCCAGGAGCAAAGATGAGTAGAAGAGGAAGGAAGCAGTCCAGGGGAAGGAAGAGGATGATGATGATGGCCAGCTGTGGGCCTGGACGCCCAAGACCTGCTTGGTCACACACCTCCAACATGAGCTTGACTATCAGAACTCATGCTATCTCCCCATCCTGCCCTCTTGGGTCTAGCTCTCAGTGGACAGCAACTCCATCTACTCTAAGGTGTAACTCCCCATAACCTATGGGCTCTACATCTGCTTCCTCCCTCCGCCTTCACCCACACTGTCACCAAGTGTTGTCAGTGCCACCTCCTGTCCCCAATCTGGATGTTCCACCCAACTGCACCACCAGGAGTTGGAGAGATCTCACCACCTCTTGCTGCACTAATGCAGTTGCCCCCTAAATGGTCTTTCTCCAGTCCCTTTCACTGCCTGCCTCTACCAATCCATGTCATCTCCGAAAAGGCATTTTCAGTCCGAGTCATGGATCAGGGTAGAACCCAGGCTTTTTTTTTTTTTTTCAGACAGAGTCTCGCTTTGTTGCTCAGGCTAGAGTGAATGCCGTGGCATCAGCCTAGCTCACAGCAACCTCAAACTCCTGGGCTCAAGCAATCCTGCTGCCTCAGCCTCCTGAGTAGCTGGGACTACAGGCATGCGCCACCATGCCCAGCTTATTTTTTCTGTATATATTAGTTGGCCAATTAATTTCTTTCTATTTATAGTAGAGATGGGGTCTCACTCTTGCTTAGGCTGGTTTCAAACTCCTGACCTCGAGCAATCCACCTGCCTTGGCTTCCCTGAGTGCTAGGAGATTACAGGCGTGAGCCACCGTGCCCGGCCAGAACCCAGGCTTTTAAGTTCTCCCTGCACTTCTCCCCTGCATCACTTGTCACAATGTGGGCCTGGACGCCCAAGACCTGCTTGGTCACACACCTCCAACATGAGCTTGACTATCAGAACTCATGCTATCTCCCCATCCTGCCCTCTTGGGTCTAGCTCTCAGTGGACAGCAACTCCATCTACTCTAAGGTGTAACTCCTCTGGGACTCCTCTGCTTCTCTGCACAGTGTCTCATCTATTAACTCTTCCTTCCAGGCTGTGAATTCTAGAAGTGCAGCAACTATCTGTCTTGCTCACTAGTCCCCCTAGGGTCAGAGACAGAGCTAGCAGGCAGTAGGAAGGACAGATGGCTTGCTAGTGCACTCCCTCACCCCATCACGCTGGTCCTTGTGCCGGGGCCGAGAGCTGTCATCGGTCTCCATGCTATCCTTGTCCTCCGTGGCACTGCCCGATGCCAAACTGTGGCGAGTTTGGTCAAACAGTGCAATCACCTCTTCTTGGAGGGTCTCACAGACATTCAGCACCAGCTGGGAGTACTGGGGTATGTCACTTACTGCAGAACAGATAGGGGACACAGTCATGCTCACCAGGCCAACTCTCACATTCCTTCCTAGGCAAGGGGCTGGGAATGTGGTAGAGTGCTAAGAGGGAGAGTGTATGTCTGGCAGGAAGGGAGGAAAGACAGGTCAGGAAGAAAAAGAGTACTCTTGAGGTAAAATTCCAAGAATGAAAGTTTAAAAGTCACAAGAGAAATGTGTGCCCTGAGCTGTAGGAAGGCCCACCCAAGATGGCTGCCAGCAGGGGTGGGCAGACTACTGCTGCTATTCCCACTGTCCCTGCTCCTCACCTTTCATCTCCTTCATCTGCAACACTGTGATGAACGCTGAGAACACCTTGGCCTTGGTCTTCTCCATGAGTTGCTGGTCTGCCTGCAGCACTCCCTCCAGGATCTCTGTTAAGGGTCCGAGGATTTCATCCACAGAACCTAACTCTCTATAAAGAATATGGGAGTGGAGGGGGGATAACACCTCACAGAAGGTCATACTCTACCCATACTCCACGTCAGCAGGGCCCCTAGGCAGTATACTTCCCCTCCCTTCTGCCATGTCACATCCACTCCCTATGAGGGAAAGCCAAGCCAATTCAGACGCACTTTCTCCCCTTCGGGAAGGCGAAAGGCCAGTAAGCGGAGTAAGCAGGCACTGCCAGGAGGCTGTGGCCTCAGCCCGCCTCTCCTGGCACAGCGCTCACCTCTTCCACTGCCGGAGAAGGATGAGCAGCAGAGTGCACATCATGGAGCCAAGGCGGAGACAGTTGACGGAGGCCGGAACTAGGAGCTGAGGGGAGACAGCACACCAGTGAGAAGCCTGACTTCCTGTGAGCAGACAGCGAGAGGATCCACACTTTATCCACAGGGCACGTCCTGGACACATGCCTTTCTTCCCTGTAGCAAGTTCACAGGGGCGGAGCGGAGGGGGAGAAGCCAGTGCTGGCACAGCAGCAGCAGACCCTGTTGACACACCACAGCCTCTGGCGCCCCTCAGGCCCACATGAGCCCTCTGACCTGACCACTGTGCGCTGGCCGCCAACACACGAGCTCTGCTATTTGACTTTGGCGACTCTCTCCCTGGGAGAAACAGGAAACCTTCCAGACACACTTACTAACGCTTTGGTCCCGTCAAGTACATCAAGAAAGAGCTGTCGATGCACTGCAGAGTCGGTCAGGTGCATTGTATCTGCCTGCAAAGGAACAGAAAAAGATTTCAGCTGGGAAAATTTCCCAGACTTTAGAGCCAAAAAATGTGGGGTCCTCTGTCAGGCAATTAGCTATTGACAAGTCACTGCAGCCCTGCTGTTTCTGTTGACTCTTAGCTATGGTCAGAGTCAAGTCCAGGTTCACTGCCTCTTCATGACTCCATCTGTCCTCTGCTTAGAACCCTTCAAAGGCTTCCCAGTGCCCAGAAAATGCAAACCAAACTCTTCCCAACTCATTCTGGTATTATCCCACTGTGCTCAATCCAATCCAGCCCTACTTGCCTCCTGCCCCTCCTTGGACACACCAAGCTCCTATCCATTTCAGTACCTTGGTACCTGCAAGCTCCTCTGCCCAGACCTCTCCTCCACAGGCATTCCATATGGAAGGCTTCTTCCCACACTCAGGTCACAGGTGGGACATCACCTCATCAGAGTGGGCCTCCCTGACTACTTCTGTCTCACATGTTCACTACCATAGCACCTTATTTCCTTCACAGACAGTTATCACTATCTGAAACCATATTTTTTACTGGCAAATTTGTTTACAATTTACCTCCTTCATGGACCACCCTCTATGAGATTGAAGATCTTATCTACCTTACTCATTGCTGTATCCTGATGCCTGGCACATGGTAAGCATTCCACTAAAAGCCATTAACTGAATGAATGAATGATCAACATCCTAGACTTAGCCAGATAGGTCTCCTAGGGGAAAGAGGATGGTGGGATTTTCAGAACTACAACTCAAAAACTGCTTCCTGACTAGGGCCTAAAAGGCAGAGAGATTATACCCTGGGGAATCAACTACTCCCAAAGATGGCTGAGCCTTTCAGTGTGTCTGGGGTTTTAGGGTCCATAGCCACTGTGCCATGGCAAGGGTGTTTCACACATCCACTCTTTCTAGGTGCAAAGCTCCAAGCATGTGGGCAGTCTGGCACTAGGGAACAAATTTCACAGAAGATGTAAGAGACACTTGGAACAAGAAGACATCCATCAAGCTGAAGTTGTTAATGAAGTCAAGAAATCTGTCTGTATACCCTAAGGAAAAATAGTTCACCACCAAGTCTTACAATATAGCATGATAGCATCAAACCACGAAAAATGCCACAAACAATGCAAACTCTCTTTTGAAACCACCTCTGAGTAGCATGCAATGCAAAGACAATGGCCTCTGTTTTTTCTAAGACCAGGAAATGCAGTTTCTAGAACCAATGAAAATAAACTGCTCTTTAGACAGGGTGCTGCTACAGCTGTCAGAGCTACCTGCTGACTAGTCTACAAATATTTACCTAGTATCTACAGGACACATAGCACAAGAAGGCAATTACATATTTGCACAAGACGTAGATGCAGAGAGGGAACAGCTGAGACCCAGTCAAGGCTCAAAGAGAACTACACAAGGCTTTAAGAACGTCTGAAAGGATTTCGAATCACTTCTCTACACTATTCTTAAGAGTCCATTGGGCCCAATACCCTCAAATACTCCACATTTGCCCCAATCTCTTGGCAAACAATCTGTTAATTTTAGCTCTCAAGGATAAAACCATACTGGTTCGTTTTTCATCCCAAGGACCTGTATCTGCTAGGCATCTCAAAGGGTCATTGTTAAGACATCAAAGTGAACACTTGCCCCAGGAAGTTCTTACGTGACTGGTGGCGATGATGAGAAGCATCCTCCAGGCAGAGACCAGCATCTGATACTCTAACAAGGAGGTACAGCTGCTGCCCTCTGTTTCAGCTGTGTGAACTGCCAAGGACTTGACATACCCTGACCAGTAGGCAAAGCGTTTCTCGCTGGAAAATTTCTTGAGTGTATCTTTTAATGACTGGTCTAATGAACCCCTGTGGTGTCAAGAAATAAACAAAACCCACAGTTAGGTTTTAAAAGCAGATGGGAGTGTGACGGGCACAGACCCTTGTTGAGGCAGAGAAAACAACCTCACATGGGCTTAAAGGCAGACGGCTCCAGGATCACCTCCAAAGTGTGGGACTCATACTTCTTGCTCAACATAATGGGTTAGGCTGAGGCCTTTCCAGGATTCCTCCTCCATAAAATCCCGGTCACATGGAGTTTGCTTCACAATAACTTTCTGATGATCATAAATGCCATCAATGGATTGGCCAGGGACACAGTTCACTGGCCCTCCATAAATGGTTTCAAACAAGCTCTGTCCTCTGCCTTGGCTCATACCACCATGCACCCAGTGGTAGGCCACCACAATCTTCCTCTCCTCCCAACCTTCAGTTAAAATCTCAAAAGGGGAAAGGACTCACTTAACTACATAGTATATCTCCAAGCAAATTATCTTCATGATTAGGGCACAGGTTTCCAGGATACTGGGCTGTGAAGAGGGAAAAGAACAGACTGATCACGTGGAGGAACATCTCCCCCAGTGGCCCCAAAAGTCAACAGAGCAGGACCCAATACTTGGAGAATAAGCAAGTATACTCCCTCTAAATTGTAAATGGCCACATGACTTGCAAAAGCAGAAGTGTCAGGTCCACAATGTCTGCAAGTGAGTGGACAAGACCACAAAACCATTAACAAGAAGAGGCAGGGCAAGCCACTGTACTTCCCAAAGCAAGATACCAAAGGGAGAGGAAGCAGGCACTTCTCTAAGATAGAAGTTTCTAGTGAAGAGAATATTCTGTTGTTTAATTATGGGACATATTACTTTCTACACCCCCATCTCACAGGCCAGCCTTTTCTCTCAGGGATTGCAGCTGCTGTCCTACCCTCCGCCACAGCTTACCTCAGATGTTTCTGAGGGAGGAGAAAGGGTTCCAAACAGCGGACTAGTTAAATTCTCCCAAAACTTGGGTCTAGAAAGGAAACACATGTTGGAAATCACACTTTTCTCTCCCATAGTCCTTTTCTCCTCTCTCCAGCTCCCTATGGTGGTCACTTCTTCCTATTTTACCAGTCCCAATACTCACATCTGTCTCATAAGTCAATTGCTCCTACATAGAGTAGATAAAAATTACATTTATCTCTCTCTTTTTTTTTTTGAGACAGAGTCTCACTCTGTTGCCCAGGCTAGAGTGCCGTGGCATCAGCCTAGCTCACAGCAACCTCCAACTCCTGGGCTCAAGAAATCCATCTGCCTCAGCCTCCCGAGTAGCTGGGACTATAGGCATGCGCCACCATGCCCGGCTAATTTTTTCCATATATATTTTTAGTTGGCCAATTAATTTCTTTTTATTTTCAGTAGATACAGTGTCTCGCTCTTGCTCAGGCTGGTTTCAAACTCCTAACCTTGAGTGATCCTCCTACCTCGGCCTTCCAGAGTGCTAGGATTACAGGCATGAGACACCGCACCCAGCCACATTTTAAGAAACACAATTATGCATTATAGAGTTGATCAATAAAAACTCTTAATGATTCCTTCCATTGTACATTTCCAAAAGCCTCACAAAGAAGGGAAATAAGACAGCAGAGTTCCAAATTCTGAGTTTTTAATGCTCTTTCCTTTGTGTCAACGGGATCCAAGAGAATACGATATTTGTTCCATTTGGTCCAGTGGCTTAAGCAAGCCATTCTCATCTGAATCTACTGTTTCTCAAGACCACTGGGTTTTGACGGAGTTAGCAGAAGGCAAGAACACAAAAGTAGTTGAACCTTAAAGACGCTTAATGCTGCTGGGTGCGGTGGCTCACGCCTGTAATCCTAGCTCTCTGGGAGGCCGAGCCGGGCGGATTGCTCAAGGTCAGGAGTTCAAAACTAGCCTGAACAAGAGCAAGACCCGTCTCTACTATAAATAGAAAGAAATTAATTGGCCAACTAATATATATATATAAAAAAAAATTAGCCGGGCATGGTGGCGCATGCCTGTAGTCCCAGCTACTCAGGAGGCTGAGGCAGGATGATTGCTTGAGCCCAGGAGTTTGAGGTTGCTGTGAGCTAAGCTGATGCCACGGCACTCACTCTAGCCTAGGCAACAAAGCGAGACTGTCTTAAAAAAAAAAAAAAAAAGATGCTTAATGCTTAAAGATCCTTAATTGCTACTGACAGCATTAAAAAGAGAGTAAGTATAAAACTTTCATATATGGAAACATACACTAAGCATGTTTTATGCTCATTCCCAGTGAACGGTCACAACAAAACCCTGAGACAACTACTTTTACTCCCATTATACAGACAAGGACAAGGAGACTACTCGCAGAGTCAGACTCACTTGGTTCGGAGTACCAACATGGCACTGTCCCGACGGTCTTGCCACAAGGCATGCAGAAAGGCAATGGCTGCACGATGCAGCAGAGGTGGACACCAGTATCGATCTTGTTGCTGGAAATCAATCAGCTCCAGCACTGCATGGAGGCAGCTCCACACCCCAAGGCTGAATTCCTGTTAATCGGGTGTGGGTGAGAGTTCAGTCTCACAGCCACTGCTAGCATCCATGCCTGCAGAACCCAGCACATCTTAGAAGCCACCTCTCAGCTCATCCCAAGTACAGGCTCACCTTGGAGCCATCACTCCCATCCTTCACCTCCAGATTCAGAAACAGTTCAATAAGGCCTGGCTGGGTCTCTACTGCAACTGTGAGGAATTCCAGAATCATGACTTTGATGCGCATGTCCTCAATCTTGCTCTGCAGTCGGGTCAGGAAGGCATCACGTATGGCTGCTGCATCATTGCCCAGGCAAGCATACACTGACATTGGGGCCACCTGATGGAGACCAGGACACACAGGCTTAGAGCTCTGCTTCCAGAAAAACATCAGTGGGCTTCTGCAGAAAGGCTCTGGGGAACTCCCTAAAAATTGGCAGAAAGGGAAGCATCCAGACATAAAGGGACAAAGGGGACATCATGCCAACCAATAGCATGAGATGCCCTAAAATTCACAGGAGAAATCAACACAAAAAAACACTTAACCTCTCTCACAGTTAAATAAATAAAAAGTGAAAAATTACATAGCATTTTTTTACCTATTAGATTGACAAAGGTTAAAAAACTGATGAAGGCATCGTGGCAAGGATACAAGACTTGGTGTTAGAGGAATATAAACTGTTAGAATCTTTTCTGGAGGGCAATTTGGAAATATCTATTAAAAATTAAAATGTTCATTTATGCCTACTAATTTTTAGTAACTATAAACATTTACAAGCTTCTAGGGATAATAATGTTCACTGCAGCACTGTTTATAACAGTGAGATACAAAATAGCCCAAATAAATTAGGTATATCCACTCCAGGGTATGATATATAGCACTAAAAAAAATGAAGTGGGTCCAAATGTGCTCATGTGAAACGATTGCACAATATGGTACCACATGAAAAAAGCCAGTCATAAAACAGTACGTGTAGTGGAATTCTACTTTTATAAAGAACAAAAATATATGTTCTTTTTTTAAAAAAAACAGATTCATCTGACCAAAGCACCAAATACTTTTATTTAACAAATAAACACAGATAAAAAGAAATCTGGAGCAATGCATATCAACCTGCCCATAGGGATTCTTGGAACAAGGGGACCACAGGGCACCTCAACTTTCTAACATTTCTGTAACATTTAAAGAAATATTTTACAATGAGCATGTATATTTATTGTAATCAGGGAAAAAACCACCCTCATATAAACACACATTTTGTGTGTGTGTGTGTATGGCTATATTATTATACTTTAAAAGTCAGAGAAGTCCAAGTTAGTCAGCTGCTTCTTTTGGGAGATGGGGCAAGGGTGGTCTGAAGCCAGGAAGAGTCAGTTTCCTGAGGCTCTAGTTGGTTGAGTGGGATCCTACCGTGGCCAGACGTTTCAGCAGCTGAATAGCAAGACGTGGCAGAGCAGGGTCATGTTTGTGGTAGATGTACTTGGCTAGAACAGCAATGAGGTTGTTCCCATGAGCACCTGAAGAAGCACAGGAAACAGTTTAGACATCAAGTGTGCCTCACTCAAGTTCTTAGAGAAGCTGTAGTTCTAAAAGGCTTATGCTGGATATGTGAGGGAATTTGCTCTCAAATTCTTGGAGGGCCAGAGCAAACCCAGGTGGCAGCATCCTTCTCTTTCATTCAGGAGCAAAGGAATAACCAGGATTTGGGGGTAAACAGTTCAATGCAATTCATTAATAGCAAAGATATACTTTGAAGAAAATACATACTTTTATCAAATAGGTCAGAAAAAGGCATTGCACTGATATGTAAAAAATCTTAAAATTCCCAAAATTATACCGCTCAACAGGGTCTTAGACATATCCAAACACTTACTTAAAAATAAGGAAAGTGGGTCCTAAAGAGATTAAATAATTAGTTTAAAGTCACAGAGTAATAGCCAAAATTTAATAGGTATCAAAACCATCTCTACATATTTTACATAGTAATTCTCTACATATTTTACATAGTCATTTATCTAATCTTCATTGTAATTTTACAAGGTAGATACTATAGATTGAGCATCCCTAATCCAAAAATCCAAAATCTGAAATGCTCCAAAATCTAAAACTATAGCTTAAAGGAAATGATCACTGGAGCTTTTTGGATTTTAGGTTTTTGGACTAGAGATGCTGAACCAGTAAGTATAAATCAAATATTCCAAAATCCAAAACAATCTGAAATCTTTTTTTCTGGGCCCCAAGTATTTCAGATAAAGGATATTCGACCTGTACTATTATCCCCATTTTACAGATGAGAAACCCAAGGGAGAACTGTTTAATAATGTGCCCAAGGTCATGGTGGTCGGGACCAAAATTTGAACCAAGGCAGGTTGATTTTGAACTCGTGTTCTTAACTATCATTCTATCATCAATAGGAGGCAGAAATAGAGTATGACCCAGTCCTCTTGTTTCCAAAACCAGTAAAGGGGCTGGTAATCATTCCCAAATTTCTTTAAGAAGTTAATCAGAAAATAGTTTTGACATCCAAAAACACTGCCTAAAATATGTATTCATGGACAGAAATGTTGCTGATTGGAAGAGAAATACATACCATGTTGTGTGAGAGCCTGTTCCAGGGGGGACACCACATTAGAAGGAGGTTTCAGCCGAATAACATTGTTGGTGACGGAAAATGCCAGTTTCACTGTCTTGATCAGCAGCTGGCCCTGCCCCTGGCCCTCTGCCCCATCACTAGGGTGCCAAATGGAAACCAAAGTTGATTCAGACAATACGACTTCATTTGTAACATAAGTGCTCTCATGAATTAGATTCCAACAATAATCCTAGAGTTCAACAGCTGCTGTTAGAGGCCCCAGTCCAAACTAAGAGAGAGGAGGAGTAATCAACTCCCTTTGCTATGTGCCAGTCTATTTAGCAGCCACTAGGTTAGATAACAGCTATATACTGAGAACAAGGTTATCTTAAAAAACCTACTGCAAGGCAGGGAGATCAGCCTGAGCAAAAGGGAGACACCCCCCCACCCCCTGCCTCTACTAAAAATAGAAAGAAATTAGCTGGACAACTAAAAAAAATTAGCCAGGCATGGTGACGCATGCCTGTAGTCCCAGCTACTAGAGAGGCTGAGGCAGAAGGATTGCTTAAGCCCAGGACTTTGAGGTTGCTGTGAACTAAGATGACGCTACGGCACTCTAGCTCTGGCAACAGAGCCAGATTCTGTCTCAAAAAAAAAAAAACCTACTGCAAGTTAACCTTAACTGGATTTCTTAGAACACAC
The DNA here is from genome assembly GCF_040939455.1 of Microcebus murinus. NCBI lineage: Eukaryota > Metazoa > Chordata > Mammalia > Primates > Cheirogaleidae > Microcebus > Microcebus murinus. Next base: position 87,546,805 of record NC_134115.1, on the reverse strand, counting down.
AGGCACAATAAAGACAAACAACAGGAAGGATGAGAAGGAGCCCTACCTTCGGGGCTGAGCAGCCATCACCATGTCAATGGTGTCCACACCAATGCCCATGATATTAATAACTGTCTGTCCTGCTTCTGTGTAGGCCAGACTGCAGATGCAGAGAGATTGCAGGCTGGGAGTGTGGCTGAACGAAAGAAATGTTCTGAGTTACTAGGGAGCTGCCAAGTTCATCACTGAAAGGAAAGGGCACTATCTAGCTGCCTAGGGTGGCAAACTTAACAAACTGGCCATTGGTGATACAGATCAGCTCTCTGTAAGCTGAAGGCACTCTGATCATTTTCCTGAAATAGACTTGATCCTAAAGACCACACTAAGAAGGAATTTATTTTATGTATTTATTTTATTTCCCATATATGCCTGAAATAATCATTTAAGAAGGAATTTAAATGTTCACCAATTAACTGATACAGTTAATATAATGAATTATGATTAATCCATAAAATGGAATCCACAGAATCATTAAAACAAGACAGATCAGTATGAAATGGCACAGAAAGTTAGTATAGGCGGAGGAAAAAACCTAGAAGAAACACAAACTTGTTAACATCGCCTATGGGAAGTAGATATATGAAGGGCATTTGCACTGTATATTGTCCAATGAATGTGCATAGCTTTTGGAAGGATCATAAAAATGATTATTATATAAGTATACACACAAACACACACACACACACAATCTTGTTCCCACTTCATTTGCTCTTCTCTCTCAAGGAAAAATGATAAATAGGCCAGCTCATAATCTCAAGATTACTGAGCTCTGGGCTCAACCAAGGTGAGTTCTCAGGAAGAAATGAGATGGCTTTACACAGCAATAGCCCCACATATCTCTTGGTGAGCACTGAGCTCTAACAATCACCCTCATTACCTGCTATGCAGGTCTGTCTCATGGCACAGGTTCAGTATCGCATGAATCAGCTCCAGGATCAGGCAACCTGGACTCCAAGAAAGACAAAATTATAATGTGGCCTTATGTGATGACCCTAATCCCCAGAAAGGGAGAGAAAGCTCTCCAGGCACCCAGAAATTCCCAGGTCTTTCCAGCCCATGCTGTCCTTACCAATCTGTTCCCTCACACCATGGGAGTTGTAGCGCCACTTGTGATAGCTGGGAAGCATCTCCTTTAGCACAAACATTACACACGGCACAAGTCCTTGGCTCTGCGTACTACCAAGCTGCCCCTACAAAAAACCATGTTGTGAAGGCTTTTGCCACTTAAAGAAAAGTCATCTAGTGATTAGACACTTAACTCCAAAACCATAGATAGGTCAGTCCAAAGGAATTCTGGGCAAGCTTTGGCCATCAGTGAAAAACCAAAACATCAGAACATCGTACTTTAATTGAGCCCAAGTTGTGGGTTTCTTTAGAATAGAAAAAGTGACTAAAAAGACAATGTGAAAATGTTACTAAAGGCACCAACATGAAGAGGGATGAAGGCTAAATGTGGACAGAAGGGAGGTACCTTAAACATAAAGGCTATAGGATTTTTGACGATGAAGACTGCCAATTTCACTGTCACAATCATCAGCCGTCCCTAACCTCAACCCCATCGCTGAAATATGAGAAAGGAGATCTCATACCCCAAATTCTTTGCCCTGATGGTACTTGTTAACTTCAGTTTTCTAAATTTACACCTGAATTTGTATCTCTACCTCTGTATACAATTGCTTCTATCTTTTTAAACATTCATTGATTCCTGCAGGCAGGAAGTGGGTCAAGTGCTTTCCACACATGACCCTCTTTCAACTCAACCAGGCAGACCATGTACCACTCTTATTTTACAGAGATTCTGAGAAATTCTGTACTTGTCCCCAAGGTCATGCCAGCTAGTAAGTGGTCAACATGAAATGTAAACCGAATTCTATTTGACTCCAAAATCTATGCTCTCAACTCATATAGAGTATTTTTCAAACTAAGCTGTGATCCATTAGTGGATTATGAAATCAGTATATGGTCACAACTCACTTTAAAAAAAGGGGAGTGGGACTGAGTGAATGTTGTGTAGTAACAGTAAATGCTGTATTGTGAAATTTTGCTTCAGGAGTATATATACACACATATATACTGGGAAATGATATACAATGATGCCTATTACCCTGGGCTACCATCAAAATAGCTTGACAGCCACTGCATTACCCATATGGCCTCTTCAGTTCTAACTCATAAGCCTCCTATTAAATAAATTCACATAATTAAGTATCCACTATAGAATATATGGGTACAATACAATACTTCATGTATTGAAATGGTAAGCACCATAACTTCAGGACAACTGTTCTACCTACAGACAAGATGACTACAGTAGCCAGGGAGAGGGAAATTATTTCAGAATCATATGACCAGACTGTACCTTGACAAGGGTGGTGATCAAGCGCAAAAAGGCAATAGTGACCCCATACTCGCCCTGGGGCTGTTCACTATTCATCAAGAGGTTTCCATACCCCCCAGCATTCATCCCTTCCGCACTGGGAAGACAGAGAGGCAAAGGCAAAAAAAAATGATGAGGAAATTTCAGGTTTCAAGAAATTAATCACATAGCAGTCTTGTTATAGTCTAGATGGTTCAAGCATAAAACAGGAAAGCTCTGCAAGAGCCTTAATCAATTTTATGCCCAGAGTAAACATTAAGAACATGTTTTATTGATGTACAACATCAAGAGATTCAAAGTAAAAAATCAAATGAACATCAGGGAAACATTTTTGTCTTATAAGCAAGAGCCGGCAAGGTAAGAATGCTCAGGTAGTAAGATAGAGCCAGTGCATTAGTAAGTGGTCCACTGAACAAGTTCAAGCACCCATGAAAACAGAAAAAATACAGAGTTACTGTGGCTTAAGAATGAGATAAGTCGCTGGATCTAGATATCTCTGGATTCTCTAGGCTGGAAAGTAAACTCGCACATACCTAAAATGGCAGCAGCTAGATGAGAATCTTCCTTGCTCTCCCACTCTCAGGCTTAAAGACTATGAGCGATCAGTGCTACCCTGAGAGGAGAGCAGCTCTGGGCCCCATATACCCCACCATCTCTTTTACCCTGTCCTCACTCACCATCCTACTTCTGACCAGAGGGCTGAATAGGCAAAGACTGCACAGAATAAGTGGACAGGCAAGCTTCCTTAAGACCTGTAAAGCTAGGCTAGACCTGAAACATGCATGATTCTCTCTAGAAAATATGCTCTATCCACCCTAGGACCTGGGCTCACCTGATCATCTGACTCATGTTGGAGACAGGGTGGGCCACAAATGGTAAAAAGCCTGTGTGACGAAGATCAGTCCAGACCTGAGAAGGGAAAAGAAGAATTAAATGTCCACGTATCTTCAGGTATATGTCAACTGTTGCATTTTTGGCTGTTGGAAAGATTTGATGTCTCACCTTTGCTGGATTCCGGGCAGCCAAAACAGTCAAGCAGTTGACACAGGAAGCAATGACATGTACAGGTGGGGAGATCACTGTTGTTAACCTAGGAAGAACAGTGTACTGTTAAATGAACAGTGTACTGGTAAATTTCAGTTAAATGAATAATACAATTGGTTCCATCACAAATATTTCCCAGTTCTCTCTTCCCAAGTCCTTCATCTCAGCAGGGATATAAAAACAGGAAAGCCCTCAGCTGGGGACAGATACTACACCAGGGCTTCGCACAGAGGAACATGTGTGGACTTTAACCTAGTGGGTATGTTCCAGGCTCCTCAAAACCAAGAGAATAACTGCTGAGAGCTCTGCCAGGCAGCTAAGGGTTGGCCACAAGAGACTCACCGCTGCAGCAGCATGTAGATGCGGGACGTGATGGGCAGAAGACAGTCTGCTATTGACAGGTCAGTACTGATGACCTTATGGACCAGATCAATGATGGGTTTGACTCGCTGACAGTGCTGAATCACATCTGAGAGGAAAGACAAACTATGACCTCATGGCAAACAACTCCTTTAAAATCACAAAATAAAGGACGTTGGTATTTTCAGGTGGGAATCTGTAACCTCCTGATTTGCCAGCAAATTAATAAACTCCTCTTTCTTTATCTTCAAACTCTTTGTCCTCATTCTTCTGATTCAGCCTCAGGGACAAGTGCCGAACTTTTGCTAACAGGCACAGGTTCTATCATATCCTTTTTTTTTTTTTTTTTTTTTGAGACAGAGTCCCACTCTGTTGCCCAGGCTAGAGTGCTGTGGCATCAGCCTAGCTCACAGCAAACTCAAACTCCTAGACTCAAGCAATCCTTCTGCCTCAGCCTCCCGAGTAGCTGGGACTACAGGCATGTGCCACCATGCCCAGCTAATTTTTTCTATATATTTTTAGTTGGCCAATTAGTTTCTTTCTATTTTTTAGTAGAGACAGGGTCTCGCTCTTGCTCAAGCTGGTTTCAAACTCCTGACCTTGAGCAATCCACCCACCTCGGCCTCCCAGTATTCTATCCTTTCTTTTAAGTAATAAAAAAACTGAGGCCAGGCGTGGTGGCTCACACCTGTAATCCTAATACTCTGGGAGGCCGAGGCGGGCGGATTGCTCAAGGTCAGGAGTTCAAAACCAGCCTGAGCAAGAGCGAGATCCTGTCTCTACTATAAATAGAAAGAAATTAATTGGCCAACTAAAAATATACATACAAAAAATTAGCTGGGCATGGTGGCACATTCCTGTAGTCCCAGCTACTCAGGAGGCTGAGGCAGTAGGATCACTTGAGCCCAGGAGATTGAGGTTGCCGTGAGCTAGGCTGATGCCACGGCACTCACTCTAGCCTGGGCAACAGAGTGAGACTCTGTCTCTAAAAAAAAAAAAAAAAAAACTGAGGCTCAGTGATGTTAAGTGCTGCTCCAAATAGATGGTTAGTAAGAGATGAAGCTCAGATTTGAATCCAGGCAGTCCCACCCTTAAGGCCATTCTCCTAGTCTTTGTACTGCTGGCCTTGCTAAAAGAGCTTTCTTCTCTAGCCACCTCCTTCCCCTGTCCCAGCTCCCCTTGCACCCTCCAAATATTCCTTTTAGCCTCTTCATGTTATCTACTGGCCTTTCTGGTTCTGCTATGAGGACCTCTGGCTGCTCCCCTGCGGGACTTCCTTGCCCGTTAATAGCCTATGCCTTGTAAGTATCATCACTTGCCTCCCCATCACACTGGGGAGTATCTGAAATACTCCACAACAATCTCGATCTTTTTTGCTCTTCTCTCCATCTGAGGTAATGCCTCCCCTGCAGCCGTGTTGCTGAAACATTCCATCCTATTCTGTGCCAGGAGGCTGGCAGTCTGAGGTTACTGTGAGCTAGGCTGATGCCATGGCACTCTAGCCCAGGCAACAGAGTGAGACTCTGTCTCAAAAAAAAAAACATACAACCACAGAATAGTCCCTGAGACCCAGATAAACAAATCACAATCTAGATGGTTCTGAATTTTATCTTGAAATTCCTTCAAATCCTCCCAGCATGTCCAACATCCCCTACTCCTCCATGTTTCCCAAAGCTGACCTTACCTGCAGTTGAAACAACATGAAGCAGCATTTCAATCTCACAGGTAAAGAGGGTCCAGCTGCTATAGGAGTATTCCCAGCGCACCAGGTAAGCCCTGTCATCCAGCATTACTTGGCCCACCGTGCCTTGAGGTATGCGAAGGTTGGTCTGACCCCCTAACGAAGGAGAAAGAACAATAGTCTAATATCTGAAGACAAATAAGAAGAGGTAACTCCTTTCCCAGACACCAATATTTAAACACATCTTGGTAGCTAACATTCCTACAGCTTTATTCATGTTTAAAAAAAAACCCCAAAATTCTCGTGATCTGAAGAAATGACTTTCTTTTTTTTTGAGACAGAGTCTCACTTTGTTGCCCAGGCTAGAGTGAGTGCCGTGGCGTCAGCCTCGCTCACAGCAACCTCAAACTCCTGGGCTCAAGCGATCCTCCTGCCTCAGCCTCCCGAGTAGCTGGGACTACAGGCATGTGCCACCATGCCCGGCTAATTTTTTCTATATATATTAGTTGGCCAATTAATTTCTTTCTATTTATAGCAGAGATGGGGTCTCGCTCTTGCTCCGGCTGGTTTTGAACTCCTGACCTCGAGCGATCCACCCGCCTTGGCCTCCCAGAGTGCTAGGATTACAGGCGTGAGCCACCGCGCCCGGCCTGAAGAAATGACTTTCTACATGTCTGAAAACAAGATGAGTGCAGAGAGTGGTTTTCTATTCAAATGATGGCTATGGAAAGTCCACAGATCACTGGGTGAATCAGTGGTGATGCCAGGACTAGAACAGTAAGGCCGTTCCCTCTTTATTTTACTCCTTGAGAAATTGGGATACACATGAGCCCAAAAGCAGTGACTGGTCACTCTAACATACTCACTGCTAATAACAAATTGTTACAACCTTTCTCTACAACTTAATTGGGCACAATCTAATCAAACATTAAAAAAATTTTTTTAATTGTGGTAAAATATAATACCATAAAATTTATCATTTTGACAACAGGTACAGTTCAGTGGCATTAAGTACATTCACATTGTTGTACACCACCACCATTTATCACAAAACTTTTTCCATCTTGCAAAATTGAAACTCTGTACCCATTAATCAGTAATTCCCCCATTCTCTCAAACCCCTAGCCCTTGGCAACCACCATTCTATTTTCTGTCTCTATGAATTTGACTACTCTAAGTACCTTATATGAGTTGAATTATACAGTATTTGTTATTTTGTGACTACCTTATTTCACTTAAGTAAAATATCAAGGTTCATCTATGTTGTAGTATGCATCAGAATTTCCTTTCTTTTTAAGGCTAAATATCATAATATTCCATTTTATGTATATACCACATTTTATTTATTCATTCATCTGTCAATGGAAATCTATTCAAAATTTCTACTTTCTGATAGGCCGGGCGCGGTGGCTCACGCCTGTAATCCTAGCACTTTGGGAGGCCGAGGCGGGCGGATCGCTCAAGGTCAGGAGTTCGAAACCAGCCTGAGCGAGACCCCGTCTCTACCAAAAATAGAAAGAAATTAATTGACCAACTAAAAATATATATACAAAAAATTAGCCGGGCATGGTGGCGCATGCCTGTAGTCCCAGCTACTCGGGAGGCTGAGGCAGCAGGATCGCTTGAGCCCAGGAGTGTGAGGTTGCTGTGAGCTAGGCTGACGCCACGGCACTCACTCTAGCCTGGGCAACAAAGTGAGACTCTGTCTCAAAAAAAAAAAAAAAAAAATTTCTATTTTCTATATAACCCTTTTGCTCAAAAATCTCATTTTGGGGATTCTATCTACTAAAAATAAAAGCACCAGTATGTATATTGGGTATGTACATACCCAACACAAGCAGCATTATTTGTAGTGGCAAAACACTAACATTGTCTAAACGTCCTTTAGAAGGAGAAAGATAAAAAATTATGAAACATCAAGGATAATTCAGTAGTTACTAAAACAAATGAGTCAGAGCCGTATATAATAAAATCAACTTGCAGAATGAATTGTGAGAGTACACAGAAATATGTGAAAGGACATACATCAAATTCTTAACATTGATTATCTGATGGAGAAAGGACTGAGACATTAACTTTTTAAAATATATCTCTGCATTACTTACCTTGTTACAATGAACATGCATTATTTTAGAAATCAATCTAATGATGCAAAAAAGTTAACTACAAAAGAGAGAAACTGACTCTAATTACTTATCAATGAATCAACATACATGGTTAGAGAGAAGAACTGCTTTAAAGGCACCTCACATGAAAGAATAAAAACAATAATGAGGTCTAAACAGAGGCTGTCAAAAAAGGGACTAATGCACCAAGGATCTCTTTATCTTACCAAGAGGATAAAGAAGTTTGGGTGTTTGTCTCCGCCAAAGTGTTCCATCTTCATGTGAGATCACATCATGGGGCTTGTGCTTATAAAGTTCATTGTAGAAAGACATCTTATCTAAGAAACTATACACCTGCCGACACACGAAAAGAAACCATCACACAGTCACCTCTGGGACATGCAAGGGGGTCCCCATTTGCTCTTTTGCTCTTTTAGCCAGACTCTCTTAACTTCTTATACGCTCACGACTATGATTGTTCTTGAAATTGCCTTCTGTCCTCCTTGCCAAATATTCACCATGCTTTAACACCCAACTCAAGTCCTTCTTACTCCACACAGAGACAGTTGTCTCTCCTGAACAGTATGGTCTTTACTGCTCAAATGACATTTACTATGTACCACCTGGTTATTAGCTATTTGTTTCTTATATATATATGATTCTCTTCCAACTAGATATTAAAGAGCTTTATACTTGGTCTTACTCCCACAGTATCTATAATAGGTACTTAATAATTAAAATATTCTAATTTTATAGAATTGAGGCACTATCTTTGGCATCTCTCATTCAACTTCATACTAACTCCTGTCAAGGAAGTGGAACTACAAGATGGAAAGCAAAAAGAAATCCTTATGAATGGTGCAAAAAATATCTCCTATTCTCTTTAGGTATCTGACTGAACAGCTTACCTTTTTGGCAGTGGACTTCCCTGATACGAGGGCTCGAAGCAATTGCAGGAGTGGGGAAAGCAGGTGGGGAAACATTCCACATACGCTGTCCAGAATGATCCCAAGACCAGAGGTTGGCTCCTATGGTAGAAGCACAGAAGTCACTGATCTTCACGTTGTCCACAAAATAACATACCTTCAAATTGTCCAGCAATCATAAGAAAAAACAGACTTATTCATCATCTGGACCTTGAGGTTTGAGGCTATGGCCAATGCTAAGACAAATTACTGGTGAAAAATTATTCTCTCCGGCCAGACGCAGTGGCTCACGCCTGTAATCCTAGCACTCTGGGAGGCCGAGGCGGGCGGATTGCTCGAGGTCAGGAGTTCGAAACCAGCCTGAGCAAGAGCGAGACTCTGTCTCTACTATAAATAGAAAGAAATTAATTGGCCAACTAATATATATACAAAACATTAGCCAGGCATGGTGGCGCATGCCTGTAGTCCCAGCTACTCGGGAGGCTGAGGCAGGAGGATCGCTTGAGCCCAGGAGTTTGAGGTTGCTGTGAGCGAGGCTGACGCCACGGCACTCACTCTAGCCTGGGCAACAAAGTGAGACTCTGTCTCAAAAAAAAAAAAAAAATTGTTCTCTCCAAAGCCAAATTCTCATTAGAATCAATTACAATATTCTGGCAATTCATAAGATACAGTTAAAATCCCCTAATAGCACTTTCAAGAGCAGCAGAAACACTGTTGCCTAAGAGACTGCTATTGTGAAATAAGAATTGGTAGGTTGCAGAATGGAGGACAAAAAAAAAAAGACTTTCACATCTTTTTTTTTTTTTTTTTGAGACAGAGTCTCACTTTTTTTTTTTTTTTTTTTTTGAGACAGAGTCTCACTTTGTTGCCTAGGCTAGAGTGAGTGCCGTGGCGTCAGCCTAGCTCACAGCAACCTCAGACTCCTGGGCTCAAGCGATCCTTCTGTCTCAGCCTCCCAAGTAGCTGGGACTACAGGCATGCGCCACCATGCCCGGCTAATTTTTTCTATATATATTAGTTGGCCAATTAGTTTCTTTCTATTTATAGTAGAGACGGGGTCTCGCTCTTGCTCAGGCTGGTTTTGAACTCCCGACCTCGAGCAATCCGCCCGCCTCGGCCTCCCAGAGAGCTAGGATTACAGGCATGAGCCACCGCGCCCGGCCCAGAGTCTCACTTTTGTTGTCCAGGCTAGAGTGAGTGCCGTGGTGTCAGCCTAGCTCACAGCAACCTCAAACTCCTGGGCTCAAGCGATTCTCCTGCCTCAGCCTCCCAAGTAGCTGGGACTACAGGCATGCACCACCATGCCCAGCCAATTTTTTGTATATATATTTTTAGTTGGTCAATTAATTTCTTTCTATTTTTAGTAGAGACGGGGTCTCGCTCAGGATGGTTTCGAACTCCCAACCTCGAGCAATCTGCCCGCCTCGGCCTCCCAGAGTGCTAGGATTACAGGCGTGAGCCACCGCGCCCGGCCAGACTTTCACATCTTTAAGCATCGCTTGTCATCATATAAAAAATGGTGACAGTATCTACTTCACAGATTTTTATGACGATTACATTGAGAAAATATACATAAAAGCTTAGTATAAAACCTATCACAAAGCAACTGTTTGATAAATTCTTTTGCTCCAGAGAATGTCACACATTGATCCTCTCTCACATACTTACTGTTCCCCAGAACAGTTCTGGAAGAGAAGGGTCTGCGAGGACCTCACATGCTGTGTCAATTACATCCTGTTGGGGGAGAGGAGAAAACAGTTCATTTTCTCTAGTTGAACCAATCTTTTTTACTGTATTCTGTTGAAATATAAACACCATAGACACTGCCACATATGCCCAAAAGAACTCTGGTTTTAAAAAGTAAGATTACACCCCGTCCAAAGGGATGTGTTGTGTCTGATATATGATGTTAGACAAATTTACCATTCTGAACTTTAAATGTTTTATCTGTAAAATAAGGACAATAATATCTGCTTCAGAGTATTACAGTAAGAACTAAATGAAATAATGCATGGAGAAGTGGACTGTAAATTCATTTTTTTTTCTTTTTTCTTTCTTTTTCGAGTGTCTAGGCCCAGGAATTGACTGTAAATTCAAAAATGCAATGTAAATGTAAGATGTTAGCAGGCTCAACTAGACTATCCTCCTAGAGGGTAAAAATAATGTCTTTTAAATTTTTTAGTCCTCAGCACCTAGCATAGAGCTTAGCACATACTGGGAATCTAATGAATACTTACAGAATGACTTTTTAAAAATATCTAAGTACCAGAACTCCTAAAACCCCAATATGTTAATATCAATCCTCCAAGTGCCAGGTAGGGTCCAGAGGTAACCAGAATTTGTCCAAAGTACCCACAGCTATGGCCCCTAGACAGACCTTTGCAAATTGAGTCTTTACCACCAAAGTCACTTCTCCCCAATAGTAAGAAATTTTCATTTTTTATTAATTTAATCAATTTACAAAACAAGTCACTAATCATTGAAAATTAACCCAATGGGCCACACACAGTGGCTAATACCTATAGCCCCAGCACTTTGAGAGGCCAATGCAGGACAATTACTTGAGGCCAGGAGTTCAAGATCATACTGGGCAACATAGCAAGACTCCATCTCTACAAAAAATTAAAAAATTAGCCATGCATGTTGGCACACACCTGTAGTCCTAGCTATAGGAGAACGTGAGGTGGGAAGATGACTTGAACTAGGAGTTCAAGCCCACTGTGAGCTGTGATTATGCCACTGCACTACAGCCTGGGTCATAGAGTAAGACTCTGAACGAACAAACAAACAAAAAAACAAAAAAAACAAAAAAAGAAAGAAAAAGAAAAGAAAAGAAAGAAAGAAATGTGGCCAGTACAATTTAGGAACTGAGAATTTAATTTTAGTTAATTTAAATTTAAATGGCCATATGTGGCTTGTGGCTACCATAATCAACAGCAGTTACAGACTAGAAGAAACTTGAAAGATACATCAACCTATTATAATGTGTGGTCCTTATTTAGATCCTAATCCAAACAAGCAAACTTATGACAAATTTATAACATTTAGGCCAGGTGTGGTAGCTCCGCCTATAATCCTAGCACTCTGGGAGGCTAGGCTGGGAGGATTGCTTGAGCTCAGGAGTTTGAGACCAGCCTGAGCAAGAGTGAGACCCCATCTCTACTAAAAATAGTAAAAATTAGCCAGGTGTGGTGGACCAGCAAGCCTATATTCCCAGCTATTCAGAAGGCTGAGGCAGGAGGATCCCTTGAGCCCAGGAGTCTGATGTTGCTGTGAGGTAGGCTGATGCCACAGCACTCTAACCTATGCAACAGAGTGAGACTCTGTCTCAAGATAGAAAAAAAAATTTATAACATTTATAAGACAATTGGAAGTCTGAACCTTGACTTGATATTTGAAGACTCTGGGTTTTTTCTGGCGTGATAATAGTTGTAAACTTAAGTTTTACTGAAATATTCATAGATTAAGTGATGTCTGGCATTTACTTCAAAATAATCATGCAGGGAAAGGACAGAAATGAAATAAGTCACGAGTTAGTAACAGTTGGAAGCTGGGGATGGGATCATGAGGGTTCATCACACAATTCTGTGTCCTTTGGTATAAATTAAAATGTTTCATTTTAAAAAACACTGCAGGAGATTTATTAGCACCAACAGATGTCCAGAACAGATGAACTACAGAATAAAAAAATGAGGACACAAAACAGTATATACACTGTGGTTCCATTTTTAGAGAATTATTATATTTTCAAGTATATAGGTATATAAAAACTGGAAAGGAACACATCAAAATGTTATGAAGTTACCCTGTATGGTGAGATTATAATTTTTTCTTTTAATCAGCATTTCCTGTTTTTCCTATAATTACCATGTACCATTTGTATAATGGTAAATGAAAATGAACAAAAGAAAACCAATTAAGACATGAGGTAAACTATATCAGATCTGATATATTTAGGGACTTGATTGCAAAGCTGAACAGTACTATAGTCAGCTTCATAAAAGCCCAACACCAACCTGCTGATTGCCTAGTGTGTGCAGCTCCAGCGAGGTGAGAACGAAAGACAGCAGTCCATAGACACACATGCAAGCAGTGCTGGTGGTACACTGGAATAGCAAAGAAGTCAGTAAATAATTCTCAATAACACAACTCTTCCCCAGATTCAGCTAATCCTACTACATTAATATAGTCCTTGTAATACCAAGAAATTATAATGAAAAAAAGATATATACAGTCCTTATAAACAAATGGGAAGGAAATCTGAAGCTTCATAATTTTTCTAATTTAGTTACAAGATCAGGGAGAAAAGAGGAAGCAGGAACCACAAATATCATAACACAGTCAAGAATAAATGCCAGGCACAGTGGCTCATGCCTGTGATCCTAGCACTCTGGGAGGCCAAAGCAGGACTGCTTCAATTCAAGAGTTCGAGACCAGGCTGACCAAGAGTGAGACCCTATCTCTACTAAAATTAGAAAAAATTAGCTGGGTGTGCCTATAGTCCCAGCTACTTGGGAGGCTGAGACAGGAGGACCACTTGAACCTAGGAGTTTGAGGTTGCTGTGGAACTAGGCTGATGTCACGGCACCCACCCAGGCAATAGAGCAAGAATCTGTCTCAAAAAAACAAAACAAAAACAAAAAACAATAAAATAAAAAAGGAACTATTTTCAAAATGATCAAAGTTTGTGTGGGGAAGAAGAAAACCATATCCAGTCTAGAGAAATAATAAAGAGTAAATATGTCCTGATACAAATTGATATAGCACCTGAACTGCCGGAGCCTGCTGGCTAAGGTTTCTTTTCTTTTTAAAATAGACTTTATTTTTTAGAGCAGTTTTAGGTTCATAACAAAACTGAGCAGAAAGTAGAGATTTCCAGCTGGGCACAGTAGCTCACGCCTGTAATCCTAGCACTCTGGGAGGCCAAGTCAGGAGGATCGCTTGAGGTCAGGAGTTGGAGACCAGCCTGAGCAAGAGCAAGACCTCCTCTCTACTACCGTGTTTCCCCGAAAATAAGACAGGGTCTTATATTTATTTTTCCTCAAGAAGACACCCTACAGCTTATTTTCAGGGGATGTGTTATTTTCCCCTCAAAGCCTCAGCTTGCAGCACACAGGATGGCTGGGACCTGCGACTGTTTCTCATTCCCTTTTTCTTTTTAAAGACAGCTGTAGGCCGGGCGCAGTGGCTCACGCCTGTAATCCTAATACTCTGGGAGGCCGAGGCGGGTGGATTGCTCAAGGTCAGGTGTTTGAAACCAGCCTGAGCAAGAGTGAGACCCCATCTCTACTATAAATAGAAAGAAATTAATTGGCCAACTGATATATATAGAAAAAATTATCCGGGCATGGTGGTGCATGCCTGTAGTCCCAGCTACTTGGGAGGCTGAGGCAGGAGGACTGCTCAAGCCCAGGAGTTTGAGGCTGCTGTGAGCTAGGCTGATGCCACGGCACTCACTCTAGCCTGGGCAACAAAGTGAGACTCTGTCTCAAAAAAACAAAAATAAATTAAAAAAACAGGATGATAATCCTTAACACAAAGAAGTGTTATACGGATTAAAAAAGATAACGTTCAGAAAGTGCTAGGCAGTGTCTGTCTGGTCATAGCAAATGCTCTATAAATGTTAGTTACAATATTATCTTCATTATCCACTTTACCATTACAATTATTACAGTATTATCATGCTCAACCACCAATAGCTTTAGACTCACATCATTTCCCCCACTGGCAAGTGACCGGAGCAGTCGGGTCAAGTACTGAAATACATTCAGCTGGATGGCTGTACCACCTATCTTCCGGACCATACTGCTTGTCTCTTCTGGGTTCAGGGTATGACGGAGGAGAGCCCAGGCCAAAAGCACTGGGGCATGATGTGGAATGTCCCCGAAAGTCAACATCAAACTGTCCATATCCTAATGAGGAGAAAACACATGTGTCTCCAAACAGAAATCCTCAACCAGATTCTTCATCATGTTCAATATGCCCTTCAACCATCCAGAGTAGCCTCTCTTTCCCATTCTGATAGTTCACTCTTCTCAAACCCCCAGCAACCCCAGTAACAAACCCCTCAATTACTCTTTCCTTTACCCACAAATTTTTTCTACTGATTTTAAATAATCTAGGTCAGGCATGGTGGCTCATGCCTGTAATCCTAGCACTCTGGGAGGTCAAAGCAGGAGGATCACTGGAGGTCGGGAGTTCAAGACCAGCCTCAGCAAAAGCAAGACCCTATCTCTACTAAAAATAGAAAGAAAATTAGTTGGACAACTAAAAATAGAAAAAAATTAGCTGGGTGTGGTGGTGCACGCCTTAGTCCCAGCTACTTGGGAGCCTGAGGCAGGAGGATCGCTTGAGCCCAGGAGTTTGAGGTTGTTATGAACTAGGCTGATGCCACAGCACTCTAGCCCAGGCAACAGAGCAAGACTCTGTCTAAAAAAAAAAAAAGTTTAATTTAAGATTATAAAATACATGTTCAAACAGATATTTGTTAGAAATTTTACCCCGATCCTTCTTGAACTTTCTGTGATCTCTCCTCATTTTCTTTCTTTCTAACTATCCCATCTCAATGTTTTCCTCTCTTCTTTCACAGGCCCCATAAATGCAGACAATTCCAGAGTTTTGTTCAAGGGCCTCTTTTGTCCTTGTACCATCTCCATGAGTGACTCACTCTTCACAGATACAATTATCACCTCTGTACAGATGACTAACAAATATGAGATTTCTTCTGGACCCTATAATCTGTTTAACAACACAGAACCTCTACAACACTGAACAATGTAGAATCATACAAGGCAGAAAATTTTATGCAGCAGGATAGTTCAGTGGTTAAAAACACACTATTAACTATAAACAGTCCGAAAAAAAGAAAAGATGCTACTCCAAGTTTACCTGACAAATAAGCCCATCCTGGGCAAACTGGTGAAGTTCTCTTCTGTCATCTAAAGCACACTTATGTAAGGACTCAATATCCATGCCTTCCACCAGGATGAGGGCACTGAAGTAGCTGGAAAGAAAAATGGTATCACGGTGTCACACACGCTGCTCTGAAACTCACTGGAGACTAAGCTGAGATATAAGAAACTTCAGTATCAAAAAAATTATTGAGTTATTAAACATTCTTTTTTTATAAGTTTTCTATATCTAATATGTATCTTATACTTCCAGTACATCTCAATTTGACTAGTCACACTTCAAGTGCTTCATAGTCATATGTAGCTTGTACCTACCATACTGGAAAACATAGATCTAGCACTAAAGGTTTCTACAGCTACCAGTTTTACATGACCTAGGTGAATTGTCTCATTTCTCAAGTGTATATCCTTACTCACAGAGGGAACAGGCCCCCAAATGTGGATATATCCATAGCCATAAATAGAGAAAAAGTGACAAAATTCAAAATCCATAGACCATGACCTCAGAGAGGTCAGACAGCACATATGCCTTATTTATCACTATCTTCTTAGCATTTGCATAGTGCCTGGCTTGCAATAGTTGCTCAACAAATTTCTACTGACTGGATGAACTTCTTGGATGAAGACTGTAAGTAAAAAAGTAGAATACAGGCCGGGCACGGTGGCTCACGCCTGTAATCCTAGCTCTCTGGGAGGCCGAGGCGGGCGGATTGCTCAAGGTCAGGAGTTCAAAACCAGCCTGAGCAAGAGCGAGACCCCGTCTCTACTATAAAATAGAAAAAAATTAATTGGCCAACTGATATGTATATAAAAAATTAGCCAGGCATGGTGGCGCATGCCTGTAGTCCCAGCTACTCGGGAGGCTGAGGCAGAAGGATCGCTCGAGCCCAGGAGTGTGAGGTTGCTGTGAGCTAGGCTGACGCCACGGCACTCACTCTAGCCTGGGCAACAAAGCGAGACTCTGTCTCAAAAAAAAAAAAAAAAAAAAAGTAGAATACAATACTTATTTTGAGAGAAGAACATGTGCCTCTCAACCCCAGTTTTTATTCCCTACGTGAACAGGAATGTGGCAGTTATACCCACCTATTTCCAATCCATTAAATGAAAAGTACACCTACCCCTTCACCCATTTACAGAACCAATACAGTATCAATGCTCTAAACATTATACAAGTTCTATGACCTTTAATTCATTCAGACTTACCCGATTCGATCTATAAAAGGATCCATGGTCTCATCCACCAGGTGCCTATTGGTCTGCCTACTACCAAATCCTTGCTCTTTAAACATCTTCGTTAATATGAGCAGGTCACTAGGTGCCATCTCAAAATATGCATAATAAAGGAAAATAATTTCTAGCAGCATGGACTGTTCCCGAAGGCACTGAACAAACCAGCGAGATACCTGGCGCTCAGTCTGTACAACCAGTTAAGAAAAAAATGGGAAAGGAATAAAATGATATTAAAAACCATATTTAAAACTTTTTAAAGTTACTTTTACAGTTGATCTCAGTCAAAAAACTGAGAAATAATGAAGTTATTTTTATTAGGTAACACAGGCACATGATAGAAAATTCAAAAAGTGTAAGAACAGAGTGAAAAAAGGCCTGCCACCCTATAATTCCTATTGCCCAGTCATGCAAACCTCTCCTCTCCCCAGAAGCAACCACTATTAAGAGATATTTCTCTTTTCAGCAATATGCCTACATATTAAATCATTCATTCTATATGCTATCTCTAAACCAAATTAATATATTACATAAACCATTCAGAGTACCTTACATTTTTCACTTAACAATGTACGTTTAAAGATTATTTCCTGTAACAGTATGTTAAGAATTTCCCTGCACAGCCATGGAAACTATCATTAGAGCAAATAGACAACCTACAGAATGGGAGAAAATATTTTGCTCTCTACATTTCCGATAAAGGTCTGATAATAAGAATCTATCTAGAATTCAAAAGAATTAACAAGAAAAAAATCAAACAACCCCATCAAGAAATGGGCAACAGAAATGAACAGAAACTTTTCCAAAGACAGAATGGCCAGCAAGCATACAAAAAAATGCTCAATATCTCTAATCATTAGAAAAATGCAAATCAAAACTACAATGAGATATCACCCAACCCCAGTGAGATTGGCCTCTATCAAAAAATCCCAAAACAACAAATGCTGGTAAGGATGTGGAGAGACAGGAACACCTCCTACACTGCTGGTGAGACTACAAATTACTGTGCTTCCCCTAAAATAAGACAGGGTCTTATATTTATTTTTCCTCAAGAAGACACCCTACGGCTTATTTTCAGGGAATGTGCTATTTTCCACTCAAAGCCTTAGCTTGCAACACACACAGGATGGCCGGGAGCTGACAGGGGGAGCCGACATTGTTGGTGGGGCTGCCTGCCCTTTCTGGTCACCTCTAGGATAGCAGCTATCATGATGAGGCAGATAAGAAGGGCTGCTCATCTTCTTTACCACTCCGCGATGAAATGCATGGGTTGTGTAGATACTCTGTGGTGCCACACCCATCACTAGGTCTTATTTTTGGGGTAGGGCTTATAATGCGCAAATGCTTAGATACCCTGCTAGGGCTTATTTTATGGGTAGGTCTTATTTTCGGGGAAACACGGTAGTGCAACCTTTGTGGAAAAGAATTTGGAGATACTTCAAAGAGCTAAAAATACCATTCAATGCAGCAATAGCATTATTGAATGTACCCAAAAGAGCATAAGACATTCTATAATAAAGACATCTGCACCCGAATGTTTATGGCAGCACAATTCACTATTGCAAGGACGTGGAAACAATCCAGTGCCCGTCAATTAATGAGTAGATTATTAAAATTTGGTATATGTTTACAATGGAATATTACTCGATTTTAAGAAACGACAGTGAGCTAGCACAGCTTATATTATCCTGGATTGAGCTTGAGCCCATTATCCCAAGTGAGGTGACACAAGATCGGAAGAATGGGCTCCACATGTACTCGCCATCAAATTGGTACTGACTGATTAACACTATGGTGCTCAAATGGTGGTGGTGTTCACCAGGAATTCGGGGTTTGGGGGGATAGATCCACATCTGAGGGATGCGGTAAGCATTGTGGAGGGGAAGGGCATACCTCTAACCCTTGCTAGGGAGAGGCAAAGATATAAAAAGTAACCAAAATGTTTGTACTCTCATATTTTCATGAAACAAACAAAAAAAGAATTTCCTTATTTCTCATCCCTTTTTATACATACAGAGTAATCCATTATGTGGATATGCCATAGATTATTCCATCAGTCCTCTCATTATTTTTAATATTGCATAGTACTCCATGTAAATGCCACAATTTAACCAGACTACCTGGATGGGCATTTAGGTCATTACCAATCTTTTGCTAACAAAATCATGCTATACAACTGATAGAACAACCAGACAAAAAAATCAGCAAAAAAAACCTGAACAATCTTGACCTGACTGATATTTACAGAACATCACACTCAACTACTGTCAAACACACATTTTTTTCAAGTGCAAATCGTTCATTAATCAAGAAAAATCATATGGGTCTGGCGCGGTGGCTCACGCCTGTAATTCTAGCACTCTGGGAGGCCGAGGTGGGCGGATTGCTCGAGGTCAGGAGTTCGAAACCAGCCTGAGCAAGAGTGAGACTCCATCTCTACAATAAATAGAAAGAAATTAACTGGCCAACTAATAAATATAGAAAAAATTAGCCGGGCATGGTGGCACATGCCTGTAGTCCCAGCTACTCGGGAGGCTGAGGCAGGAGGATCGCTTGAGCCCAGGAGTTTGAGGTTGCTGTGAGCTAGGCTGACGCCAAGGCACTCACTCTAGCCTGGGCAACAAAGTGAGACGCTGTCTCAAAAAAACAAAAAAGAAAAATCATATGGTGGGCAATAAACTATGAGACAACAAATTTTTTTTTTTTTTTGAGACGGAGTCTCGCTTTGTTGCCTAGGCTACAGTGAGTGCCATGGCGTCAGCCTAGCTCACAGCAACCTCAAACTCCTGGGCTCAAGCGATCCTTCTGTCTCAGCCTCCCAAGTAGCTGGGACTACAGGCATGAGCCACCATGCCCAGCTAATTTTTTCTATATATATTAGTTGGCCAATTAGTTTCTATTTATAGTAGAGACGGGGTCTCGCTCTTGCTCAGGCTGGTTTCGAACTCCTGACCTAGAGCAATCCACCCGCCTCGGCCTCCCAGAGAGCTAGGATTACAGGCGTGAGCCACCGAGCCCGGCCAAGAGACAACAAATTTTAAAAGACTAACACGACACAGAATGTGTTCTGTGATCTTAGTATAAAATAAAAAATTGAAACA
The DNA here is from genome assembly GCF_040939455.1 of Microcebus murinus. Taxonomy (NCBI): domain Eukaryota; kingdom Metazoa; phylum Chordata; class Mammalia; order Primates; family Cheirogaleidae; genus Microcebus; species Microcebus murinus. Next base: position 87,527,034 of record NC_134115.1, on the reverse strand, counting down.
GTAAGAGATAGCTAAGAAAAACAGTCTGTTTGAAAATTAAACATATTTCTAAATAATACGTGAATCAACAAAAACCATAAGGAAAACCAGAAACTGTTTTGAACTAAATGACAATGAAAATATAATATTTCAAAATTTGAGGGATGCAGCTAAAATCAATGCTTAAACCAAAGTTTCAGTCTTTATAAAGCTCTATACATTACATTATACATGGGCCTTTCTATTCTATTAAATATTTTAAATAGTTACTGTCTGTGTTTTTGTTGACATGTTTTAATAAGAATGTATTATTTTTAAAATAAAAAGGTCATGCTATAATCTATAAATGCAAACTGGTTAGGATTTAGGATAAAACAATCAGACTAGTGTCACACACTTAATAAAAATGATAATGAAGATAACATCTTAGGTTTAGAGTTCCATTAGCCACTAAGAGAGGCTGGGCTTCCACCTGTAATCCTAGCACTTTGGGAGGCCAAGGAGAGTGGATTGCTTGAGGTCAGGAGTTTAAGACCAGCCTAAGCAAGAGCAAGACCCTGTCTCTACAAAAAATTAAATTAGCCAGGTGTGGTTGTGCATGCCTGAAGTCCCAGCTACCTGGGAGGCTGAGGCAGGAGGATCGCTTGAGCCCACAAGTTTGAGGTTTCTATGAGCTAGGCTAATACCATGGCATTCTAGCCTGGGCAACAGAGCAAGACTCTGTCTCAAAAAGAAAAAAACAAAACAAAACAAAAAAACACTAAGAGATTATTTTAGGAAGAGAAAGTAAAGTAACATGATAAAGTCAAGGGAAAAGGCCAGAATTAAGTACCATTAATTAAAGTCATCAATGTTTTCATTTATACGGCATGTTTAAACTTTTCTGAAAAATGATAATTTATACTTTTTTTTTTTTATTTTGAGACAGAGTCTCACTTTGTTGCCCAGGCTAGAGTGAGTGCCGTGGCATCAGCCTAGCTCACAGCAACCTCAAACTCTTGGGCTCAAGCAATCCTGCTGCCTCAGCCTCCCAAATAGCTAGGACTACAGGCATGCGCCACCATGCCCGGCTAATTTATATATATATATATATATATATATATTAGTTGACCAATTAATTTCTTTCTATTTATAGTAGAGACAGGGTCTCGCTCTTGCTCAGGTTGGTTTCGAACTCCTGACCTTGAGCAATCCACCCGCCTCGGCCTCCCAGAGTGCTAGGATTACAAGCGTGAGCCACTGCGCCCGGTCTATACATGTTTTAAATTAAAAAATTAGTAATTTAACTTGGAGCTCTATGAGCAAGGGTATACAATTCTCCTAAGAGTTATAGGAAAGCAGAGTAACCACATACCATGAGGTTTCCATGTGTCTCCCATGTTGGTGCTTCAGTTTTATAAAGCTCTTCAAACTGCTGCCTGTATTTTGAAACTAGTTCCTTCTCCAATTTGTCAACACAGTCTGCATATTCAACCTTAAAAAAATCAAAACATTCTTTCACTAGGGTCTTGATTAAAAAAAAAAAAAAAAAAAGTAAAAAAATCAAAACAAAGTAACTTATACCTAGACTGAAAGGTAAATATTCAAATTAGTATGAATAAAATTATTTAAAAAGTTGGATGATACAGGGTAAAGAGAACCAAGACAACTAAATAAGCTTACTCTATAGGGGTGTCTTTCATCTTGGAAATAAGTGAGAAGGTGTAAGACACAACGAAGAATACAAGTTCTTTCTTCGTAGTAATAATCTGCAATCTGAGAAACATACAAAGATTCAAAATCAGTTACTCACCTTGTATAGAAGATACTCAATTTTATACTGATAATCAGAACATGTAAAGATGTGAATGAAAAAATATTTAATTTCTTTGTTGCTTATAAATAAGCAACAAAGAAATACAAACATATTCAATTAACCCAAAAGAAAGCAAAAGACCTTCATAAACCAGGATATAAGTCAAGTCATACAGGATGAATAGAATTTTTACTTAATAATATAAACAAGTTTCAAAAATGTTTTCTAGCACGATTTTTCAGAACATTCAAGTAAAACACAGTGTTATATACCGACAGGCCAACACACAAAAACAAATGAAAAAACACCACTAATACAGGTCCTAATTGCATATAACTAATGTACTTCATTCTCACTAAATATCACGTGGGGAAATTTCTGCAGACGTCACAGTCAAATTCCATTTTAAAATGAGATCCTAAGTGAGAAGGTTTCTGGAGGAGGGCTGGGGAATAAAGAAATACAAATTAATCCTATTGGATTTAGACTTAGAGAAAAAATACTTCTCACTACCAGTAGCTGAGGAATCTCCCGGGGAAAAACTTCTTAGCTGGGTCCAGTGGATAAAAGCATCTTGTTTCACAAGTGAGTTAATAAGCTTCTTCATTAAGACATCAATGCTTACCCAACAGAAGAGTTTTAGCAATGCTCAGGAAAACAAGGTCAAGAAGCCGTCATCCAATTTTACATCAAAGAATAGAAATGGTGACTACTACTGACCTTCAGGATTAAGGCCTGGCTCTGTCTCTCATCTTGTAGTACCGTCTGAAGAAAAACAAAGTAGTCAAAAAGCCATCTTATGGGCAAAACTGAATTAACAAAGAAAAAGATACATATCTTCACTTCTTCCTTCAAGATTATAACTGCACATTTGTTTCTGTAAATGCTTTTCGCCATTTTTATTATTTTTATTTTTTTTGAGAAAGATTTTCACTTTGTTGCCCAGGCTACTGTGTCATGGTGTCAGCCTAGCTCATAGCAACCTCAAACTCCTGGGCTCAAGCAATCCTTCTGCCTCAGCCTCCCAAGTAGCTGGGACTACAGGCACGTGCCACCATGCCCGGCTATTTTTTCTATATATTTTTAGTTGGAAAATTAATTTCTTTCTATTTATAGTAGAGACGAGGTCTCGCTCTTGCTCAGACTGGTTTCAAACTCCTGACCTTGAGTGATCCGCCTGCCTCAGCCTCCCACAGTGCTAGGATTACAGGAGAGAGCCACCATGCCCAGCCCTTTTCACCTTTTTTACCTAAGTGTATTCAAACTTGTGCTCAAATCCCTGCCCCTCTCCTCTGGTCTCGGTTTCCTCATATGTAAGATGAGGGGCTGGGCAGGCTGGACATTCTCTCAAATCCTTTTCGCCTTTGATATTCTAAGATTCTATGATTAACATGTCAGTCTTTGACTTCTCCACACCTCCAAGTATGCGGACAGATCTCAGCTAAGTATATGTTCTTTTTCAAGCCTTTAGAAAGTCTTTCCTAATAATGGCTATATCTGATTATCTACCTCTGTTAAAAGAATTGGTGCCAAACCCTAAATTATCTAAAACAAATGAGGAAAAAGGATAAAGACAGCAGAAAGGAGCTGGACATAACCACAAACCTTCAGTGAGTCCCGAGTACCCCTGTAATCTTCTTGAAGGTAACACTGGAGTAACTGCACACTCTGTTCTTCATCAAGACCCTGAAATACAGAGGTCTTAAAGTGAAGAGTAGCCACCTCAGCTCAGAAACCACACATTAGGATGCAAAGCATTCTAAAGATTTGTGCAGTGGAATGAACACTGGATTTGAATTTAAAAAAAAAAAATCTTTTCCAAAGATTTCATAGAACATAGCAATTTTGATCCCAATAGGAGGAAAAAAAGAGTCGGTCATTAACATGCAATTTACATGATAATTATACTTACATGCCAAAAACAACCAACTGTGCTCATTTATCAAGCACATTAACACAGCAGTAGGCATAATCTGAGCTTCCAAAATAAAAGGAAACGGCTATATACAAACTTGGTCAGCTTAAAGACCACCACATGCATGCTGAAATAAACTCAATAATATGTAGTAAATGGGTCAGGCAACTTTGATTTGTGACTTTTAGGGAAAAGAGTTGCATTCGGGTATATCTGAAACACAGCATGGTCAATTTAATCCCCAAAACTAAAATAAAGTGAATTTTCACCATCACTAACCATAAAACCATGCACATCCACACTACATGTAATAAACTGAACAGGTCCTAATTTTTACTCACCAAAAACTTGCTGATTCTTAAACCCAGTTCCTTCAGTGGAGAAGCTACATCTTTATTAGCTTTCACTTTTTCAGCTGAACTTGGGCTACGAAAAGAACAGTGAATCATTTCCTCATTCTCAATAACCGTCTATGGGTATAAAACTATACAAAGATATTTTTACTACAGACTTTTTTTCTTAACTTTTAGGTACCTATAAAACACACACACACACAAATTCACCTCTATAGACTTTGTAAAAAAAGAACTGTTTATGCCTAAGTAATAAAAAATAGTATATGTCTCTTATAAACCATAGTTATAACAATATTATTTATAAATTCATTAGGTTACATTAATTATATTTGATCCTTACAACTACTCTGAAAGGCAAATATTATTATCATTTTACAAATGGAATTATCAACACTTAAAAAGAGTAAATAACTTACCAAAAATCCCACAGCTAATAAAAGGTGAGGTAAGATTTAAAACCAGGTCTGTTAGTATACATACTAACTGTATTATCTAGGTCTGTCCACTGAGAAAGCCTAGAACTTACAATACCCTAGTAGCAGCAAGTCCAGCCAACACCCAGATCTTGGTTTCTAACACCATTCTCTAATAAAAAGCACCAGGACTCCTTGGAGGATTGGCTGATTCTAGCAGCAGGACAGAGAAAATACAAGATAAGCCTGAAGCATCTTGTAATGCTGGAAAGAAAGAAAGTGCTTAAAAAAACAAGAGGATGGGGACATGTCAAAAGGACACAGAAGCCAACCTGAAAGAAATCTCAATGGCAAAAGCTGGAACATAGTATACACAAAGAATAAAATAAATATACACAAGTCCATACTGATATAAATGAATGAATGACTAAATAAATAAATGGGAGAAGCAGGGGAAATCCTCCTTACAGAATTCCAAATAATATATGTAGATGCTACCCTGACCTCCAAGAAATGGAGTTTAACTCCACTACTACCCCACATTGAGAGTGGGCTACACTTAGTACTCACTTCCACAGAATAAATAGATTGAGGAAAGGGGAAAAAAAGAACTTTACAAAGGAGAAACTTGGCAAAAGCTACCTTAACAAGTGACCAAGGTTAATATTACCAGTGATTTCACATAGATAACATGTACCTTCATACGATGTGATCAGAATGGTACCTCACCTCTTTGTATTCTTCCCCAAACCTCACAACCCCAGTCTAATAATGAGAAAAACATCAGACAAATCTAAATAGAGGGCATTCTACAAAATACTTTTTCAGTCCCCCTCAAAATGCTCATCATGAAAATCAAGGAAAGACTGAGACACTGTCATAGGTAAAGGAGACCAGAGATATGACAACTCAATGCAATGTGGTACTCTGGATTGGAGCCTGGAATAAAAGAGGAAATTAAAGAAAAAACTGGTTAAATTCCAACAAAGTATGGAGTTTAGTTTTATTTTTTTAAAAAGTATCTGTCAGACTTCAAATCTCATGCTATTACAAAGGGAATTTTTCTCTTTAAATGCCACTAATGTCCATTCTGTAACCTATAGCATAATGTTGTGGTTGGATTTTTTTTTTTTTTTAATAGAGACTCTCACATTTCACAGAAAATGCACAACATAACAGGGGTGGGGAAGCTGTAGCCTTAAGGCCACATGTGGCTTCTAGGTCCCTAAGTGTGGCCTTTTGACTAAACCAAAACTTTACAGAACATACAGCATGATGTTGTGGTTGGACTTTTTTTTTTAATAGAGACTCTCACATTTCACAGAAAATCCACAACATAAAGGTTACTTCCAAGGGGTGGAGAAGCTGCAGCCTTAAGGCCACATATGGCCTTCTAGGTCCCAAGAAAGCCTTAAGGCTGCAGGTTCCCCAACCCTGGAGGAGTAAACAGTAAGTTATGAAAGAGGCAACACAGAATGATGAATAAGAACACATATAGTGGAATAAGACTGCCAGGTTTGAATCCTGGTTCTACCACTTACTAGCTGTGTGACCTTGGGCAAGTTACTTAACCTCTCTGTGCCTCAGTTTCCCCATCTGTAAAATGGAAATGATAATAATAAAAGTACCTAAATGTGATAATACAATGATTATGTTCTTTTTTAAAGTCCATATATTTTAGATACACAGTATTTACAGATAAAATAACAAGATATCTTGAGAGTTACTTCAAAATAATTATGGGGGGAAGGAGAACTACAACAAGAAGTTCATCATTAACCTAAGAGAACCGAGATGGAAGGTAAGAAAGTAATAGATTTAACAGATGTACTGAAGTAGGAGAAATGACAGTGACTTGGGACTATAATATATAACAGAATGAGATCTGGACTAGGAATTAAGATAAATAAGTCTAGCCCTACAAGCTGTGTTCTCTTCTTTTTTAACTACTTTATATTTTATTATTGTTGTTGCTACTGCTCAGTAAGAAAACCTACATATTCATCCAAAAAATAAAAGTAGTAGCTATCTCAAAGGGTTGTTGTGAGGCATAAATAACTTCTGATAAGTGCTTAAAATAATCATTGGTACACAGCAAACACTACACAAGTGCCAGCTGTTGTTACCATCACCATTCACTGCTATATCCCAGCATTTAATGATCACACAAACACAGCAGATCCCAAAGATTATAAATATTCATTGAATATTTAATAAATCCTCATCCCCACACATAGGCTAATATAATCGCATTCTATAATACTGTATTTCTACAAGGAATTTCCTTTTCTTTCAAAAATTAAAAAAAAAGTACCCTACTCTTTTACACTGGTAACCAAATTGTATTCTCAGATCTACCTAACCCAGCAATATCATAAAAGCATACATGAGAATGGTTTCATCTATGTCAGCTTCCACAGGGGAATCACTCTAGACAGATGCATGGAATAGCCATACCTGGGAGGTTTGTAGTAAGAAAGCCCCTCTAACAACCGCTGCCAATGTTTACTCAGTTCTGCCTCAATCTGATTCTGGAAAAGAACAAGGGCAATTATACAAGTGCAATTTTAATCAGACTCCAAGATTACACTGAGGATCACATATTCCTTTGAGTATTTTTTTTTTTTTTTTTTTTTCATTTACCGATACATCCTGGAATCCTTTGAGTATTTTTAATATGTACTTTTCCCCGCAGTTGAAGTCATTTTAAATATAGAATCCCATAACCTCCTTTTCTTTGATTAACCTTATTATGAAAATCTTGATAAACATATAATACTGGCCAGGCGTGGTGGCTCACACCTATGAATCCGAGTCCTCTGGGAGACCGAGGCGGGTGGATCACTCAAGGTCAGGAGTTCGAAACCAGCCTGAGCAAGAGGGAGACCCCCGTCTCTACTAAAAATAGAAAGAAATTAATTGGCCAACTAAAAATATATAGAAAAAAATTAGCTGGGCATGGTGGTGCATGCCTGTAGTCCCAGCTACTTGGGAGGCTGAGGCAGAAGGATTGCTTGAGCCCAGGAGTTTGAGGTTGCTGTGAGCTAGGCTGACGCCACGGCAGTCACTCTAGCCTAGGCAACAAAGTCAGACTCTGTCTCAAAAAAAAAAAAATATATATATATACATAATGCTTTCTAGTGATTACATAATATTTTATCAAGTGACTAGATCATAATTTATCATTCCTTTAATGTTAGACACACTAAAGCTGAATTTAATCTTTTAATAATATAAATAATGCTGTGGTCTGGAAGAGTTTTACCTATAAAACTTTTTCAGGATTTCTTTTAAGATACATTCCTAGAAGTGGAATTATCAGATAAGGCATATCAAAAAATATTAAGGTTCTAAAAAGTATAACATTCATTATGTTAATTATGATAATAAAATTAATAAGAATTGAATGTCATCTTTTTTTTTTTTGAGACAGAGTTTCACTTTGTTTGAATGTCATCTTAATACTTAATTATCACAGGGTCAGAACACCCAAGGATCAACATGAAGAACTGCGCCTTACTGATTACACACTTGGAAATAGATTAGAAACCACAGCCTCTATGACCTAAAGGAGGCAGCTATTTCAGTTTCCTTTTTTTAAATTTTTTATTTATTTATTTTTTTTGAGACAGAGTCTCACTTTGTCGCCCAGGCTAGAGTGAGTGCCGTGGCGTCAGCCTAGCTCACAGCAACCTCAATCTCCTGGGCTCAAGTGATCCTCCTGCCTTAGCCTTCCAAGTACCTGGGACTACAGGCATGAGCCACCATGCCCGGCTAATTTTTTCTGAATATATTTTTAGTTGGTCAATTAATTTCTTTTTATAGTAGAGACGGGAATCTTGCTCTCGCTCAGGCTGGTTTCGAACTCCTGACCTCAAGTAATCCGCCCACCTCCGGTTCCCAGAGTGCTAGGATTATAGGCATGAGCCACCACACCCAGCCCAGTTTCCTTTTTTTTTTTGGTTGAGACAGTCTTGCTATGTCACCCTCGATAGAGTGCAGTGGCATAATCATCGCTCACTACAACCTCAAACTACGGGGCTCAAGGGATCCTCCTGCCTCAGCCTCCTGAGTAGCTGGTACTACAGACGTACACCACTGTGCCCAGCTAATTTTTCTTTTTTAGTATAGACAGGGTCTTGCTCTTGCTCAGGTTGGTCTTGAACTCCTGACCATCTAAATTTTTCTATTTTTAGTCGTTTGGCTAATTTCTTTCTATTTTTAGTAGAAACAGGGTCTTGCTCTTGCTTAGGTTGGTCCTGAACTCCTGAGCTCAAACAATAAGCCCACCTCAGCCTCCCAGAGTACTAGGATTACAGGCATGAGCTACCGAGCCAGGCCTAAAGGAGATAGCTAGATGGGAAAGGAAGAAAAAGCAAGTAAGGTATGAGAGAAAAAGCCTGAGACTCTTTCTTAGGCTGAGGTAGCTGAATGGTATTTGTACTGCTATTCTCAGCACCAAATCAATCACCACTAGTATCTTTGCAGCAAAGGAATCAATGAGGTACAAACAAAGGTAGATTTAGAAAATTTCAGCAGCTAGTCTATAACATATATTCTCATTTCAGCAGAGAGAAGTAGGGAATGTTTATAAAGTTTAGGAATTAAAAATGTATTTACTTCCTATATCAAAGAGGAGGCAGGTTTTCTGCTAACAAAAGCTACACAAAGACCCCACAGAACTCACTCAAACACCAACACTTACCAGCTCTCTCAGAGCTGACCTTCCAAGAAGAATTGTCCACAGTTCTCTACTGCTCCTGCAAAATGAGAGAACAGAGGTGATTTTGCTCTTTTAAATTACATGAACTTGGAAGCTCTCTGAACCTTCACTGGTGCAGAGTGCTGCCCCCCAAAAAATAATAATAATAAGGCCAGGTGCGGTGGCTCACGCCTGTAATCCTAGCACTGTGGGAGGCCGAGGCAGGCAGATTGCTTGAGGTCAGTTAGAAACCAGCCTGAGCAAGAGCGAGACCCCGTCTCTACAATAAATAGAAAGAAATTAATCGGCCAACTAATATATATAGAAAAAAACACTAGCCAGTCAGGCATGGTGGCGCATGCCTGTAGTCCCAGGTACTTGGGAGGCTGAGGCAGGAAGATCACTTGAGCCCAGGTGTTTGAAGTTGCTGTGAGCTAGGCTGACACCACAGCACTCACTGTAGCCTGGGCAACAAAGCAAGACTCTGTCTCAAAAAATAATAATAATAAATTACATGAACTTGACAAAGCTGCCTCATAGCTATTTTACCTCCTCTATAAAAGCAAAACAAAAACAAACTCGACATACAAAAAAGCTCATTGTAAAACTCAAAATTTTAACAATTAATTAAAATTTGGGAAAGTAATCCTATTACAGTATTCTTAGACGTTTGATGTTTAAAATAAAAATTAAGCAACTAAAATATGGCCAAGTGCAGTGGCTCACACCTGTAATTCTAGCACGCTGGGAGGCCCCAGTGGGAGAATCACTTGAGGTCAGGAGTTCAAGACCAGCCTGAACTATAGCAAGACCCCATCTCTACCAAAAGTTGAAAAAATTATTTCTAGGAAAGAAACTCAAAAGGTAAAAGAAAGAGAAAACGTTAGCCAGCATAGTGTCACCCACCTGTAGCCCTCGCTACTCAGGAAGCTGAGGCAGGATGATCACTTGAGCCCAGGAGTTTGAGGATGCAGTGAGCTATAATGATGCCACTGCATTCTAGCCAGGGTAACAGAGTCAGACTCTGTCTCAAAAAAAAAAGAAACTAGGCCGGGCGCGGTGGCTCACGCCTGTAATCCTAGCACTCTGGGAGGCCAAGGCGGGTGGATCGTTTGAGCTCAGGAGTCTGAAAGCAGCCTGAGCAATAGCAAGACCCCGTCTCTACTAAAAAATAGAAAGAGGACAGGCGCGGTGGCTCACGCCTGTAATCCTAGCACTTTGGGAGGCCGAGGCGGACGGATTGCTCAAGGTCAGGAGTTCGAAACCAGCCTGAGCGAGACCCCGTCTCTACCAAAAATAGAAATAAATTAATTGACCAACTAAAAATATATATAGAAAAAATTAGCCGGGCATGGTGGCGCATGCCTGTAGTCCCAGCTACTTGGGAGGCTGAGGCAGTAGGATCGCTGAGCCCCGGAGATTGAGGTTGCTGTGAGCCAGGCTGACGCCACGGCACTCACTCTAGCCTGGGCAACAAAGTGAGACTCTGTCTCAAAAAAAAAAAAAAAATAGAAAGAAATTAATTGGACAGCTAAAAATATATAGAAAAAATTAGCCGGGCATGGTGGCACATGCCTGTAGTCCCAGCTACTCGGGAGGCTGAGGCAGGATTGCTTGAGCCCAGAAGTCTGAGGTTGCTGTGAGCTAGGCTGACGCCATGGCACTCACTCTAGCCTGGGCAACAAAGCGAGACTCTGTCTCAAAAAAAATAAATAAATAAATTAAAATTCTCATTGACAAATAAGTTAATCAACTTGATTTAATCATTTTGCAATGTACACATATATCAAAGCATCATGTTGTACATGCTAAGTACATACAATTTTTATTTGTCCTTAATAAAGCTGGGAGGAAAATAAAAAGAAATAAAAAATAATAAAAGGATCACTCTACATTTGAAGAAAAAAATCTTATTAACAAAACTATGTTATCTAATGGTCTTTTTGTTATAAGGTGTTGAAATTAAGTTTTTTATATTAAAAACAGCCAATTGGCCGGGCGCGGTGGCTCACGCCTGTAATCCTAGCACTCTAGGAGGCTGAGGTGGGCGGATTGCTCAAGGTCAGGAGTTCGAAACCAGCCTGAGCAAGAGCGAGACCCCCGTCTCTACTATAAATAGAAAGAAATTAATTGGCCAATTAATATATATATAGAAAAAATGAGCCGGGCCTGGTGGCGCATGCCTGTAGTCCCAGCTACTCGGGAGGCTGAGGCAGAAGGATCGCTTGAGCCCAGGAGTTGGAGGTTGCTGTGAGCTAGGCTGAAGCCACAGCCTGGGCAACAAAGTGAGACTCTGTCTCTAAATAAATAAATAAATACATACATACATACATACATACATACATACATACATACAGCCAATATTTATTGAGCAGTTATATGTCAGGCACCATACTCTGTAGTTTAACAATTTGTCTTATTAAACTTTAATATCTTACTTGGGAGACAGAAACAGTTGTTATCCTCTTTATCTCATCAAGAAACTGAGGTGTCAGAGCGGTTTAGTAACTCTTCTAAGGTCACAAAGATAACATCTAAGGTCCAAAGATAATATCTAACGCAGCCAGAGTTTGAACCCAGGTCTGCATTGACTCCAGAGCTTACTTAACCATTACATTACACTGCCTCAAGTTGCACACAAGAATTCATCCTGCAAGTAAGCAAAGGTGTCCACTGAGGTGAAGCTTTATGTTCTACAATGGCAGACCATATCCTTAACACAGGGACTGGAACACAAGAGGGGCTCAAAATACATGGTGAATGAATAAATATCAAAAGAGAATGACATGAGTGCCTTTTAGACCTGCAATCTAATTAGAACATAAAAATCAGAAAAAAACAAGTAATATATGCAGCAGTGTCAAGAGAAGGCAGAATAAAGGAGAAAATATAGTTTAGTGGGAAGAGAATTCTTATGGAAATGTGTAATTGGATCCTCAATTACTACACATCAACAGTTCTAGGAATAATGAGGATACAAATAAATCTAAGATCTTCATGATGCTCATAAGCTTAGTGTTGGGAATGACAAAGGACATTAAAGACATACTATACAATCATCAAAAAGGAAAAAGTACTAAAGGGCAGCATCCTAACAATTGCAGACTACAGAGGAACATAACCATATAGAACAGAAAGAGTCAGAGAACAGAGAGAGATCACAGGGAACTAGCCAGGGATGGAAGAAAGACTTCACCTCAAACTGGAACCTGAAGGTTTGAGAAGGTGATTCTCAAAAGATACACAGATATGGCTAGAACAATGATATATCCAATCTAAACCCTAGGGAAATATCTTCTATATCTATTTTCAAGAAACAAGGCCGGAGGCCGGGCGCTGTGGCTCACGCCTGTAATCCTAGCTCTTGGGAGGCCGAGGCGGGCGGATTGCTCAAGGTCAGGAGTTCAAAACCAGCCTGAGCAAGAGCGAGACCCCGTCTCTACTATAAATAGAAAGAAATTAATTGGCCAACTGATATATATATAAAAAAATTAGCCGGGCATGGTGGCGCATGCCTGTAGTCCCAGCTACCCGGGAGGCTGAGGCAGAAGGATCACTCGAGCCCAGGAGTTTGAGGTTGCTGTGAGCTAGGACGCCACGGCACTCACTCTAGCCTGGGCAACAAAGCGAGACTCTGTCTCAAAAAAAAAAAAAAAAAAAAAAAGAAACAAGGCCGGGCACGGTGGCTCACGCCTGTAATCCTAGCACTGAGGGAGGCCAAGGAGGCCAGATCATTTGAGCTCAGGAGTTCAAGACTAGCCTGAGCAAGAGTGAGACCCCATCTCTACTAAAAATAGAAATTAATTGGCCAACTAAAAGTATATATAAAAAAATTAGCTGGGCATGGTGGCGCATGCCTGTAGTCCCAGCTACTCAGGAGGCTGAGGCAGGAGGATTGCCTGAGCCCAGGAGTTTGAGGTTGCTGTGAACTAGGCTGATGCCATGACATTCTAGCCCAGGGAACAAAGTGAGACTCTGTCTCAAAAAAAAAGAAACTAAATATATGCTATAGTGTCTATCATTTATTTGCACAATAAATAAATCTGAGCTAAGTATTTGGGAGAGAAACTAAGGCACATAAATTAAATAACTTGCCTCGAAGGTAAAGTTTTAAAAATGTATTGACTTCCAGTCTCATGTTCTAGCAGACAACATGGAACATCATTTCTAAAAAACCTGAAGTTAATGGACATTAGAAATTATCTTCCTTAGAGAGATTCACCTGGAGATTCATTAGGAAACCTTTGGCTAAAAGCTACTGGAAGGTTAGGAATAACAGTTTCTACAACTGAGTCCTTTTGGTAGAAAGCTGAGACACACAGTCTGACACAGTGGTTCACACCTGCAATCCCAGCACTTTGGGAGGTCAAAGTCGGGGGATTGCTTGAAGCCAGGAGTTCAAGACCAGGCTGGGCAACACACCAAGACCCAATCTCTACAAAAAATACAAAAATTAGCAATGCATGGTGGCCTGCGCCTGTGGTCCCAGCTACTCAGGCAGCTGAGGTGGGAGGATTGCTTGAGCCCAGGCATTTGAAATTTGAGATTTGAGATTGCAGTGAGCCATGATCACACCACTGCACTCCAACCTGGGCAACAGTGGGAGACCCTGTTTCCTTTAAAAAAAAAAAAAAAAGGAAAGAAAGCTGAGACACAAACACATTAACTGAAGAACACAAGAGATACCCAAAATGCCAATATTCAAACTGACTTTCTACTAAATCCTGAGTGACCATCCCAAACCTAAGTGATTTAAGAGTATTATTCCATTTCTGACTAGTGCCAACTATTATTAACATACACAATGAACTTCCTACAAGAATACCAAACATGGGCGGGCGCAGTGGCTCACGCCTGTAACCCTAGCACTCTGGGAGGCCGAGGCAGGCGGATTGCTGGAGGTCAGGAGTTCGAAACCAGCCTGAGCAAGAGCGAGACCCCCGTCTCTACTATAAATAGAAAGAAATTAATTGGCCAACTAATATATATAGAAAAAATTAGCCGGGCATGGTAGCACATGCCTGTAGTCCCAGCTACTTGGGAGGCTGAGGCAGGAGGATTGCCTGAGCCCATCTCTACTATAAATAGAAAGAAATTAATTGGCCAACTAATATATATACAAAAAATTAGCCGGGCATGGTGGTGAATGCCTATAGTCCCAGCTACTTGGGAGGCTGAGGCAGGAGGATTGCTTGAGCCAGGAGTTTGAGGTTGCTGTGAGCTAGGCTGACGCCATGGCACTCACTCTAGCCTGGGCAACAAAGCGAGACTCTGTCTCAAAAAAAAAAAAAAGAACACCAAACATTACAGCCATCTCAATATCCCTCTGAAAAGGGTTATCGTTTGGAGAAACTGAGGCTCAAAATGATAAGACCACCTGTCTGAGGTCAACTGGAAATCAACAAGCACCAGGAATAGAATTTAAATTGTCTCTTAGTCCAGATCTCTAAGCATTTCAAACAGAAGACTGTAGCTCGGTATAATCTCAACCATTATGGAGCATGCTTTCCAACAATAAAATACAGATCACTCTCCTAACACAGACCATGAGCAGAACAATGCCTAGAAATCATAGTGTCAGTTTAATTCCATCTTTAGGGATGAGTCTGGTAGGTTCACCACCACGATCAAAGCATGCCAGAGAACCAATGCTTTTCTTCTCTTGATCTCTTTCATTAAAGAATAAGCTCTTTATCCGCAGGAGCCGAACTTCACCCAAGTTCCACAATTACTATAAAATAGGCCTGAGAAAAGGAAGGCACAGTAATGACAACTCCGCCAGAAATAAGAGCTGGCACGAAATACCAGCGGAGGAAAAAGCAAACTGATTCTCAGAAGGTTCAAACCTTGTCCAGTGGAAACTTCAAAGAAGTCTCACTTCCAGCTGAGAGGTGAAGGAATAGAGGAAAGGCAGTATGTGTAAAAAATATCTACTGAGAGAACCTATCACATGCTCTTCTGGGTGTTGAGAATACAGCGGAGAACATACAAAGAAAGTGGGGAAAACACTGCTGGAACAAGAAACAAGCGACAGGGATGTTTAATTTTAGGAGGGAGGATGGTGGCAAGAACGAAGAGCTTCAAGCTGCAATGTGGAAGATGGAGGTGTGGTGGTAATGTTATAGTGTCAGAGTCACCCAGACCTCGGTTTGAATCCTCACTTTATTGCTTGGCTACCTCTGAGTTGACTTCTGAGTCATCTGCAAAATAGAAGACACCTCCTGGAGTTGTGAGAATTGAATGAGACAGCGCATAAGAAGCACTTCGCCAGGGTCTGGCGCCAGTAAGCAAGCACTCTATGAGAGAAAACTGTACCTTTCATGTTTAATAGTTCCATCTTCCTGTCCCTAAAGCCTAGTATTCCCTAAAGCCTGGCATCTCTTGGAGGATTTGGGCATGTCGGCCGACTGATTCAATTCATTAAAAAAAATGAACAGAAGAGCGGAAACGGAGGGCAGAAACTGCAGAGTGGCTCAGCCCAACATGAAACAACTCCTAACAAGAGCAAATGGGGATAACCAGGGGATCCCGCAAGGCACACCCGACGCCAGGGCAGGACACCAGGGCCCTACAGTGGGGACGGAGGTGGAGGGTCCTCCTGGCGACCGCCAAGGGCCCCGTCGCGCCTCCAGGGCGCGTCACGGCCGGACGAGGAAGCGCGGGTGGGGCGCCAAAGAACGGGCCGGTGAGGAGGAGAGGAAGGAAAAGGTACTTGGGTGAGGAGACCCGAGGCCCAGCGCGGAGGGAAGGAGTGAGGAGCCGGCCCCCTCCTGGAGAAATCTCTTCAGATCCCCGCGAGCGGGGACCGTTTGGATGTAACCGCCTCCCTTTTCGGCGCCCGTCCACCCAGCCGAGGTTCGCCCGGTCACTGCCGCCACATCCCGGCTCCAATTCCCGCCCTGCTTCCGCTCGGCTTCCACCCCGCGCCTCACAACCATGCCGTCCACTCGGGCCGCACCGCACCGCACCGCACCTCACACACGGCCCGCCGGCGTCCGCCGCCATCTTCGCGCGCGCGCTCCAGCCCCGCCCCCAGACGCGAAGCCCACGTGACCGCCCTCCCCGGACCCGCAGGGGAACCAGGGGTCTGTCACGTGACAGTGGTGCGGGGCGGTGCCAAGATGGCGACGCCCGATGAGGTGAGGATCCGGCAGCACGGGTGGCTGAGACTGTGAGACCGGCGACGGAGTGGCGACTTCTAAGCTGTAGGTTGGAGGCTGTGGAGGGTGGCTGAACGCCATCTCCCAGGCTAGCGAGTGACCTGCAGTGGAGTTCCCTCCTTGCAGCTGGAGAACGGAGGGAGAAGGTTGCTGTCTGGGTGAAGGTGCCGCCCTCAGCTTGGCGGTGCTGAGGGGCC
The DNA here is from genome assembly GCF_040939455.1 of Microcebus murinus. Lineage (NCBI taxonomy): Eukaryota > Metazoa > Chordata > Mammalia > Primates > Cheirogaleidae > Microcebus > Microcebus murinus. Next base: position 87,510,517 of record NC_134115.1, on the reverse strand, counting down.
CAAAGTCCAAGGGCTCCCTAGGTACCCCGGCTTCACCGGAGCCCCACATTTAGAGACATGACCCGAGGGTACTCACCCCCGGCCCCCACCCCAACCGGGACACCGCTGAGTGGGTCGGTGCTGGCAGAGGCGGCAGTGGTGTTTGTAGTGGTGCTGAGCATCCATGCAGCCGTGTGGGACCGATACTCGTGGTGCGCCGTGGCCCTCGCAGTACAGGCCTTCTACGTCCAATACAAGTGGGACCGGCTACTACAACAGGGAAGCGCCGTCTTCCAGTTTCGAATGTCTGCAAACAGCGGTCTACTGCCCGCCTCTATGGTCATGCCTCTGCTTGGACTAGTCATGAAGGAGCGCTGCCAAGTTGCAGGGAATCCGTTCTTCGAGCGTTTTGGCATTGTGGTGGCAGCCACTGGGATGGCAGTGGCCCTCTTCTCATCAGTGTTAGCGCTGGGCATCACTCGCCCGGTGCCAACCAACACTTGTGTCATCTCAGGTTTGGCCGGAGGTGTTATCATTTATATCATGAAACACTCCTTGAGCGTGGGAGAAGTGATTGAGGTCTTGGAAGTCCTCCTAATCTTTGTTTATCTCAACATGATCCTGCTATACCTGCTGCCCCGCTGCTTCACTCCTGGTGAGGCGCTGCTAGTATTGGGTGGCATTAGCTTTGTCCTCAACCAGCTCATCAAGCGCTCTCTGACAGTAGTAGAAAGCCAGGGGGACCCAGTGGACTTCTTCCTACTGGTGGTTGTGGTAGGGATGGTGCTCATGGGCATCTTCTTCAGCACCCTCTTTGTCTTCATGGACTCAGGCACCTGGGCCTCCTCCATCTTCTTCCACCTCATGACTTGTGTACTGGGCCTTGGCGTGGTCCTGCCCTGGCTGCACCGGCTCATCCGCAGGAACCCCCTGCTTTGGCTTCTTCAATTCCTCTTCCAGACAGACACCCGCATCTACCTCCTAGCCTATTGGTCTCTGCTGGCCACCTTTGCCTGCCTGGTGGTGCTCTACCAGAATGCCAAGCGGTCATCTTCGGAGTCCAAGAAGCACCAGGCCCCCACTATTGCCCGAAAGTATTTCCATTTCATTGTTGTAGCCACCTACGTCCCAGGTATCATCTTTGACCGGCCACTGCTCTATGTGGCTGCCACTGTATGTCTAGCAGTCTTCATCTTCCTGGAGTATGTGCGCTACTTCCGCATCAAGCCCCTGGGTCACACTCTGCGGAGCCTCCTGTCCCTCTTCCTGGATGAACGAGATAGCGGACCACTCATTCTGACACACATCTACCTGCTCCTGGGCATGTCTCTTCCCATTTGGTTGGTTCCTAGACCCTGCACACAGAAGGGTAGCCTCGGAGGAGCCAGGGCCCTAGTCCCCTATGCTGGTGTCCTGGCCGTGGGTGTGGGTGATACTGTGGCCTCCATCTTTGGCAGCACCATGGGGGAGATCCACTGGCCTGGAACCAAAAAGACTTTTGAGGGGACCATGACGTCTATATTTGCACAGATAATTTCTGTAGCGTTAATCTTAATCTTTGACAGTGGAGTGGACCTAAACTACAGTTACGCTTGGATTTTGGGGTCCATCAGCACTGTGTCCCTTCTAGAAGCGTACACGACACAGATAGACAATCTCCTTTTGCCTCTCTACCTCCTGATATTGCTGATGGCCTAGCTGTTGAACAGCAGCAGTGATGGAAGAAGCAGGAACATGGGACATGGGGAGGATGAATGGTCCTCACAGCAGCAAGCCACTTGGGCATGAAGAGCCAAGCGATAAAAAACAGATTTGATTTTTCATTTGATTCAGATTTAAAATAAAAAAGCAAAGCTCTTCTGGTTCTTGTTGTGCTGATATTTAAAAAAGAGAAAAAGCTTAAAGGATAGTACAGCTCAACTCAAGTTTGCTGTAGGCCCCCTTTTCTCACCTTGCAATCTCAGATGGGGCCGCAGTGGACATTGGAAACACTAAAGCATAACGGTTAATGCTTTAGTTTTTGGTGTCAAATTAATCGGGTCAGAATCCTTGACTGCACAACTTCTTACCTGGGTGACCTTGGATGAGTCACTTAACGAGTCTGAGCCTCAATTTTCCTGTCTGCAAAATAGAAATGACAGCCTTGTGGGGTGTTGTGAGAGTCCAGTGGGGGTGGTGTGTGAAGTGTCCAGCCTAGGGCCTGCCATGATAAGCAGTCAGTAAGGGAAAGTGTCATTGTTACCCAAGACCAGTCCTCATCTTAGCAAAAGCCCAAGTGAACCAAGGGGTTGTTTTTGTTTTTTTTTTTTTTTTGAGACAGAGTCTTGCTTTGTTGCCCAGGCTAGAGTGAGTGCCGTGGCGTCAGCCTAGCTCACAGCAACCTCAAACTCCTGGCTCAAGCAATCCTCCTGCCTCAGCCTCCCAAGTAGCTGGGACTATAGGCATTCACCACCATGCCCGGCTAATTTTTTGTATATATATTAGTTGGCCAATTAATTTCTTTCTATTTATAGTAGAGACGGGGTCTCGCTCTTGCTCAGGCTGGTTTCGAACTCCTGACCTCGAGCAATCCGCCCGCCTCGGCCTCCCAGAGAGCTAGGATTACAGGCGTGAGCCACCGCGCCCAGCCGAACCAAGGGGTTTTATGGTTTATACTTGGAAACCAGAGTGACCTTTACTCTCCTGGCTTTACTTGGGGGTGGAGAACGTAAGGAGTAGCGTGCATGTGGTTTCTCTCATTTGGGCTAGGAAGAGCTGAAGGGAGAGGTGGGGTCAGCTTTTTGCATGTGTGGAAGGCATGGTGAAGAGGATCAGATACTGGGCTGACGTCCTGTTTCAGCCAACCCCACTGCTGCCTGTGCTGCCTGGCGAGTGGTGCTGATAGAGAAGAATGGACTGAACAGCACTGGGTCCTTGTCAAAGGGTCCCTCCTGACCCTTTCACATTCCGGGCCTATCTAAGCCAGTGTTTGTCTCTTCCTGTGGCCTAGGAAGGATCCACAGGAGTTGGGGGAAATTTCCTGGGAGTTCAGAATGGCTCTACTCGGGCCTGTGCTCTAGCCTTGCTCTCTAGGAGGACAGGCTCTGGGTCTGCCTGGTTCCCCACCACATCCCTGAAGGCTAGCACAGAGCCTGGCATGGACCAGGGTCTCAGTAGACATTCACTGAATGGACGAACATGTCCCATCGCTGAGAACATAGCACAGCAGGATTCCTGAGGCTGGACAGTGTTCTCCTGCTTCTTCCCGGCCTGGCAGGGAGGGGCATACTAGGAAGAGGTAAGAATTTTTTTGAGACAGGGTCTTTCTCTGTCTCTTGGTCTAGAGTGCAGTGGCCTCATCATAGCTCACTATAACCTCAAACTCCTGGGTTCAAGTGAACCTCCTGCTTCAGCCTCCCTAGTAGCTGGGACTGCAGGCACGTACCACTAGGCCCAACTAACTTTTCTGTTTTTTATGGAGATGGGGTCTCACTCTTGCTCAGGTTGGTCTCGAACTCTTGGCCTCAAGCGATCCTCCTGCCTCAGCCTCCTAAAGGGCTGGGATCACAGGTGTGATCCACCGTGCCTGGACAGAGGTGAGAACTTTGACCCATCAAGGCAGTATCCAGGAGCAGAGCTCTAGAGAGTCAGAATCACTGCCAAGTCTTTTCCCTGAGAGAAGAGTATCGAGACATTCATTTTGGGCTCAGTAGAAACCTGTTCTCTCACAGTTCCTTGTACTGTTTGCCAAAGGAAGTGGCAAATTGTTGGTGAAGGAGCACCATCTTTGCCCCACTGACTCCCTGGGTGGCCTTGGGAAAGGGCTTTATCCTCTGGGCCTTGGTTTGTCCATGTATACGGTAGTAGGGGGATGGACTAAAACAGGGTCACAAACTCAAATGGCTGCCAAGGCCAGGCAGGTGTCACAATGAGGACAGGAGACCATGGCCTCTAAGGAGGCAGCTCTAGCCAGTAGCCACCATGCTGGAGTGCAGGCCCAGTGTGACAATTGGGCACTTGTTCAAGGAAGCTTAGAAACCTGGATTGCTATGTGAAATCTCCCAAGTTTTAAAAAGGTTTTATACCTTGGCTATCTGTGTGGTAAGAAAAAAAAAAAAAAGGTTTTGGTTTTTTTTTTTTTTAAGTTTCTTCTGGGATGCTAGAGTACAGTTCATTTCTCCATCAGCCAGGAAGGACGTGTTGAGGTTGGCATACCCATCAAAGTCAGTAACTGCCATGACTTCCAACACTTTGATGAAACCTCAGATGTGTGGCCTCTTGGCCAGGCATCTGCAGTTTCATATTGTCGGAGCATTCATTATATCCAACGTGAATGTCGGTTGCAGCTTTGTATAAGTTTGCTGTGGCTGAACCAAGAAAGAAGGCATATGCAGATTTCTACACGCCTTATGGTTCTATGAAAGATTTTGAGATGGGGAAGGCTGGCACCTTTCAGAGTGCGAAGTGATTTTGGAAGATAAAAGAGTTTCTTTGGGTTGATTTACATAGATGTTTGTCATTGCCCTGTGTTCCTGAGCTATGAATATGTGGGCTAAGGAATACTTTCTCTTGATAAATAATTAACAAATACTGTGGGGGAAAAAGTTTTTTCTGGCTGAGTGTGATAGCCTGTAATCCCAGCACTTTGGGAGGCTGAGGTGGGAGGATCACTTGAGTAAGGGAGTTAGAGACCAGCCTGAGCAACAGTGAGACACTATCTCTACAAAAAATAAGAAAAATTAGCCAGTGTGGTGGTACACGCCTGTAGTCCAGCTACTCAGGAAGCCGAGGCAGAAGGATCTCCAGCAGTTTGATGCTGCGGTGAGCTATGATTTTTGTCACTGCACTCCAGCCTGGGTGACAGAGAGAGACCTTGTCTATTAAAAAAAAAAAAAAAGGTTTCTCTTAAGTGTTGAAGCCCAGACAAAGCACATCTGCAGTCTGGGATCAGCCAGCAGCCCTCAGTTTACAGCATATGGACCAGCCCCCAGCTAAGTGAGTATTGGACTTGGTAGTTTTTCAGAAAGGTCTGGGTGCCTGCCAAGCATGCTCAAGGGGCCCCTTTATTGTACAAATGGGGAAATGGGCCCAGAGAGAGGAAAGGGTTGGCCTGAGACCAGGGAGCGAGCTGGTCACAGCCAGGGCCAGAACCTGAGACTATGGATTCTTAGCCTTGGGCTTCTTTCGTTAGGATCACGGGCTCTGGATCAGGCTTGCCCGGCTGAACTGTCAAGCAGCTGTGTGACCGGGGCAGGCCTTTTGCCCCTCCTTGGCCGTAAATGCAGATGGTAAGAGCACCCTGCGCTCCGGGTGAGGGTTCAAGAAGATGAAGTGTGTTCAGCTCTCAGCAGAGTGCAGCCCACAGCTGGTGCCCCCTAAATGTTACTTATCCTTCCTAGAATCATGGAACCACACCAGGCAGGGCTGAGGCCCCTGGGATGATTTCCAGCACAGCTCCCCTCTGGAGAGCAAGGCTGCTTGGGAAAGAAGGCTTGAACGAGAAACTGCATTCAGAAGTCATTTTTATTCCGTGTCTTACACCATGATGATCAGAGTTCCATCAGAGAGGAGAGACGAGTGAGAAGCCAGACTTTCTGGCTGAGGGCCACCTCGAGGGGGAGGTTGTGTTGGGGCAGCAGGAGGCAGAGAGACAAAATCTTGGGGAAGCCTCCCATCCAGCCCAGGCTGCCGCCCCGTCACTTCTGCCTCTTGCCTGCTGTCCTCGGGGCTGAGGGCAGACACCCACAGGAGGAAAGCCTGAGCGGGGAGACACGACTTCCCCATTGCAGCTGGGAGGCCAAGCACGGCACTAGTGTTTCAGCCAGAGCCCACTTGGCGGGGGACAGGGCCCCAGCCCTGAGAGGGCCTTTAGGTATACAGTGGGGGGAAGGGCAGCTCAGCTGTTGGCTGGAGCCTGCAAAGGACAGAGGAGATGAACTTGAGATGCCAGATCACTGCTCCCAGGCTCCAGGGTCTCTTCGGGGACCGTCTGGGGCACACACCCCCACCCTGCCACCTACCAGTTCTCTGGGCTCCAGACAGTGCCAGAGGTGTCCATGAGGTGGAATGTATAGGCGTGGCGCGAGCGGGCGGAGAGGTTCTGCTCACTCTTGTGCACCACTTCTCCGTGGATTAGGACCAGGGCCCCTGGCGGGGACAGCAGGTCAAAACACCAGCCCCACATTCCCCCTCCCTGGGGCAGGAAGGGACATGGGTGCTCCTACCCAAAGTGGGTCGTGGCCCCCTCCGTCCACATTCCCTTCCCTGGAAGCTCGGATATCTGCAGCCTGCTCCAGGGCCAGAGGCTGTGTTGCTTAGATGTGGGTTGCCCAGGATCAAGTTCCCTCTGCTGTGGCCTTGGCAAGCCTTAGGAAGGGCCTCCCCTCTGTACTGTGCCTGTCCTCTGGGACCTTCATGGTGACTCTCAGTTGGACCTCAGTTTTCCCTTTTCCTTGAGGAAGAGGGGGACTGATAGCCGACATTTGTTGAACATTGTGGTGCACCACGTAGATTCTTATTTTGTTGTTATGAGACAGAATCTGGCTCTGTTGCCCAATTCGAGTACAATGGTATCAGCCTACTCACAGCAAAACTCCTCGGCTCACGGGATATTCTTGCCTCAGCCTCCCAAGTAGCTGGGACTATAGGTGTGCACCACCACGCCCAGCTAATTTTTTCTTTTTTTTTTTTTTTTTTTTAGTAGACACAGTTTCTTGCTCTTGCTCAGGCTGGTCTCGAACTCCTGATCTCAAGCAATCCTCCTGCTTGACCTCCCGGAGTGCTAGGATTTCAGGTGTGAGCCACCGTGCCCAGCCTAACCACGTGGATTTTATGATATTTATTATAAACATCATTTCACTGACTTCTCACTTGATAATTAAGGAAACTGAGGCTCAGAGGGTCAGCCATTTGCTCAGAGCAGCAGCCTGTCAGTAGCAGAGTGTGGGTTTTAGCCTGACCAGGGCAAACTTGCTGATAACCACCCTGCTTCCTGACTTCCCAGTGCCGTCCAGCCCGCTGCCTTCTCTCTCTGTGACTTCACTACCCTCAGATGACCTTGAGGAAGCCTCTTAGACACTGGGTGGTGGAGCAAGTGCGGACCCGTGGACACAGATGGCCCCCTGCCTCCCTGCCCTCTGCATCCTTCCTACCTCTGCCCACAGGCGTGGGCACAAAGAGGCTGTTATCCCGGTCGGGCTCGGCCCCCAGGAAGCTGATGCCAGACGCCGAGCCAGCAGGGGCCCGGACCATCCTTCTTGACACACCACCTGCAGGCCAACATGGAGCTTTGATCCCTTTTCTCTGGGTCCCTCTCCCTGAGGGGTAGGGATGGGGCAGTGCGGGCGGGCAGGGAGGGGCAGAGGTCCTCACCGGTGTGGGAGCCAGGGATGAACCAGAGACAGCCGTTCTCCAGCGTGGCGTCCTCCAGCGCAAGCCAGATGCCCAGCACCCGGCCCAGCGGCTCCGTGTACAGGAAGGTGGCATCCTGGTGAGGGGTGACTGCAGCAGGCCCGCCTGGGGGTGAGGAGCTGTCCCCTTTGCCCAGTACCACCTCCCCTTGGCCTCCTTTCCCACTCCTCAGTCCTCCCCAAGCCCTCCAGGGCCAGCCTTTCCTGATCAGTTAGAATCTCACCACTTCCTAGCCCAGGAACTCCAGGCAAGAGATTTCACCCCTCAAAGCTTCAATTTCCTAAACTGTAAAGCAGCCCCAACGGTAACTTCCCTCATGGGTTGCTGGAGGATGTATTAAAAGAACTTAGACAGGGCCCAACATTTAATTGCTTGCCAAAAAGCAGCTGCTCTGGTTTATTAATTCCAGCCAGGTAACTAAAGCCACTGGTTTTTGTATTTGTTCTTTTGAGACAGGGTCTTACTCTGTCACCCAGGCTGCAGTGCAATGGTACGATCATAGCTCACTGCTGCCTCCAACTCCTAGGCTCAAGCGATCCTCCCACCTTAGCCTCCTGAATAGCCAGGACTACAGGTGTGTGCCACCGTACCCAGCTAATTTATTTGTAGAGACGAAGTCTTACCATGTTGCCCAGGCTGGTCTCAAACTCCTGGCCTCAAGCAATCCTCCTGCCTCAGCCTCCCAAAATGCTGGGATTACAGATATGAGCCACCACATCTGGCGAAGTGACTGTTCTTAACCAGGGACTAGCAGTCCCCAGACACCAGATGGTTCACCCCATGGCATAAGGTTGGAAAGTTGGGTGTGAAGCAAGGGGCGCTATGACCAAGTGTTCACATTTTTAAAAACCTCCCCACGTGATGCCGGGGCACAGTCAGGATGGAACTGAGGAACTCAGTCTGTGGTAACAAAGTAAAGGGAGTGCTAGTCTCACCTCCTTCCTTTCTGGGTAACTGTGTCATCTGAACACCACACTTTAAGAGGGACTTGGACAATGCAGACACTGTCCAGATGGAGGTTTCCTAATGGTGGGGACTTCCAAGCATTTGGAGGAGGAATGGCTGAAGGATCTCGGGGAGCTAGACTCAGGCAGAGGAGGCTCAGGAAAGGGACAGTCCTCCTTCAGGCCTGCGCTTAGGCTGAGTGCTGGGAGCAGGGGCTGCTCACAAGGAGGCAGACTTGGGCCTGGGCCAGGAAGGAAAGGGCTGCCTGTGAGGGGCTGAGCTCCTTGTCACCAGAGGTATTTGAGCAGAAGTGGCTAATCACCTAAATGTTATCTGTGCCTTGGGTAGGGTGTGAGACTAGATCAGCAAATTCTATGCTAAAATAGTCCTCTGGGAGGCTGAAGCAGGAGGATCCCTTGAGCTCAGGAGTTCAAGACGAGCCTGAGCAAGAGCGAGACCCCGTCTCTACTAACAAAATAATAGAATTAGTTGGGCATGGTGGTGCACGCCTATAGTGCCAGCTACTTGGGAGGCTGAGGCAGGAGGTTCGCCAGAGCCCAGGAGTTTGAGGTTGCTGTGAGCTAGGCTGATGCCATGGCACTCTAGCCCAGGCAACAGACCAAGATTCTGTCTAAACAGAATAAAACAAAACAAAAAAACAGATCGTCAGGCCCATGCAGACCTACTGGCTTAGGATCTCAGGCAACAGGGCCCAGGAATCTGTACTTTTAACCAGCTGGGGGTTGCTGTCAGGTTCAGGAACCACCATGCCAAGAACTCAAGGGCTCCCTCCCAATCCTCTATTCTTGGAAGGAATGGAAGGTGGCTCCTCCACCGCAGCCCAGGCTCCAGCCTGCAGACATTGCAACAAGTGCTTTCCCTCTCTTCAAAGACCTGACAACCAATGATGTCCCCTATGTCCCACCCATGGTCTTTGCTGGGCCCCACAGCTTGCTGTCAGCTCACCTTCGCCACCAAGGTGAGGTTGCTGCAAGAGAGAGGGAGAGCCTGGTGAGGGTGGAGGACGGTGGGGAGGTGCAGGGCTTGTCCTGGGTCTCCCAGGATGCTGCTGCCCTGGCTACAGGCATTCACCTCCCAGGATTCATTCAACACCAGCTGCCGAGCACCTACTGTGTGCCAGGCCCAGGAGGGATGCAAAGAGAAAAACCACCCTGCCCGGCACAGAGCTCCCAGCCTGTGCAGGAGACAGCACGCATGTGCCTAACAAGGTCCCAGAGCAGAACGGAGTGAGGGCTAGAAGGGGAGGCTGGGACACAGGCCAGCAATTGAGCCTTTCGGCCTCAGAGTCAGACATGAGTCTCTCTTTTCTCAGGGGACCTGGAAGCCTTCTTGGAGGAGGTGGCACTGAGCTGGGCCTTGAAAGCTAGGAGCAGAGCATTTCAAGAGCAAAGAAGGGAGGTGGGAGTCCTAGGGGCCCCCTTCCCTCCTACCACCCAATTTTAACTGAGCACCAACTAAGTGCCAGGTGCTTTAGCCAGAGGAGACCAATTTTCTATGTTCTCCTACCAACATAATAATAATTCCAGCAGCTTTTGGCCCATTGTGAGGAAGGGCTTAGAATGAGCAGTCTGCTCATTTTACAGATGGTAAACTGAGGCCTGGAGAGGGCAGGGAGCTCACCTTAAAGATGTACATGCTCTGTATCACCACGGGCATCTGGAGGCCCAGACTTCTGGCCACGGCCTGGAGAGGGGCGGAGGTCACGTTGCCAGCCTGCCCCCACACACACCTGGCCCACCCTCCTACCCTCACCCCCACCTCTGCTCACCTGCACCTTGGGGGAATGTGTGATGCTCCTGAAGACAGGGTCGTGGGCGTGCAGTGCTGCGGGACAGAGGCAGGCTGATGGGCCAGTCTTGGGCTCCATGTGTCCCTCCCACACCTAGCTCTGGGCACCCAGACTCAGGCCTCTGACAGTCTCACCTATGTTGTGTGCATTAGACTTTATGCTGGTTTATAACCGAGTAGTGGGCCCCACAGGTGCCTTCATCCCACCCCAGGCCCTATGCCACCTGTGACCTGATTCTTGACCTCTGGCCATCTGGGAAGCTCACACCAGCCCTGACTCTGCTCCACGCTCAGAGGACTAAGGGTTCCAAGGGGCCGATCAGTTGGTTGCAATCTCAGTACTACCACTTACTCTGTGTGACCTCAGGTCACTATTTCTCTCCTGTCAGCCTCAGTTTCCTCCTCTGTCAAGCGGGGATTTGAAGAACAGCTGTGCCGCTCAGGGCTGCTGCAGGACTCCATGGGCAAAGGCATGTGCAGCAGTAGCCCAGGGCTCGGGCAGGGACAGTCACTTGTCATCATTCTTTGCTATTACTATCGTTATTACAAAATGTGAGGGTTCAATGTACTTAATGCCACTGAATTACATCCTTTAAAATGCTTACAATGGTTCGTTTTATGTTATGTGTATTTTACCAAAACTTGTTTACAAAGCTACCAAGATATAACATCAAGTTTAAAAATAAGCAGTCTACAAAACAAATTATAACGTATGATCCTGAAAAAAAGGTGAGGGTTTCTGTACTTGGTTTCGGAGTCTCAGAACGGGAGCACGTCAGCATGTCAGATGTAAGGAGGCTGCAGGAAGATTGGCCCCAGCCGCTCCCCTGTGCCTGGCGCCTGGGTTATGCCATTTGGACCTCCTCTTATGCCACTTGGTCCCTCAAGTGGACCTCCTCTTCCCAGTGCTGTGGTGGCAGTGTCATATGATTAGCATCACGAGGTATAGAAGCCCTAAGGCCAGAGGGAAACCTGGATCCAAAATGTCATTTGCCCGATGACTAACTTACTATGGGCTTTGATTAAGGCTCCTAAATGCTTCAGGCCTCAGTTTCCCCATTTTCTTTCTTGCACCCCCAGGCCCCTGCTTACCGTGGCCAATTTTGTTGATGGATTTCTCTGGAGGGACCAGGAAATTTCCTGTGGCACAAAGAACCGAAGAACTACTAGAGTCCAGTCTCCCACGGAGATCTGGCCTCAGCACCCTCCCAGCCCTGGGGGTGGGGGAATGCTCGAGTCCAGCCCACCCTCGCCATAGCTCCCACACATCTCTAGGGCCCCCAGCTCCAAACCTTTCTTGTCAAAAACGCCTTTCTCAAAGAAGAATCGAATCTTGTCGCCGCTGCTCAAGAAATACTCCGTGCTGCCCTGTGGAAAGGGGCCATCGAGGGACTGGCAGAGCTCCCTGGGGACGGAGCTGGGCCTGGCAAGGGGGGGCAGGATGCCTTCCCACCCCCGCAGGGTCACAGATCCCCAAGGAGGCGCACAGACTTGTCCACTGAGGCACAGTGAACCAGCACCCCAACTGCCTGGAAGCACAGCCCAAAGCTGCTTTGCTCAGAAACCTCTTATTGTGACTCAGAACACAGCCACCAGAGTCTAACAGGGCTGTTCCCAGGCGGCCTTGAGCCCCACGTTTTACCTCTCAAAGCCTTGATTTCCTCATCTGCAAAAGCGGAATAATAATAGCACTGACCTCCCTGAATTATCGGAGGCTTCAGCTAGAGGCTGAATCTTACAGCAGCTGAGAGCACAGACTCTGGAGCTCAAATACTTGGGTTTAAATCCCAGCTCTGGCTTCCTTTCGGCCGGAGCCGCCATCTTCCAGTCATTTGCCAAAATGGCGAACCCAGGGAAAGAGGAGAGACACCTATACATGCTCTCTAGGCCTTTTAGAGAACATGGAGTTGTTCCTTTAGCCACATACATGTGAATCTACAAGAAAGGTGATATTGTAGACATCCAGGGTGTAGGTATTGCTCAAAAGGGCATGCCCCATAGACATCACCATGGCAACACAGGAAGAACCTACACTGTTACCCAGCGTGCTGTTGGCATTGTCGTTAACAAACAAGAGCAAGATTCTTGCCAAGAGGATTAATGTGCGTATTGAGCACATTAAGCACTCTGAGAGTGGAGATGGCTTCCTGAAACGTGTGAAGGAAAATGATCAGAAAAAGAAGGAAGCCAAAGAGAAAGGTACCTGGGTTCAACTGAAGCGACAGCCTGCTCCACCCAGAGAAGCACGCTTTGTGAGAACCAATGGAAAGGAGCCCGAGCTGCTGGAACCTGTTCCCTATGATTTCATGGCACAAGCAGTGTACAAAAGACTCCTGGACTTTAAAAAAAATCCCAGCTCTGCCACTTCTTGGCTGTGTGGCCATGACCACTTTACTGAACTTCTCTGGGCTTAGTTTCTTCACAAAATATAGATGCCATTAATGGTACCCATCTCCCAGGGTGTGTAAGCATTCCAAGTTGGTGTATATATAGCACTAGAACTGTCTTTGGAATATGCTAAGTACCATGTATTTGTTATTATTATTATTACTACTGTTACTACTGCTATATGTAAAATACTCAGCAAGGGCATGGCTAAATACTCAATAAATAAATAAGCCATTACTCATCTTTTTCTGTTTTCTTAACAGTCATGTTTTAAATTTCTTAGCAGCATATGAAGACGATGCTCCAGGAAGATGCCTCGTGTTTCTCCTTATGGCTTAACCAACCTCGACTGCTGCCGTACGGCTCTCCCTCCTCGGTGGGAAGCAAGGATAGTATTCAACCTTTCTGTTTTGTACATGCAGACTGGGCCTACCTTTCTGTGTGGCCACGTGACTCGAACCCAGTGGCACCGACTCCCTACCTGGATCCCCATGTGGCCACAGCCCCCCACTCCCTCTGGCCCATGCCCTGCCTTTTCAAAACCCTTCCGAGGGAAAACTAAAAGTTGTTTTCAACATTCCTAGCAAGTCTGCAGCAGGATCGGGATGAGGGAAACAAGTCAGGGGGCATAGTTGTTAATAATATTCAAGATAATGATGCTGAACATGTGTACAAGATTTTACTTGCCTCGTTTATTCATGAGGGAAACCAGTAAGATGTTACAACTGGTTCAAAGGAGAATTCCAGGAACCACACGTATATAGACAATAAGGAATGATGGAATGGATTTACAAATCAGTTCCAAACTGCTCTATCCACAGGGCAGGAATTGCATTCCCTAGGACCCAGTCCATATCCATTTCTATGGACAAATGTCCTGTGCATTGTTTTCAGTTTTCTATAACTTACACAGTTGTACAATAACGCAAAGACCACGAAGGGTGGCTGTAACCGGGAAGGGAGAGAGAGACAGGACACCCACCATTCTTTTCCCCCCATGATATCGATAGTGAATATTGAGGGTTTTACTGGGTGCTGGGCCCGTGCAGAGCTTTCTTTGCCTGTGTTACGGAAGGAGACATATGCGCTCTGTTCCCACATTTCTCCTAGCCCCCAGCACACTGGTCACTGAAGGCAGCTTGAAGGGCACAAGATTCAGCCCTCCTCCCTCCTGGAACCCTTGGGTAGCCCGACTGTCCTTGGCAGCAGGACCCGTCTCTGCTTTCCCCACCTGGAAAGCAGGCATGCAGCAAATGAGACCAGCTGTTTGGCGGAAACTGTCATTCTGTCACCTCTTTTCCTTCTCAAGACCCCATCCGGCTGGCGCATCCCTGGGATGCACGGCTTCCGGCTGCTGTAATTCCCGTCGCGCCCAGCAGATGGCAGGCGCTCCCCGGCGTGAGTGTGAGCGAGCGCCTCCAGCTCCCCACCTGGGCACAGCCGGGGACTGGGAGACAGACAGGCTCCTACACTCAGACCGGGAAGGGTTAAGAGAACTGTGCGGGAGACCCCCAGGCTCAACTTGTCCATCTCACACTGTGCTGTGCCCTGCTGTGTGACACACTAGGTCACTTGGGGAAGCACCCAGAGTTCCTAATCTGGCTGTGGGCTGAGGCGTGCACAGGTGGGCCCCTCATAAGCATGGCCTTGTTCCCAGTGGCTGCCGCAGAGAGGCCTTTTGTGGCGGGAGAGCTACTGAGGAAGCACAACAGAGTGGGGAACAGCAGGGACTTGGTCTCAAACAGATCTGCGTTCAAATCCTGACGACTGTGTGGTTTGGGGCAAGAGATCTGAGCCTCATTTTCCCCACCTGTCCAATAGGACTATAATCCCTATACTACGAATTCACAGTGAGGAGGGAAAGAAAGACGTGCTCCCCCTGGGCCTTGGGGTCCTCCCTACCAGGCTGCCGCTCTGGCCTGGGACTGAGCCCCTCATCATGGACCAGATCCCAACCCCATCTGCCCAGGCACCTACCTGGGCTCGAATCTGTTCCTCTTCCTGGGTGGAAAACTCTGTGCGACAGTGGAGAGGGACATCCATCTCGGCCACTATCTCGCCAATCCTCTGCTGCATGGCCACACACTCGTCTGCAGACAAGAATCCTTCCAGCACCAGGAATCCATCGTCCCGGAACTGCAGGCAGGAGTGAGACTCGGGTTTCCCCTGTCCTCACACTCTCCTTATCACCCATGTTGGAGCTATGTGAAGGTGAGACCAAGCTCTTGTTGACTGCTCTGTCCCCCAACCCAGGCATGGAGCCTGGCACCCCGTCAGCAGCCATTCATACTGGCTGCTTGAGTGAAGGAAGAAGGGGGGGGCTGCCCCCGCCCTTCCCCTCCAGCAGGCTTGGGGTGCAGGGAAATACCTCATTCAGATGAGGTATCCAACTCATCCTGACTGAGCACCTACTGTGTGTGAGACATGGTTCCAGGAGCTGGCGGGACGGCTCTGAGCAAGCCAGCCACCACACCTGCTGTCCTGGAGCTTACAGTCTGGTGAAGGAGACCAGCACCACATCACAAACTGCGCTGCCTGCAGGGAGGGAGAGGATGGCTGATGCAAACCAGCCGGGGGAAGGAGAAGGGTCTCAGGGCAGCAGCTCTGAGGCAGTGGCGTGGCATTTGCAGAGCAGACCACCAGGATAAGACGAAGGGCATTCCAGATAGAAGGAACAGAGTAGGTGAAGCTCCTGAACGTGGGAGGAAGAGGAGGAACTGGGAATGGATGGAACACAGGGCAAGGGGAGGGTGGAAGGGGAGGTGAAAGGGGGCTGGGCTGGGCCAAGTGGGGAGCTGGACTTTACTCTGAGTGCAGGGTGGGTGGGGGGGCACAGCAAATGGCTTATTCTGATTTGCCTCTAGTCCCCTCATTCTGAGGCTACTGAAAAGATATGGGAAGAATGAATACCTACATATTTGCGTGCAGAGCATGGCAAAGTCTTAGCCTGAACAGGGACATTGGACGCCACCCCTTGCTTCACCCCATGAAGTGTCTTATTTCCCATTGCTGACACCACCGCCCCATGGTGGGATGTCCAGCTCTGGCTTCCGCACACCAGATATTGGAACATTCATGAACACCCAGCGTGGGCTCTTCTGTCTGCATGTTAGAAATTCAGTCATGTCAGTGTTAAGCTAAAAATGACCTCCTTGCAAACTGTGCATACCCTCGATCCAGTCAACACACTGCCTGGAAGGCCCCTCTTAAGATTAGGAAATCAGGGAGCAAACATGTATGTGTAGAGCATCTGCTGAGCCTTGCCCAATGACAGCAATAATTGGGAACAACCTAAATGCCTGGCACAAGGGACTAGTTTAACGAAGCGTGGCATATCTGTCTGGAACATGACGTGATAAAAATCAGGTTGTAGGAAAGCATTCACTGACATAGGAATGACATATACGGATACATTGTGAGAGGAAAAAAGGTCAGATGCAAGTAAGTATCTGGGCACTGTGAGAACTTGGCCAAGTGTGTTTCTCTCTGGGACACTCACACTATTAAATGGGGACAACAGCAGAGCCTCATTTGCAAAACTTGGCAGGACCAGATGCGTGGTAGCTGTTATGATGGACATCGAAGCAAAGATTCTAGGGCTATGTACCAAAATATTAACAGTTTCAGCACAGAACTTTATGAGTGGTTTTTTACAAGTCTGTTGCTCTAATTCCCATGTGTCAGCCTTTCCTGTTTGCAGAACTGGGACCCAGGAGGATGACCTCCCACCCCCTCCCGGCCCCACCTCCCACACCCAGGGCCGGGCCTGGCTGATTCCAAGGCTTTATTCTGGTTTTGGTCATACACACACACACACCCTGGGTCCTGTGACATGGACTCCCCAGGCTGTGTGTGCAGAAGTTGGGGCGATGGTTTGGAACCCAACCCTCTTGAAACTGCCCTTGCAAATTGATAAAGGGGTGCAAGGTGAGAACTGTGGTAAGGGCCTAGCTAAAAATAAGGTACAGGTCCACCTAAAAATAATATTAGCTACTGTCCCCCAATATGCTACTCTGGAGCCACATAGCTGGTGGTCTTAGCTTTCTCCATAGATAACATCACCTTTTTGAAAACTAGGGGTAGTTTCTGAGTATCTTCCAGGTCCCGAATTACAGTGGAACGGCTAACCCACCCATAACCCACCCAGACCAGCAGCCCATACTGAGGAACTGACTCAACTGGTCTTGTGAACCCCATCCAAGAACCTGGTCAGCAAAGAAGACAATTTCTACAACCCTATGGTTCTGCCCCGAACCCCGCCAATTAGCAGACACAATTGCCTACATAAAAACTGTCTTTAAAAACCCTATTTCCCAAATTCTCCTGTCTCCCCACTTAGCACTGTGCAGGATAAACCCTTCTCTGCTATAAACCCTGCTGTCTCAGCATTTTGCTTCCTCTTGGGCAGAGGACAAGTGAACCTGGTTGGGTGGCAACACTCTGGGCTTCTGTAAAATGGCAGGGGCTGGGTTGAGTTCCTGAGACTACTGGAGGCCACAAGGGCCCCCAATTCTCACCTGACCCTCCCAGCTACCACCCTGCAGACTCCTACCTTCTGGAGTTGTGAGGGGCTCAAGCCTGCCATGGGGACAGTTGCAGGAACAGGCGGCTCTGGGTGTCCGGGGCTAGGGAGGACTAAGTTCAGGAGGAGGGGCCTGGCACGAGGCTGGGAGGACTTAACACTTCCCTACTCAGAGAAAACCCAGTCCCACATCCAGCCCTCCTCCCCTAACAGACCAGGCCTCCAGGCTGAGCTCCAGCCCCACCCGCCAGGAGGGTGTTGTCTCTGCCCTCCCCCCTCCCCCCACCCCCTCCCCCTACTAGTCCAGGATTTGCCTTCTCCCACTTCCTTCCTGGTTTTTAACCACTCCCTCTGGGTTTCTTTCCAGAAAACACTCCTGGCCATTGCATACCAAGTACCCAGAAGTTGTGCTCTGAGACTGCACATGAAAGCAGCTGGCTGGCAGGAGGACACCTGAGTCTCAGTCTGGGTGCCACCATTCGCTGTAACCGAGGAAAGTCTGCCCTCCCTAGTGCCCTGTCTGGGCAGGAGACCTGCGGGTCAGACCTGCCCTGAGTGGCTCTGCATTCCTGGGTCCTGAGAGAAGTGCCTGGGCCCCTGGGGCTCTGATCTGAAGTCCTCTAAGTCCTGAAGGATTAGGGAGGGAGTAACCATCCCTCTGCAGCTCAGGAGGCAGAGATAAGGGATATCTGGAAAGAGGAAGGGCCAGAGAGACGGGGCCTGGGTCTCCAGAGTGAGGGGGAGAGAGAGATGGCTCCTGTTATGGCCTCAGGTCAGAACACCTGCAAGTGCCACCACCACTGTCTCTCAGCCAGTCCTGCTCAGCCACTGAGAGGGCCACTCTCTAGCTCTGAAATGCCAGCCAGTGGCCTTCCCTGAAATGACGCTTTGTGAATGGCAAAGGGTCAGAGTGTCTCAGGAGTGAGCATGGGGACACTGCTCAGCCTTTGAGAGCCTTGGCCCTAAGTCAAGTTGTGTTTTTTGGGACACTGCACTGAGAGTTGCTGCTTTGTCCAGGCGTCCAGGTTTCCGAGGGCTTTCGGGAGGGGCGAGTCCAGCCAGGCATTGAGGCCAGGCCAGGGAGCAGGCAGAAGACAGAACCATGAGACTCAGTGGAGGCAGGGTGTGCCCCCCGCTGTCCTAGACTGATGCAGCCACCCCCAAGGAACACCTGCCATGTGCCAGGTACACGGTGAGGTCCTCGTGCTGAGCAGCATTGCCCCTGGGAACCCCCACAAGGCTGGTAGTGGAGGTTCTGTGAGGCAGGCTGGGTTTGAGGCCCAGATGTTTGGGGCTTACCTTCCCCATCTGCAATTTGGGGACAATAGAAAGACCCCTGTGAGCCGTGAATAGACACATGCCTCACTGCTGATAAAGGGCTTGGCACCGGGCCTGGCACTAAGTGCCTACCAACCGGAGTTATTCACCAAATGTTAGCAGGAGCTGTTCTGGGTGGAATATGAAGATTAAAAAAAAATGCTTTGCGGCTGTGCACGGTGACTCACGCCTCTAATCCTAGCACTCTGGGAGGCCAAGGCCAAGGATCACTTGAGGTCAGGAGTCCGAGACCAGCCTGAGCAAGAGTGAGACCCCATCTCTACTAAAAATAAAAAATAAATAAATAAAAATAGCTAAGCATGGCGGGTAGCACATGCCTGTAGTCCCAGCTACTTGGGAGGCTGAGGCAGAAGGATCGCTTGAGCCCAGGAGTTTGAGGTTTGCTGCGAGCTAGGCTGACGCCATGGCACTCACCTGGGCAACAGAGTGAGGCTCTGTCTCAAAAAAAAAAAAGGTTTTGGGCTTCCCCAAGTTTTCCAAATTGCTGCTACAATCACAGAAAAGACTGCCACTGTGGTTTCAGGCAGAGTGGAGAGCACTGGGTGGGTGGGGTGGGGGGAACAGGAGAGGCTTGGCCTCCCACTGTTTGTTCATTCCGCTCAGCTTTCGGAAGTGGGTGGGCGGTGTTTCTACATGGTTGTTTTTTCCAAAAGTTAACCAGCTCCAGATCAACTGTCCTGCCCTGGGCGCTGGGAAGCCCTAAGGCCAGGGTAGGGGTAAGAGTGGGGTAGTGGGTGGAGGTTGGTGGGAATATTACCATACCAGACTGGAGGGGAAGAACCAAAGAGAAAAAAAGAGGGTCTTAGAGGTGGGTGGCCATCAAGTTGCTCAGCCTCCCTGTCAGAAAGCCCAAGACAGGGGTAGAAGAGGGAGGGTCTTGGCTTAGGCCTGAGGGGTCAGAGTCTTTGTGGACCGAGGAAGGGTAGACTCTGGCCTGCTCCAGAGGAGGTGCCCAAGCAGCAACACAGGCCAAAGTCAAATATGATGGCCTTTCTTCTTCATCCAGAAATTCCTGCTGCAGGGCACCCATGCTGGCCCAGCACAAGGCTTCTTGGTCCAGGAGGAAAATATCAGACAATTTATTGGGTAGAAGGAGCCAGGCCCTCCACTAAAAAAACTCCACCTACCTACATAATCATTATCATTCCTGAATCAATCCTGTAAGTTTGCCATTATCACCCTGATTTCACAAATGAGAAAACTGAAGCCTCACATGAAACCTATGGCAGAACTGAGATCTGAAGGCAGCTCTGGCTACCTCCCTCAGCCTCTGCCCTTGACCCAGTACCTTCAGCAGGCCCCAGAGGGGCTGGGAGCAGAGCCAGGCCTTCTTGTGGTGGCTCAGCGCACCCCTGTAGAACCCGAGCTTTGCTATTGGAATTGCAAGGACCTCTGAGCCCACGGAGTGCAAATGCCCATTATATAGAGTAAGGGTCCTCAAACTTTTTAAACAGGGGGCCAGTTCACTGTCCCTCAGACCGTTGGAGGGCTGGACTATAGTTTAAAAAAAAACTATGAACAAATTCCTATGCACACTGCACATATCTTATTTTGAAGTAAAAAAACAAACGGGCAGAAACACCACATGTGGCCCGCGGGCCGTAGTTTGAGGGCGCCTGATATAGATGGAGACACGGAAGCCATGGGAGGGAAGGGATCTGCCCAGCTTCAGGCACGGGAAGCCCGAGCTGGGACAAGGACCCAGGACTACTGGCTCCCGTTCCACTGCCTCCTTTCCCAGCCCCTGCCCATCCAAACCCATGAGGGCCCAAACCACAGGTGACTGGGACAGCAGAGAGTGCTGACTGTGGGCAGCTCCCTGGGCAGAGGGAACTAGTCCATAGATGCCCAAGAGATGGGCACAAGCAGTCCCGTTGGCACGGCCAGGCAGGCTTCACAGAGCAAGGGAAGGGTCCCCCCATGACAAGGAGACCTCCAAAGGCTACTTTTTGTTATAGATTTATTTGATATTGGAACCGAGTCTACAAGTTCAGACCCACAGGTAACGGATTGCTTCGTGGTTGTCAGAGGCTAGTGTGCATTATTTCTGAGGATTACATACAAGACACGACACAGAAAACAGATGGACAGACTGATGGACATAATCGTTAAGACAACAGACGCTAAAACGTGCCTTAGTGTCCACGTGATTGATCCAAGGTGGGGACCCTTCTAAGGTGGGGACCCGAGTGATTGATCTATAGCAGGGTGGCTTCCTGCCACCAGGCGCTGAATGGGCTACGTGTGCACTAGGCGCCTGGGACAGAAACGGGCTTGGAACCAGAAACTGGGGAGCCTGCCCTCCCAGTGGTGACCTCCCTGTGCCCAGCCCCACCTCCGAGTGTCTGCTCTTCATGAAGAAACAGGTGGTGACAGGGCTGATGTAAGCAGCAGAGGCCTGTGGTGGCCCTGGGCAAACCCGTGACACGTGACGTGGGGAGACAGAGTCCAGGCGCAGTAGCTCTTCTTGGCTCCTTAACACTGTGCATGAAGAGGGGCGCGGGGGCGAGGGGGGAGAGGAGGATGAGCACCGTTCATCCGGGGATTAGCCAACCCAAGTCTCCTCCCTTCTTGGCAGCTCCAGAACATTCCCTTTGGCCGACAGCCACAGAAATGAGCGCCTGCCAAGACACATGGAGGAGAAAGAAAACAAGACACCAAAAAAGCCTAAAAAACAAACAAAATCCCCGCCCCAGGAGAGGAGAGGAACAAACAGAACTCCTGGACCAAGGTCACACCGGATTCGGGAGACATCCTGCACCCCGCACCCCAGGGAGAGGAAACACGATCCGTGTCTCGCCCCTTTGCTCAAGGAAACTGCTACCCTACCCTGAGACTCCAACTCACTGGCCTTTAGTGTCTTTTTAATTTTTTTAGTTTTTTTTCTTTTTAATACCCAAATCATCAATTTTTAAAGCTTAAAAAAAAATTTTTTTTTTTTTTTGCTTAAAAAAAAATCTAAAACTGCCACACAAACTGATGAGGCAAGCCCCAGGCCTGGCCTTTCCGCCTGGTGGCCTGCTGTCCCACAGGCCACCAGAGCCCAGCTTGGCACCAATGGGGCAACCGTCCTGCGGCTGGCTTGCCCTGGACTGCTTTGTTCCAGTCTGGGTGGGCGCCAACTGCTGGCGGCATTGCTAAGTAAGAAGGGGAAACAGCCCACCCTTCCTCGAACACCTCCCATCTGGGCTGAACTTTTTGGGAATGTATAAGTTATCTGGACGAAGGAGGTGGGAGGTGGAAAAAAATAAATACCAAGAGCTCAGTCCCAGGGCCTCCAGCGTCGGCTCAGCCTCCGGGGCGGAGATGGCCTCCAGAGAGGAGATCCAGTTGTCCACATACTGCACTCTGAGCCTGACCAGGTCTCTGGTCTCTCCGACAGGCGCCTACCCTGAGGGGCTTGAGTCTCAGAGGGAGAAAAGGGGCCAGCCCCGCAGACACTGTCCTCTCGCTCTGGCCCGACTCACATCTGGTCCCAGGCTCCTGCCCAGCCAAGAGGCTGGCCTGCTTGTCTAGGAGCTCCGGGAGGAACAGGGCCTGGCCCTCCTGGCCAGGACTCCCACTGCTGGCTGCTCTGGGCCGGCCCGCACTCAGGCCTGCTCCTTGTCGGCCCTCCACAGCCGCTCCTTCACCTCGGGCGGCAGTGTGTTGAATAGGTCCTCCTCCACCACCAGGCCGCTGCGCTTGAGCAGCGGGCACTCGCCCAGCTCCACGGGCAGGCACTCCAGCCGGTTGCCCCGGAGCTCGATCTGCGTCAGGTTGGTGAGCTCGCCCACCCGCGAGGGCAGCGACTGCAGCACGTTGTTGCCCAGGTGCAGGGCCCGCAGCTTCCGGCACTGGAAGAGCTCCGGAGGGAGCGCCTCGATCTGCAGGGGAGGAGCAGGCGGTGAGAGTGAGGTGGGTGCCTTTGGGTTCCCTTCCATCCTTCCCCCAGGCGTCCTTTTCAGATCCCCATTTCCGCTCCCCCGGCCCCAGGCCCCAGCACAGTCTGCGCCAAAGTCTGGCCAACTGTCCACCTGTGCGGCAGGTCTCGGCTCTTGCAGTCACTTCCTTTAGGAAGCTTTCTCAACCTCCTGGGTCCCATGGCAACCACACCCCCCTCACAGCACTGATCTTTCCATCTGTCACCCCGGGACTGTGGCTCTTAGAGGGTAGGCTGGACCTGTCTTGTCCCCCACTGTCTCCCAGCACCTGGCACCAGAGGAAGTATATCGCACTGGTAAGCTATTGCCACCTGCATGCGCCAGTGCTTACCAGGAGCCAGGCTGCTGGTCCTACCCAGCTTAGGAATGACTTATGAAAGCAGAGTGGCATGCTGAGAAAATGCCACCCACTTAATTCTTTCTGAGAACGGGGGAGAGTTCACGGATGGGGTGAAAATCCCAGCTGTGTGACTGTGCCCTCCTGGACCTCAGTTTCCCCATATGTCAAGTCACAGGGTAAGCATGAGTGTAAATGGCTTACTACTGAGAGCCCCTTCCTTCTGATTGTACCAAATGTGAATACAGGAGTCTTCTCTCATCTGCAGGTTCACTTTCTGCTGTTCCAATTATCTGCGGTCAACTACAGTCCAAACTATTAAATGAAAACTTCCAGAAAGAAACAATTCATAAGTTTTTCCTGTTTTGCTTTTGTTTTTTTAGAGACAGGGTCTCACTCTATTGACCAGGCTGGAGTGCAATGGTATCATCATAGCTCGCTGCAGCCTCAATCTCCTGAGCTCAAGTGATCCTCTTGGCTCAGCCTCTCAAGTAGCTGGGACTACAGGCATGTGTCACCAAGCCCAGCTAATTTTTCTTATTTTTGTAGAGATGGAGTCTCACTGTGTTGCCCAGGCTGGTCTTGAACTCCTGGCATCAAGCAATTCTCCTGCCTTAGCCCCCCCAAAGTGCTGGGATTATAGGCGTGAACCACCTCGCCTAGCCCAATTCATACATTTTTTTTTTTTTTTTTTGAGACAGAGTCTCGCTGTGTCACCTGGGCTAGAGTACCACAGCATCAGCCTAGCTCACAGCAACCTCAGAATCCTGGGCTCAAGTAATCCTCCTGCTTCAGCCTCCCCAGTAGCTGGGACTAAAGGCACATGCCATCATGCCTGGCTAATTGTTTCTATTTTTAGTAGACATGCGGATTTGCTCTTGCTCAGGGTTCATGATAGTTTCGAACTCCTGAGCTCAAGAGGTCCTCCTTGGCCGGGCGCAGTGGCTCACTCCTGTAATCCTAGCACTCTGGGAGGCCAAGGCGGGAGGATTGCTTGAGGTCAGGAGTTCTAAACCAGCCTGAGCAAGAGCGAGACCCTGTCTCTACTATAAATACAAAGAAATTAACTGGCCAACTAATATATATATATAGAAAAAATTAGCTGGGCATGGTGGTGCATGCCTGTAGTCCCAGCTACTTGGGAGGCTGAGGCAGTAGGATCACTTGAGCCCAGGGGTTTGAGGTTGTTGTGAGCTAGGCTGATGCCACGGTACTCACTCTAGCCTGGGCAACAAAAGCGAGACTCTGTCTCAAAAAAATAAAAAAAGAAAAAGAAAAAGAAAAAAAAACAGAGGTCCTCCTGCCTCAGCCTCCCAGAGTGCTAGGATTATAGGTGTGAGCCACTCATGCCCGGCCTTTAAATTATAAGTTTTAAATTGCACACCATTCTGAGTAGTGTGATGGTCTTGCACTCTCTGGCTCCATTCTGCTCAGGATGTGAATCGTCCCTTTGTCCAGCAATCCACACTGCATCTGCTACCTGCCTGTGAGTCACTTAGTAGCTGTCTTGGTTATCAGATCAACTGTCGCAGTGTCACAGTGCTTGTGCTCAAGTAGCACAAGCTACTTTGTTATTTTATTTAACAAAGTATAAAGAGTACTATGCCTCATTTTAAAATTAAACTTTATCACTGGTATGTATGTATAGGAAAAAACATAGTATGTATAGGGTTTAATACTATCTGTGGTTGCAGGCATCCACTGGGGGTCATAGAATGTATTCCCTGCAGATAATGGGGGACAAGTGTGACAGGCTCACTCTGAGCACTGATACTATTAACTCGTTCAACCCACAAACTACCTATAAACACACTTCCCGGCCGGGCACGGTGGCTCACGCCTGTAATCCTAGCACTCTGAGAGGCCAAGGCGGGAGGATTGCTCGAGGTCAGGAGTTCTAAACCAGCCTGAGCAAGAGTGAGACCCCGTCTCTACTATAAATAGAAAGAAATTAATTGACCAACTAATATATATAGAAAAAATTAGCCGGGCATGGTGGCGCATGCCTGTAGTCCCAGCTACTCAGGAGGCTGAGGCAGGAGGATCGCTTGAGCCCAGGAGTTTGAGGTTGCTGTGAGCTAGGCTGATGCCACGGCACTCACTCTAGCCTGGACAACAAAGCGAGGCTCTGTCTCAAAAAAAAAACAACAAAAAAAACAAAAAAAACAAAACACACTTCCCATTTTACCGATGGAGTAACTGAGGCCCTAAAGAAGCCAACTTGCCCAGAGAATCTGCTGGTAAGTGGCAGAGCCAGGATTTGAACCTGGTTCAACAGCCCATGCTCTGCTAACCATCCACAGAACTGGTGGAGCAAGGAGCAAACTGTTGGGCCAGAGGGGTCCGTGCTGTGTCTCCCAGCATGCAGGAAGAGCCTCGTGAACACCAGCTCCTTCCCTGCCCTTCTGTGTGCAATCGGCTATGGACACGCATTCTTACTGGGCCTGACTCCTTCAGACATGGTGGGCAGGAGCCAGGAGCCTTGGCCCCAATCCCAAGTGAGGACAACGGAAAACTGTACGGTAACCTCTTGGGCTGCTCTATCACTGTCTCCATCCCCCTGCCAAGGAGACTGAGGCCTGGATAGGTGAAAGGCCACTTGTCCATGGTTTCGCCCTCTCAGAAAGGGAATGTAAGAGGAGATGGAAGCCTTGCTTTCTCCCGCTCAGAGCCCTGCTGTGTTCCTGTTCTGCCACAAGGGCCTATCCACTGGGATGCTCTGCAGCTGAGGACCTTTCCGCAGACTTGAACCCCAACCTTGCAGGCTCCGCAGAGAGAAGAGGAAGCACATTTTAGTCGCTCAAGTCCCTACCACAGCCACACCCATCCTCTGGACCTGTCCTTCTCTGCTGAAGTGTTGCTTGTCCATGGAAGGCTTAAAGAGTTTCCCATCACCCAACTCGCACTCTCCTGCCTCCTCAGGGACTGCAGGGGTTCCCCTGTCAGCGCTGAAATGGCCTCAGCCATCCTGGGCTTTGGAGCAGACAGCCCTCCCAGGAGACTTCTGGGGCTACGCCATCACTTCTTGGCTCCTAGCCTTCCTGCCCGACCATCCAGAAAGACACCGTCTCTCTCCTCAGTCCACCACCACCTGGCTCCTGTCCCCACCCACCCTTGACTGTCTGGCTAGAGTCACCTGCATCATTCCTTATCCACCCGACTCTCCGTGCACCGCATGCCTGCACCCTCCGGCCTGGCCCAGCCTTCCTCCTCCGCTGTCCCTCCTGGAGCGCGAGGCAGACTCTGGTTCTTCTTCCTCTCTGCTCTCCCTGGTGATCCTGTCTAGGGCCCCTCTTTACCCACGTGCCTGGGGAAAGGATGATGCCTCAAGCTTCAGGCCGATTCAACACGGTCCCCGGGATGTTCTAGGGCCCCGCCCCACACAGGACAGACCCTCGCCTCTCTGAAAACCTGTGCTTGCTCCAGCTTCTGTCTCAACGATCCTCCATCTACCCAGTGAGACCACTCCCTCCCCCACCATTTCTCAGTCCTGTGGATTCTATCTCCGACTCTATCTCCAAAGTCTCTCCCTAATCCGTCCACAAGGCCACAACTCTCCATTCCTGGCAGCCTCCCTGCCTCTCACACCCCACCCCCCTCACTGTAGCAAGAGGAACCAATCAAAACCACTAGTCAGCTCATTCCTTCATCCACACAGTCAACAAGAATTCGGTGAACTCTTGCTATTCGTCAGGTCTTGAACAAAAGAGCCAAGATACTACTAGTCTGAGCATATGGCTGGAGAGGGGATAAGACTCGAACAAAGGAGAGACACCTAAAACTGAAGTGGAGGCTCTGCTCCTCCCACCAGCCCCAGCACAGCCCTGCCCCGCCCTGCCCACCTCAAGGTTCCCTGGCAGCTCCACTCAGCCACCAGCTCTCTGTTCCTCCCAGCCAGAACCTACTAGAACCCGCTGCCTTCTGATTTCAAGATTGTTCTTTTTTAAGCACCAAAGGAGGTAAGAAAAGCTTTGTCTTTCTCTGCTGCACCTCTTTTATAAAAGGGCTTGTTCTATAAAATTTGGATTCAGTCAAAAGGACCAAGAAGGTCACAATGTGGCCTTAAGGCCGCAGGTTCCCCACCCCTGTACGAGACTCTTCCTTTCCTCCATACCTGGCTACCTCCTCCTGGTCCTTCAGGAACCAGGTGAAATCTAACCCCCCTACTCCCACCCCAGGACAACTCCTCTGTGTTCCCATGAATCTTGTGCCCCAGCGGAGCTCTGTGGCACTGTGTACTAACTGCCTGGTCACCTGTGGGGCTTGTTCATCCCCATGTCCCCAGCACCTCCCTCCGCAGCTGGACAAGTGAGCAAACCAATGAACACCCGCCTTGCAAACCAGGGGAAACAGCACCCAAGGGCTGGAGTGGCCACACTCAGCCTTCCTAGTCACCACAGTCTAAGGTGGCTTCAAGGGGCCATCACGCCCAAGGGGGAGGAAGGAGAAAGGCTCATGCATCAACCTTAAAAAGAGGAGCCTACTTGGGATTGGCCCTAGTGAACTTCTTCCCTATAAAGGCCTCTGGTGCTGCAGGAGGTGGGGACAGGATGTGATTAAGCAGTGTGCTAAACAGGGTGTCCAGAGGCTGTCCTTCCTCCGGGACAGCGTGCCTGCCGCCAGCTCCCTTCCTGAGGGGTGACCTCAGCCAACAGGCATGATACTAACTCACAAGCTTGGTGTGAGGAGCTGGGGGTGGGAGACAGGATGGAGAGTCCAACACAGTACCCCGACAGAGCAGGCATCGCAAAGAGTTGTGGGTGAGAGTCTGAACAAACTCTAGGGGCAATCTGGCTCCAACGCCGCGCTGTGGGTAAGCCACTGGGGCTCCCCTCCGTATAGTAAAGAAGCTAGGTTTGTCCAATGCATCCCAAACCTGGCTTCCCCCAGGGGACTCCAACTTTCCTGATCAGTGGGCCTGCCCCAGGCCCCACCAGAGTGAAACAATCTAAGATTTCACCTCATCCTGCTACACACTCGCATTCCTGCCTCATAATGTGGGGGAGGGAGACAAGGACTGGTCACAATCTCTAATGCATGGAGGAGACAGGCAGGCTGGCAATAAGGACTTGAGGAAGCTTGGGGGCAGAGGAAGGGGCGAAGGGTTAAACAAGTAGCCAAATGAATAAAGATGATTTTGAACAGTAAAAAAAATAAAAAAAAACTTGAGGAAGAGGACAGCTTCTAAGCTGTGAGGGATCTGGAGGGCCGGAACCCTCCAGTCTGAGTGACGCTGGAGAAGGACAGGACGGGCATTTCAGGGGCCACCTTCCTCAGCATCTGAGGCTGCCACAGATACCGTGCTGAAAATAAGACAGGGTATTATATTTATCTTTCCTCAAGAGGACACCCTAGGGCTTATTTTCAGGGGATGTGTTATTTTTTTTAAGTACAGTGCAACAATCTACATTTATTCAAATATAGTTAAGTCCTCTTCTTCTGGAACATCATCATAACTCTGCAAACTCCGAATTCCATCCTGAACTTCTTGCAACTCTATTTCCTTTAGAACCATTGGCCCCAATCTCTCATGTCGAGCACTAAAGCTCTCATGGGGCAGATGAGAAGGGCTGCTCATCTTCTTTCCTGCTCCGTGAGGAAATGCATGGGTTGTGCGGATGCGCTGCGTAGCCACACCCATCACTAGGTCTTATTTTTGGGTAGGGCTTATCTTATGCAAATGCTTGGAAATCCTGCTAGGACTTATTTTATGGGTAGGTCTTATTTTCAGGGAAACACGGTAGCTCTTGATGCTAGGACTCAGCAATGCTGGTGGGAGGCGGATGGCAGCAGTTTGCCTGGCACAGCAAGGACACAGAGCAAGTGCTTAATAAATCAACAGGGGCTGCCTTAGGGCTATTACACCACAGGCAAAGGTGGTGGCTTGGCCAAGCGCTTTGGGAGGCTGAGGCGGGAGGACTGCTTGAGGCCAGGAGTTTGAGGCTGCAGAGAGCTATGATGACACCACTGCACTCTAGCCAAGGTGACAGAGCGAGATTGTCTCAATAAAAAAAAAAAAAGGTGGTGGCTGAAGCAGCTCTCAGTCTGTCTCCAGGCCCCTGGCCTCAAGCTTCCATTCCCATCTCCTTGCTGCAAGAATCTCCACCTGAAAGTAAGGCCTAGGAAGCCCTGTAGGTCCCCAAGAGGGGCAGGCAGGGGTAGGTCCCCCCAGTGGCTGCGGCTTTGTTTCTGTTGTGAAGGCTGTACCACAAAGCCACAGGAGTACCCCACCCTGCCTGCCTCCACCAAGGTGCCCTTCGGTGGGGGCTTCCCCAGCAAAGCAAGGGACTGGTGCACAGGGGCCACCAACAGTCTCAAGGGCATCTTGAGGGCATGGCCTCCCGTACTGCCAGCAGTAATGGTCTGCACAATTTCCTCTCCAGAAAGGCAAGTGGTGACAAGCCAGCCTCATCTCAGCCCAGCTCCGCCCTTCACCAGCCCGGTGTACAGGAGGGACGTGAGCCATGCTGGGAGCTGCACCGTCTGACTTCACCTCAGCCAGCACAGGCCACCCCAATTTCTGTCTCTGGTGGATGCAGATTGGCCCCTTTGATCCAAATCTGTTCTGGAATGAGCTGAGGAAGATACCACAAGCTCTGGGCTAAGTCCTGTCTCCCACCAACTGCCCTAACAGAGAACCATGGGCCTTGGAGCTCCTGCCCATACACATCCCAGCAGGAGAAGAACCTGTTTCAAGGCCATCTTGGGGACAGGCACTGCCTGGCCATACCACCTCTCCTGGCAGAAGAACTCCGCAGCATTTTGTGGCAAAGATAGGCTCCCAAGCCCAGAGATTCTGATTCAGCAGGTCTGTGGTGGGGCCTGGGAGTCTGGATTTTTTTTTTGAGATAGAGTCTCGCTTTGTTGCCCAGGCTAGAGTGAGTGCCATGGTGTCAGCCTAGCTCACAGCAACCTCAATCTCCTGGGCTCAAGCGATCCTCCTGCCTCAGCCTCCTGAGTAGCTGGGACTACAGGCATGCGCCACCATGCCCGGCTAATTTTTTCTATATATATTAGTTGGCCAATTAATTTCTTTCTATTTATAGTAGAGACGGGGTCTTGCTCTTGCTCAGGCTGGTTTAGAACTCCTGACCTCGAGCAATCCGCCCACCTTGGGCTCCCAGAGTGCTAGGATTACAGGCGTGAGCCACCGCGCCTGGCCTGGGAGTCTGTGTCTTCAACTCCCTCCTAGTGGTTCTGAAGAACCCAGTGAGGACTTCACACCCAGGAGCATCAGCTCTCCTAGACGTTGGGGCTCCTGAGCATCCCACCACAGGCCACAGCCAGTCGCCCACCCAGCCACACACTGAGCCATGGCCGGGCCACTCACCCGGTTGGCCGTGACGGCCAGATTCTGGAGGTTCTGCAGGAGGCCAATGTCGGCGGGGAGGAAGGTCAGGTTGTTGTGGCTGAGGTCCAGGTAGCGCAGCTTGCGGCAGTAGAAGAGCTGGGTGGGGATCTTCTCGATCTTGTTGCGGTTCAGGTAGAGGCGCTCCAGGTTGGTGAGGTTGCCGATCTGGATGGGGATGTAGGCGATGTGGTTGTACCACAGCTTAAGGCAGGTGAGGCGGTGCAGGTGCTGGAAGCTGATGATCTCCTCGATCGTCTTGAGGTTGTTGTCCTTGAGATCAATCTCCTGCAGGTTGTGGAGGCTGAAGATGGAGTGGGGGATGCGCTCCAGGTCGCAGCGGATCAGCTCCAGCTCGGTAAGGTTCACCATCTTCTTGAGGCTGTTGAGGACGATGAGCTTGGTGCCCTCGTTGTTGATGGACAGCTTCTGCAGGTGCACGCCCACGTCCGTGACCACCTGCGGCAGCTTGCTCAGGTTGCTCTTGAGCCGGAGCACCTTGAGGCGCTTGAGCTCCCGCAGCCCGTCAATGACGATGTAGCGGTTGTTCTCGGCGCTCAGGTTGCCGGTCAGGTGCAGCTCCTCCAGCGTCTTCAGGCTGTAGATCCACAGTGGGATCTCCTTGATGTCAGTGAACTTGATGTGCAGTGCCCGCAGGTTCTCGCGCAGGAAGGCCAGGGCGGGAGCCTCGATCTTGGCGGCCGTGTGGTAGAGCCACAGCTCCTTGAGG
The DNA here is from genome assembly GCF_040939455.1 of Microcebus murinus. Taxonomy (NCBI): domain Eukaryota; kingdom Metazoa; phylum Chordata; class Mammalia; order Primates; family Cheirogaleidae; genus Microcebus; species Microcebus murinus. Next base: position 87,479,809 of record NC_134115.1, on the reverse strand, counting down.
CCCGTGAGCTGGGCAATGCTGGGCGGGATGGTCACGTCGGGGATCAGCTCCAGCTTCAGAACCTCCAGCTCCACCAGGTCAAACACGGTGTCCGGGATGCCGCTGAGCATGAACAGGTGCAGCTCCAGCTTGTCCTGTGCGTTTTTGGTGAGCCGCTGCCGCAGCTTGTCTAGCGTCCACTCGTTGTTGAGGTTCAGCTGCCGCAGCTTGTTCTCACTCACCTCCGACAGGAAGACGGCGAAGCGCTTGGAGTACAGAGGGTCGTACTGGTCGATGAGGTGCAGCATGAAGGCAAAGTCGTTCTTGACGTCGGGGATGTCACTGTAGCTGCTCTCCTCACGGATGGACTCGAACGAGTACTTCTTGAGGGAGCGCCGCAGCATCCACCAGAGCGTGTACATACAGATGAGGCCGTAGAAGATGACCAGGCTGATGTAGAAGGACGCCAGGATCTTGAAGAGCGTGGCCAGAGGGTGGGCGCACCGATAGGTGCGGTAGCCCGTCAGGCTCTCGATGTCCACAGTGCAGTCCACGTCGAACTTGATGTTGTGCACGTAGTAGACGGTGTAGCAGATGATGAGGATGAACTTGATCACCTTGATGATGGTCTGCCGCATGTAGAGGCGGTACACGATGTCCCCCTCCTCCACGTGGGTCCGGAACTTCTTTACCTTCTCAAACAGCGCCTTGGCCTGCTCCCCTTCCTTCTTGTCTAGTACACCTGTCTCTGAGCGGTCCACGATGCCCTGCTCGATCCTAGACTTGGTCCGCTGCAGCATGGGCACGGTGGCCTCCACGTCCTCACTGACTGTTGATGACTTCTTGTCCATGGAGCCATTCATCTTGCTGAAGGCTGGCTTGGGGTCGCTCTCCTCCACCACTGTCTCCGACAGGGCCCGTGTGGTCCAAGGTGAGTCGAAGCACTTGAGCAGGATAGACACAAAGTGCTCCAGCTTCGAGCTGGTGCGTGGGAACTTGAACCAGAAGTTGCTGCAGGCCAGGAAGATGAGAGTGTGCAGGAGCACCAGGTAAGGGAAGTATTTGGCGAACCAGTGCAGCCGGTTCTCGTAGCACACGGCATCCACATAGTTGTACTGGTGGCGGTCCAGGTCATACTTGATGCCCGTTGGGCCCGCATCAGGGCTCGGCAGGATCGTGGAATTGGGGTAAGTGGGCTCTGGGCCAGGGGCTGCCCACCCCCGGAACGAGTCGTTGCAGGAGTCCTTGGTGACCCACTTACAGGGCAGGCAGATCATCTTGTCCTGGGTGACTTGCAGTGTCCCCCCGAAGACGGCAATCATCAGCATGACGATGGAGATGTAGTCGGTGAACACATCCCACCACGGCTTCAGGATCCGGTAGGCCGGCTGTGTGTCCGCAAAGTAGCGGAGCTCTGTCACCGGAATCATGGTTCAACCTGAAAGGGACCCACAGGAGGGAGTTACCATAGGGTGGCCTGGCTCTCTGGGGACCCAGGGTCAGGAAAAGAAGACAATGGTCCATACTTCCACATTGAATCTAGCTGGGAGTCAAAGCCTGGCCACTCCATAGGCCAAATGCCCTTCTGCAGAAACCATGTGGTCACCTGTGGGCTGGAAAACCACCCCGGAGGGGGGCAGTCTACCATGTAACATACGGGAAGGCTGAGCATGTGAGGTTAGGGAACCACTGACCTCCCCAGCACAGCCTCCCTGCTCTCTGCCCTCTCCACCCCTGCATTCCAGTAAGAGCATTCAGGAATTCCCGTCTGGAGTCCACCCATTTAATGATTAGATTGAGCAGAGGGGCCTGCGTGGAACTCCCAGTTCACTCAGAACCAGCCACTGTGAAGCTGTAGCAGTGATCCAAAGGGATTTCTGCAAAGTATGAGGAAAGCAACATGCAGAAGGGGTGTAACATGAACTCACTTTTGTAAAACAAATAATGAAGTTTAAAACTTCTACATGTGTGCATAGTTACAGGTGTACAGGATTCCAGGAGCTCTCAGGGAAGACTACATGTCACACATGTAGGTGTAATGATGGGCTCCTGGGTGAGGGGCCAGAGAGATGAGAGAATAAGACTGCCCTCCACCCCTAGCTGGGGGCCCTGGTCACTTTGAGGCCTTCATGTAACATCATCTCTGGCTGTGTGCGTGTAAAGGAATGAATAGCAGTAGCAGCCGACTCTCCCCCTAGAGCCCAATTTGGCTGGTTTTGGGTAGAGCCTGGGAATTTGATTTTTAACATATGGCTTTGGTGACAGTAATGATTAGCCAAGTTTGGGAAACGCTGGATCAGAAGCCACATTCAGGAAATCCAGCCTGTGCCACACAGGAGGCCCCAACTAGATAAACATGGGAGGACTCTGCTCCTCGGCCATCCGTGCTCACCCTGCCAGGGTAGACTGTTCTTATTAATATAATGGTCCCGAAGATTGTAACAAAAGGGGAAAAGGCACTAGATGTTCACTACAGAACATCTGGAAAAATATAAACAAGCATAAGGGATTTTCAACATGGGCAAAACAGGGAGGAAAAAAAAAAGCATAAGGGCAAAAAAAGAAATTCCCTGTAAAAACACCACCAAGAGTTACCCACTCTTAACTTCTCACTGAGTAATAATCTTCTAGTCCTCTCTCTCTCTCTTTTTTTTTTTTTTTGAGACAGAGTCTCACTCTTTTGCTCCAGCTACAGTGCTGTGGTGTCATCATAGCTCACAGCAACCTCAAACCCCTGGGCTCAGGTGATCCTCCTGCCTCAGCCTCCTGAGTAGCTGGGACTACAGGCATGTGCCACCACAACCAGCTAATTTTTCTATTTTTGGTAGAGATAGGGTCTCACTCTTGTTCAGGCTGGTCTCAAACTCCTTAGCTCAAGCAATCCTCCTGCCTCAGCCTCCCAGAGTGCTAGGATTACAGGCATGAGCCACTGGCCTGGCCTAGTCCATTCTATGTGTTTTTTTAAATACTGCTTTTATTTATACTTTATTTTCTAAGTCTGAATCTAGAATTTAAACTGAGTTTTAAATACCCGTGTCAAATGGATCTGCTTCTCTTGGGAGGGAACAGGGTGCCCAGGTGATGGGACTGGGCCACCCTTTGATTACTGACAATATTAGTAAACACTATAGTAACAAACCCCTCAAGAACAAGAGCTCTGTACAAATGCCAAATGCTTCCTGTTCCTAGTCTTTCCAGGAAATGCTGGGATGGATAGGGAGGACAGGAGGGAAGCAGACCAGGACCCCGTGTGAGGCAGGAGTAATCAGGGCACTCAGTAGAGGTAGGATGGTCACAGCAGTTGCTGAGGGCCTAGATGTCTGCCAGGCACTAGGCAGGCCCTCCCTGCAGGCTCTCTATCTTTATATTTTTGAGACAGGGTCTGGCTGTTGCCCAGGCTGGAATGCAGTGGCATCACCATAGCTCACTGTAACCTTGAACTCCTAGACTCTGGCAATCCTCCTGTACAGGCTCTCCTGGAGTTCCTTTGACACCTGGGAGACAAGGCCACTGGCCCCATTCCACAGATGAGGGTGCTAAGGCTCAAGGAGGTGGAGTTAGCTGCCCAGCATCACCCTGCTACTGAGTGGCAGAGCTGTGGCCAAACGCAGCAGGCCTGTCCCTCCACTGCTGAGCTTCGGTCCTCACCGCTGTGTGGGGCTTGCTCTCCACTTGCCTGAGGCCCCACACGGGCAGTGCCAAGAGGACGGGCCCAGGAGTCCGGCTTCCTGGCCCGCTTGGGTTCCCAGAGCTCAGGTCACCGTGGGGCCAGCAGACACTACCACCCACCTTAAGCCAGCAGCCCACGGGTCGGCCCTCCTAGTGAGGCCAGGACTCACGGGCCAGGGTGAGTGCCTGCCCCACAGGAAGGCCCGGGCCCTCTAATGACCAGCTGGCCCCACGCACCACCCACACTCCCGGGAGAGACTGGCACTCGGAAAAGCGCTTGCTGAATCACAGCCTCCTCCACAGAGACGCCTGTCCGTCCCTTGCTTCCTGGCTCCCTGAGTCCTCATCCAGGACAGGGGCCCAAAGATTGGGGACCACAAGTGAGGAGGGAACAAGACTAAAGGGCCTGAGGGTGTGCAGCAGCCTTCTGTGAAGGATCAGAATGAGACTGCTAAGGGCAGGGAGCCAGACATTTGGGGTGCGGGCACTTTATGAGCAGACAGGATGTGGCTGCAATACTACAATACTTCCCTCCATTTCTGAGGGGAGTGGGGTGTGCCTCCTCACACTGAGGCGCCACCTCGCCCTGCGGACGCCCTCCCGACTCCTGGCGCTGAGGCAGGAAGCCTTCACAGCTCCGCTGCAGGGGTTAAGGAACCTGAGGCTCAGAGGTTAAACCACCTGCCCAAGGTAGGGAACAGTGTGTCCCATTCAGGTCTGTCAGCACTTACCCCCCTCCTTGGTCTTGCAGCATGTGTGGGCTCTATTCAGCCCCTGGCTAGGTCCTGTGGGGAAAACAAAAGTGACCAAGGTATATCCCCCACCTCAGGGTCCTCTTGGTCTTGTGTGGGCGTGTGGGGAAGAGGACACAGAGATTCAGAGAGGCGGCGCTAAGAGGGGCCAGGCCTGGAGTCCAGAGCAGGCCTGGTCCAGCTCGCACCTGGGCCACACCTGTGAGGATCACCTGTCTGGAGGGGTCACACCCAGCTGCATCTGTGTTTCCTACTCCCTTCTGCTGAGTGACTCTGGATACAACGCCGCCTCTCTCTGCTGGGGCTTTGGGGGGATCAGGAAAGAAGGTGCAGGCACCAAACCCAGGGCTTTAGTCCCCAGGGGTGCTGGGGAAGAGGCGCCCTGCCCTACACCCAGGCCCTCACCAGGAGACCACCAGGTGCCTGCCTGACCCCAGCACCGGCCGCTGGCCCCCATGTGGCTGTGCCCAGGATAGAAGAGGAATGCCAGCACCGAGCTGTGGGCCAGGCTGGCTGGCTCGCAGCGGGCTCCACACGTGCACAACGGCATGATACTGCACAGGTGGTGCGGTATCTGGGCTGGTGTTTTCATCCTTCCTCAGCCTCCTTATCACCTCGGCAAGGCCACGTGCTCTCTGAGGACTGGAGTCTAGTGCACACAGTAGATGCTCAATAAATTCAGATGTCCTCCCACAGAGAACCTGAAAGGCACAGGGCAGGGTGGGCATGTGCAGGGCGTGGGCCCCACGTGTGGTGGGGAGGCAGCAGTTTCGGGTGGGTGTGGGCTGGGGTGGAGCAGGAAGCTGAGGCCAGCCTGGCCCAGACCTGCCTGCTTCCTGCCCAGCCCTGGGGCCCTCGGGCAGGAAGGGATCCCGAATCCCACAGGGAAGGAGCCCCAGTGCAGGGACCTGCCCAGGAGCTGGGAGACTCAGTGACCAGATACCCACATGAGAGCAGCTCCCTGTCACAGCCAGATGATGGGGGCTAAGGCCAGAACCCTCAAAGAAGCCAGGAGGTGCCCACTGTTTCCAGGTCCATTCTTCTCAACTGTTTTACATTGTGGTAAAATACACATAACAAAACTTGCCATCTTAGCCATGTTTATGTGCACAGTTCAGTGGCAGATAGCACACTGACACTGTCGTGCAGCCATCGCCACCATCCTTCCCATCTTGTGAGACTGAAACTCTGCACCCATCAATCACTAACCTCCCTGCCCCATCCTCTGACAACCCCCATCTACTTTCTGTCTCTATGAATCTGACAACTCTAGGGACTTCACGTAACTGGAACCATACAGTATTTGTCCTTTTGTAACTGGCTTATGTCACTTAGCATAGTGTCCTCAAGGTTCACCCACATTATAGCAGTTCAAAATTTCCTTCTTGCTCACTGCAGCCTCCAACTCCAGGGCTCAAGTGATCCTCCTCCTTCAGCCTCCCTAGTAGCTGGGACTACAGGCGTACACCACCATGCCTGGCTAAATTTTCAAAAATTTTTTTTTTTTAGACAAAGTCTCACTTTGTTGCCCAGGCTAGAGCGAGTGCTGTGGCGTCAGCCTAGCTCACAGCAACCTCAAACTCCTGGGCTCAAGCGAGCCTCCTGCTTCAGCCTCCTAAGTAGCTGGGACTACAGGCATGCGCCACCTTGCCCAGCTAATTTTTTCTATATATATCAGTTGGCCAATTAATTTCTTTCTATTTATAGTAGAGACAGGGTCTCGCTCTTGCTCAGGCTGGTTTCGAACAGAGGCAGCCTTCAGACCCAGATTGGGGGGGTACCCTCAGATGTGGCAGACCCCACTCGACAGCCACCACTGGGGCACATCTCGGTGTGGTCAGAAAAGCACCAGGAGGGGAAGGGGGCATATTCAGGGAAGCAGGGGCCTTTCTCTAAGTTATGAAAACTGTCCTTTTTAAGAAAGTTTCCCACAGGCAGTGTATTTGTCCTCTCCCTGTAATTAGTCCTCCGTAGCTGGCACTGCCTCTAGCTGAAGTGTGGAACAGCTTCTCTCCCAGGCCTTAGTCTTCCTGTCTGGAAGGGAGTGGAGAATCTCAGAGATGTGGCCACATTGTGTAAAAAGGAGACCGAGGTACCAAGGATTGTGTAGCCCAGGCACTGCCCAAGTCTGGACTCTTCCTTCTCCTTTACCTGCAGCCCACCCCACATCAGACAGCAGGGCTGTGACCCCAGAGCCACTGCTGCCACCACAGATACCCCTTGTCCCCGAACACTCCTGCTTTTATCCAGCAGAGAGGAGGTGCTGTCCAGGTCGAGGGCCCCTTGGGGGAGGTTCCCCATCCGTTACATGGGGATGGTGACAAATGCCCTGCAGAGCTCTCAGGACTATCATGACAGTCACAGACATGGGGTTTCCCAAATCACCTGTAGCGGGGCCTCAGACAGGTGGAGAGCAGGACCCTGCACAGCATTGAAGATGTGCTCTTAGAAGTGTGAGGACTGGTCTGGGCCAGCCTGGGCTCTGCCACTTGTGATCCAGGGTAGGTGACTTTATCTCTCAGAGCCTCAGTTCCCCCATCTGTGGGATGGGGCAAAGGACAGGCCCTGCCTCACAGGGCTGTTGAAAGGCTAAAGCCTGAAATACTGAACACATACCAGGTTTGGGGCCAGAGCCAGGGGTGGGAGTGAGGAGGTGAGAGCAAAACAGACAGGGCCCTCCATTTCCCCCCAGCCTCCATGCCCCAACAATCCTGGCTTCAGTGGGATGAGTGAATGAAAAGTGTGTGGGAGAGTTGGGGCAGGAAATGGAAGAGGGAAAACCAGCCAGAGGGCTCCCAGATAGATACCTGGCCAAGAGACAGAGTTAGGTGGAGCCTGGCGCACAGTAGGTGGGCAAGAAGCACACCCTAGTGAGTTAAAGAAGCCACTGGAATGGGACAGGGCCTTTCTAGTGGAATGACTCAGCTCTTCACATACCGCCCTTTTGGAAAAAAGCAAGATCCAGAAAAGTGAACAGACACAATCCCATATTGATAAACCCTTGACCAGCACTTCCTGCACCTTGGAGAGAAAATAGGAAGCAGAAATCTAAAATGGAAACTAGCTTTAATCAGCACGCATTATCTTGGTGATTAAAAAATAGTACAGAATGTTAAATAAATATAGCCTTAAAAAAAAGAAAGAAAGACGCAGTTCTCAGTGTGGGGATTAGGTGTTCTTTGTAGCTTTGAGAGGGTGGTTTTGGAAGGCAACAACAGAGAGACAGGTCACGCCAGGTATCTGCCCCAAGAAGAGGAGAATTTGCAGAGAATCCTGAATAGAAGACAAAGATTAAAGGGTTTGAAATCTGGGTGGCTGAGAAAAGACAAAAAAGATGTACGCTTTGCTGTCCTCTGGGCTCTCGCCTAACTATTTTTCTTCCTTCCAGAACAGACGCATCAGTTTCTGCTGAAGACTGCTCCTTAAAGTCAGGGATTAACAGTGAGGTGGGAGGTCCCTGGCTGCACCCGGGTAAACTCAAGAGGCAGTGGCAAGAGACCACCGTGGGGGCGGAGCAGGGGGAGGCTGGGAGCTTTGCAGGACAGGGACCATTTCAGACTCATCCCAAGCCCTTTGAGCAGAACTCAGATATGGAGGGCAGAGTAGAAGTTGCTGAATTGGACTGAGCCCAGGAAGGAGAGATAGTGAGGAGGATGGCAGATGTCTGGGAAAGACTCTAGGATAAAGATTCAGTCACGGGAATGTTCATCAACAGTGCTGTTTACATCCCAGAAGAACTGGGAAAAAACTAGGTGCTTGTTATTAGGTGAATGGTTAATTACTTACTAAATGATCAAAGGATGGAATACTATACAATAATGAAAACACATTAGAGCAAAACACTTGATGCCATGAGAAAATGTTCAAAATATGTTAAATGCAAAAAGTAGGTAATAAAACTGTGTAGAGTATCCACTCAGCCATAAATTATACACACTCTCTCTCTCTGTGGTGCTGTTTATAATCCTTTTTCACCCCAAATTTGCTTCTGTTTTTTATTATAAGTACAAGTTACTCAGATAATTAAGAAAAATGATTTTTTTTAAAGAGACAGGGTCTTGCTCTGTTGCCCAGGCTAGAATGCAGTGCAATCAGCTCACTGCAGCCTTGAACTCATGGCCTCAAGTGACCCTCCCGCCTCAGCCTCCCAAAATGTTGGGTTTACAAGCATGAGCCACAGTGCTGAGCCTAAAAACAATTTTTAAAAATCACTATTTCAAAGAATCAAAAATAGCTAAGACATTTGAGAGAATAAGGTAGGAAGAGACACCCTTCCAGATAGTAAAACTTACTATAAGGCCGTAGGAATGAAACCAACACTGGTATGGATAGATGGGTGGACCAAAATAACTGAAGAAAGAATGTGGGAACAGTTCCCCAAGCTTCTGTAGACTTAGACAAGAGAGTGTAGGCTTTGCAGGTTAGGGGAAAAGAATGGGTGTCCATAAGCAGTGTGGGCTCTCACATGAAAAAGCATATACAGCCCCATCTCCCTTCTTACACAAAAACAAATTCCAATGAATTAAAGACTCAAGGCAAAACTTGAAAATGTTCAAAGAAAAATCTAAGAGACTATCTTAATGTCATTGAGACAAGGGAGAATAGCTTGCCACACAATGTACAAACCCTTACAGGAAAAGACTGATATACTAATCACATTAAAGTTAAAACATATGCACATGAAAGGACAGAGTAATAAACAAGTGAAAAGAAGCCAAACACTAGGAAGAGATATTTCCAAAGTGTATAAAACTACCATAGGATTGGGAGGGGGTAGGAGGGGATGGGTATATACAACCACGAGTAAGATGTGCAACATTTGGGGGATGGACAGGCTTGAAGCTCTTACTCGAGGGGGTAGGGGGGCATGGGCAATATATGTAACCTTAACACTTGTACCCCCATAATACGTTAAAATTTAAAAAAAAAGGATTATAAACAAACAAACAAAAAACTACCATAGGATTAATATCTAGAATAAATATAGAACTCCTACAAACATAAGACAATCCAATGAGGGGAAATGACAAAATATATGAATAGGCAATTCACAGGGGAAAAACACAAATGGAAATTAATGCATGAAATAATTCTTAACCACATTAATAATCAAAGAATGTAAATTAAAACAATCAGATGTCATTTCACGCCCTCTGATTGGCAAAAAATGTGAACTCCTAGATGAGAACTTACAAAGTACATACTCTACAACCCTGCAATTTCTCTCTTTGTTATACATCTTAGCTGCTTTGCACACAGGTGAGAAGATACAGACAAGAATCTGTATCTTCTTTACAGGCAGTGGCTCATGCCTGTAATCCTAGCACTCTGGGAGGCCGAGGTGAGCGGATTGCTCGAGGCCAGGAGTTCGAAACCAGCCTGAGCAAGAGCGAGACCCCGTCTCTACTATAAATAGAAACAAATTAACTGGCCAACTAATATATATAGAAAAAATGAGCCGGGCAAGGTGGCGCATGCCTGTAGTCCCAGCTACTCGGGAGGCTGAGGCAGCAGGATTGCTTGAGCCCAGGAGTTTGAGGTTGCTGTGAGCTAGGCTGACGCCATGGCACTCACTCTAGCCTGGCCAAAGCAGTGAGACTCTGTCTCAAAAAAAAGAAAAAAAAGAATGCTCACTAAATAGTTGTCTCTAACAGCAAAAAACTGGCAACAACCTATACTTTCATCAACAGAAGAAAGAATAAATTGTTCTATTCATACAGTGGAATGCTTTAAATCAATTAAAGTTAATTGATTTAATTGATAAAGCTACGTATCAGTTTGGATAAACCTCAAAAACAACGTTGATCCAAAAACAAGTTGTAGAACGATACACATATTCTACGAGATTTTCTATAACGGATATATACAAGTATAGTGAAGGTATAAAACCATGCATGGAAAGTCACCAAATCAAGATAGTAATTTCATCTAGGGAGGGAAGAAAATGGGACTGGAGAAAAGGCTTCAATTGTGCTTGAAGTATTTTATTTACATGCATGTGCACGTGCACGTGTGCATCTGAAGCAATTACCACAAAACATTAAGGTCTGACAAAGCTGAATTCTGGATACAGAAATATCTGTCCTAGTCTTTGTTTGTTGGAGACAGGGTCTCAGTCTGTTACCCAGGCTAGAGTACAGTGGTATCATCATACTTCATTGCAACCTCAAACTCCTAGGCAAGTGGTCCTTCTGCTTCAGTCTCCCAAGTAGCTGGGATTACAGGCACGTGCCACCACACCTGGCTACTTGTTAATTTTTTTTGTAGAGATGAGGTCTCATTATGTTGCTCAGGCTGGTCTCAAACTCCTGGCCTCAACTGATCCTCTTGCCTTGGCCTCCCAAAGTGCTAGGCTTACAGGTGTGATCCACTGTGCCTGGCTTGTTCTAGTCTTTATACTTTCCTATGTGCTTAAATTATTTCTTTTTTAAAATTAATTAATTAATTTAGAATTTTTTTTAGAGACAGGGTGTTGCTGTCTTCCAGGCTGGAGTGCAGTGGCATCATCATAGCTCACTGTAACCTCAAACTCTTGGCTCCAGTGATCCTCCTGGTATAGCCTCCCCAGTAGCTAGGACTATAGGTGCATGCCAACATGTCTAATTTTAAAATTTTTTTCCATAGGGATCTCACTATGTTGCAGGCTGGTCTCGAACTCCTAGGTTCAAATGATCCTCCTGCCTCGGCCTCCCAAAGTGCTGGGATTACAGGTGTAAGCCACTGCACTAGGCTATTTATTTGAGACAGAGTCTTGCTATGTTCCCAGGGTGGTTTCGAACTTCTGGGCTCAAGCAAACCTCCCACTTCAGCCTCTTGAGCAGCTGGGACTATAGGTGGGTGCCAGTGTGCCCAGTATGCTTAAACTACTTCATCACACCAAATTTACCAAAACAATCATGCATTTTTACCCTGCATGGCTAGTCCTTGCCCTGTCCTCACACCTGTGAATGCTTAGCAGGCAGCCACTACTGTGCCAGTTACCAGGTATCAGGGCAGCAGCTGCTACTCCTCCTTCCAGCCTGCCTGCTCCTTGGCCTCTGAGGACACTACAGAACAAGGGAGCACCTTGCTGCCTGGACCTGCCCTGTCCCCAGGGAGACACAGAAGAGGGTTTGATGCAGGCCCTTCCTGTAAGGCAGCTCAGGCAGGTGGGAGAAGAGAGACCAGGTTCCTGTGGCAGAGCTGGGACATCTCTGTCCCTCAGCAGTCAAATGAGCAACCTAGAGAGCCCCCATCCTTCCTTGGGGACAGGCAGATCTGGGTGAGCGCAAAGAGCAAGAGCTTTGGAGTTGGGAACATGTGGGTTGAAATCCAGCTCTGGCATGAAATAATGCTATGACTCTGGGCAAATTACTTAGCCTAAGCTTCTGCTTTTGCAACTTAAAACAGGAACAGGCTGGGTGCAGTGGCTCACACCTGTAATCCCAGCATTCTGGGAGGCTGAAGGAGGATCACTTGAGGTCAGGAGTTCGAGACCAGCCTGGGCAACAGTGAGACCCCATCTCTACTAAAAATAGAAAAAATTAGCCAGACATGGTGGTGCGCGCCTATAGTTCCAGCTACTCAGGAGGCTGAGGCAGGAGGATTGCTTGAACCTAGGAATTCAAGGCTGCAGTGAGCTGTGATTGAACCACTGCAGTCCAACCTGGGCAACAGTGAATGAGACTCTGTCTCTTACAAAAGAAATATATAAATAAGGTCCTGAGCAGTAGCAGTATACAAAATGTAAGATCCATGAAAGAAGGCAGCCATAAAAGGAAAATCACTGTATGATTTTACTTATATGAGATACCTAGAGAAGTTCAAATTCGTGGATACAGAAGGTAGAAGAGTGGTTACCAGGTGTTAGTTGAGGAGGAAATAGAGAGTTAGTGTTTAATGGGGACAGAGAGTTTCAGTTTTGTAAGATGAAAAGAGTTCTGGAGATGGCAGGTGGCAATGGTTGCACAATAATATAAATATACTTTTTTTTTTTTTTTGAGACAGTCTCACTTTGTTGTCCAGGCTACAGTGAGTACCGTGGCGTCAGCCTAGCTCACAGCAACCTCAAACTCCTGGGCTCAAGTAATCCTCCTGCCTCAGCCTCCCAAGTAGCTGGGACTACAGGCATGCGCCACCATGCCCGGCTAATTTTTTCTATATTTATCAGTTGGCCAATTAACTTCTTTCTATTTATGGTAGAGACGGGGTCTCACTCTTGCTCAGGCTGGTTTCGAACTCCTGACCTCGAACAATCCACCCGCCTCGGCCTCTCAGAGAGCTAGGATTACAGGCGTGAGCCACCGCGCCCAGCCTATAAATATACTTAATACACTGATCTGTTGTACTTAAAAGTGGTTAAGATGGTAAACTTTATGTTATGTGTATTTTACCATAATAAAAAAATTAGGGAAAAATATGATCCCATTCTTATTTAAAAAATTGTATCAGTAGCAAAATTATTACTGAATACAGAGAAAAATTTGGAAAAGTATACATAGAACTATATGTAGTTAAATCTAAGGGTAGGTAGGATTGTAGAGAGTTATCTACAATGTACATTCTTTTATTATTTAAGGATGGTATATTTACCAGTAGAGAAGATACTTGGAAAAAAAATCAAAAGACCTCCTGGCCGGGCTTGGTGGCTCACGCCTGTAATCCTAGCACTCTGGGAGGCCGAGGTGGGCGGATTGCTCAAGGTCAGGAGTTCGAAACTAGCCTGAGCAAGAGCGAGACTCTGTCTCTACTATAAATAGAAACAAATTATTTGGCCAAGTAATATATATAGAAAAAATTAGTCGGGCATAGTGGCGCATGCCTGTAGTCCCAGCTACTCGGGAGGCTGAGGCAGCAGGATTGCTTGAGCCCAGGAATTTGAGCTTGCTGTGAGCTAGGCTGACGCCACGGCACTCACTCTAGCCTGGGCAACAAAGTGAGGCTCTGTCTCAAAAAAAAAAAAAAAAAAAAAAGACCTTCCTCACCATGTGGTTTCTCAGGATTATAAAAGAATTTATGAGGAGTGGCTGCTGTTAGAAACAGGGAAGCCCATGCTCCCTGCCATACCTGACAACACACACACTCAACAGGGCCACCCTCCTCACCTCATGGGAGCAGAGTGGCCAACTCCACAAATGCCAACCCCATAAATTCCTTCTTGAGGCCTCAGAGCCCCAGTTTCCTCAACTGCAAGATGGAAATGTTATAGTTGTAGAAAGGGTTATTGTGAGAATTAAAAATAAGATAAGGTCTTATGTGTCAATACAACACCTGGCACAGCATATGGCTGTTGTTCCACAATCCCACCTGCCATCGCAGAAGACCCTCCCAGAGTTCAGAGGGGAGGAGAGGTCTCACTCCTGGCAAAGCACAGACCCACCCTCCCTGATGTGTGGGCTGGACCTCAAGCACAGAAGTCTCTGGGCAGGGGCCAGACCCCCCAGCACCTCCTCAGAGAGCCTCAAACTCCTGGAGACCCTTCCAGGCTTGGGGCCCCAGGAAAGGAGCGAGGGTAGAGTTGGCCACCTGCTCTCAGAACCAGTCCTTAGGTGCAACCCCAGTCCACAGGGTCCATGTCCTCTTGGTGCTTCTTACAAACATGGAAGGGAGTCAAAGAAAGGACAATGCTGTCCCCTCTGTCCCAGAGGGAGACCACCCAGGCCTTCCCCAAACCCCACGTGGGTCTGCAGAGGTCTGGCGTGGCTCCCACACCTGGGCGGCAGGCAGGCGGGCTGTGGGTAAACAGGGCACAGAGAGCCTTTTGTTAAAGCACAAACAGGGCTAAGACGGGAAGATTTCCCAGGCAGGAGGGGAGGCGGGAGGCAGGCGCCCCTCCTGTACCACGGATGGGAAGGCTGTCCCACCAACACTCTCCCAGGGACGGGGGAAGGGCCATTCTCAAGAGGTCCCGTCCCAGGAGGCCTCTGGGCCTGTGAATCTGCTCTGCCATGTGCTTCCTCTGGTCCCAGAGGCAGGAGGGGGAGAAGAGGTCTCACCCCTCATCTGGCACACACAGCTCCCACCCTCCCCAGAGCAGTGTGCTGCCCTCTAGGCTCCACACCCAGCTGGGGTGAGTCAGAGGCTGCGGGCTGGGGGTGCTGCCTGGCTTGGGACTCACCCTGTGTAGAAGGGCACGCCCTCACTTCCTGGGGAAAGGAAGAGGGGAGACAGGCAGGGCCGGAGGGGGAGGGGAACAAGAGTTAGTTGCAAACTGCTCTCACTTGGGCTGGGCTTCCTCAACAGGTTCATCCTCATGCCAACTGGCAAGGGCATGGCCTGCCTTTCTCAGTGAAGGGTGACAGGCAAGGGTGACCCACCTGGAGCTTCCCCCACCAGCTCTGTAAGCCAAGCACACAGAGGTAGCCTGCCCAGTTGGAGGCGCAGGCTCAGGCCTGCCTTTGCACTGCCAGGCAGGTGCTGGAGTGCCCAGCTACTGAACACAGACTAAGCCCTGACGCAGCCATGCCTCAGCTCCCAGTCTCCAAGCAGGCCAGAAGGGGGATCTCTACTTCACCAGCGTGTGACCCTGGGAAAGTCCCTTCACCTGCTGGGCTCTGCGTTCCTATCAGTAAAGTGGGCTGACGCATGTATTGCTCATGGGGTTGCAGTGAGGATTGAGTGAGGAAGTCCATACAAATCTTCTGGACCAGCGTCTGCCGTGTGGCAAGACCCTGCAATGTTAGCTGCTGTTACCATCATGGTAGGTTGTATCAGTCCCTTTACGGGTATGAAGTCTGAGGCCCAGAGAAGTTAACTGACCTGCCCATGGCCACACAACTAGGAGAGGGCGGGAAGTTCCAGCCCAAGTCTGACGTTCCACTGTGCCAACCTGCCTCAAAGGCAAACAGGTTTCCTGGGCCTGCCTGTGCATCCAGGCCCTTGGAGCTGCTTCCCAGAAGAAGAACCTTTTTCTGAGGGATGCATGGGAACAAGGGCTCCAAAGGGAATCCCAGCAGGCCACACTCAGATGTCTCTGATCTCCTATGTCCCACTTTCAGGAAACTCTGGAAGGGAGCCAAAGTCCAGGTCTGGGCCCCTGGGGCAGAGGGATCTGGGAGACAGGTACTAACTGCCATGAACATTATTGGCACTGTCCTCCCAGATGGGTTATGAAATGTGGCCACAAGCACCCAGAGAGGCTGCAGAGGTACCTTCGGCTAAGATCCCAGGCAGGTCAGGGGGAGGAATGAGGGGTCTGGCTGAGGGGGAGCCTGACACCCGGGGCCACCGACATAGGGAGCCAGCTGGAGATGCAAGGTGCCCGCAGGGCCAGGATTCCCGCCCAGCCCGCCCCCGCTGCTGGTCAGTGCATTTGTCATGCTGCCTGTCAGAGGGCGCGGGTTTGGCAGCTGCACCTCTAGGGTGTCCAGGTGGCATGTGAAAGCCGTGGAATTTTACAGCCACTTTTACTCCAGTGGAATGATGCTCTAGGCGTGAGGCTTTATTGCAGCAGGCAATTTAATTTTGAGGTTTTAAGCCCTCAAGAGACATTTAGATGTAGAAGAACTTGCTGCAAGACTCAAGATGCCGTAGAAATGCATCAGGAAAGACAGCTGGGAACATTTGTGGCTGGGAGTAAAAGTCCTTTTATACTCGGCCCCACACGTCCTTGAAGAAGGAAGGTTTAGTCCCCGCCTCCCCAACACACACACACACACAGAGTAAAACCACTAAAACACAATCATCCAGCCCCAGTCCTGGAGGAGAGCTCAGCCCTGCTTCTACCCACCGGCATCAGTTCTGGCAGCGGATGGACTCATTCCCCAGAGGGGAGCACCAGGACTGAAAGAGTAGACTCTGGCCAGTGTTTCTCAGTGTGGTCCGCAGCCCACTAGCCTCACCACTGCCACAGGAGCTTCTTCACCTTGCAGACTCCTGGGCCCAGCCCTCCAGGACAGACTCCGTGGGTCTGTGGTGGTGGGCCTAGCGGGCAGAGTATTTTAAACAAGCTCCCACGTGACCTTGAAGCACCATGCAAAGCCTGAGAAACTAGGAAAAAAACAGCAGTGGAGGGCAGAGTAGAATGAGCACAGACTGCAAAGCCAAACAGGCCTGGGTTCAACTCCTGGCTTTGCCACCTGTAAGTTGTACAACTTTGGGCAAGAGACCTCATCCCTCTGGGCCTCGGTCTCCTTGTCTGTGAAACGGTGAAGTGACCTCACACGCAAGGCGGTGGCAAGGGTAAGACGAGCACACACAGGCAGTGACCAGCAGACCACCTGACACTCAGACACGGTGCTGAGGATGACCCGGGCTGTGAAGGCACCGCTGCCAGGAAGAGGTTGGAGAAGCTGCGCATCACCTAAGCAGTGGCCTATTCCAAGGGCTCCTGCCTGCCAGGCATCGTCTCGTGTGAGCAGGAAGAGACTCTTGGGGAAGAACGGGAGGAAGAAACATGCAAGAGGGAGAGGGCCAGGACAGTGAGCCTGGGAAAACCACCAGGTGAGGTGAGACAGCAGGAATTCCAGCAAAGATCTCTTTCCCAGCTCAAACCTGACAAACAACACTCTCCCAGCTCCACAAAGCAAGGCTGCCAGGCCTAAAATTTTTTTTGCCAAAGCCCATCATGAGGTCATCTATGCTCCCAAAAGAGCATCTTTGACCTAGGTGACAGGGTGGGTTCTCCTGTTCTCCTCACCTGCCCACCCTCAGGGCTAAAATCTGAAAGGAGCATTCCAAAAGGACCAAAACCAAAGCTTGCTCCAGGTATTGCAAGGGTAAACTGAGTCAGGGCCTGCCTGTTTCTGAAGGTTTGCAAAGGGCCAGACTCAGGCAAACACAATGACTCACACTCAACTTGACTTAACTGTGTGTCCCCCAGCCCCCAATCCAGGCCTGCCTCAGGCAGACAGCAGCAGCCACAACCTAGAGGGCGCAGCTGGCCCGCTGTTCCCTCCAAGCTATCCCTGGAAGGGAGGAGGAATTCTGATCCCAGATAAGCAGGACCTGCTGCTTCCTGCTCATGGCTGCCCAGCATGAGAGACTTCGGGTCAGGCCTCCTCTCTCCAGGGGACAGAGTTCCTCAAAACCAACAGGAAACTCCTACAGGGCAGGGCCCGGTTGGGTGACCTTATCCCAATAAACAGGAGAGTTGACAAAATCACACACCAGGCATTTCCTACCTCCCTCTGCTGCTGTGAATGCCCAAACAGGTCAAGACTCCCAGTATGGTGAAGGGGGGCCATGTGGTGGCAGGACAAGAGCGGGGCAGTTCTGCCCCAACCACACGCAGACCTATCTGCCTCCTGCCTGGGAAAAGGTCCAGGGGACACCCTTAATTGAAACAGAAGTAAGCTGTGAATCAGTAACTCAAACATGGCCTGATTTTCATAAAAATATGCAAACAGTACTAATAGATGTGGTAGATTATACCTGTCCCCATTCACAACTCTGCAGATGAGGATCACGGGAGATTTCCTTTTCTATATTACATTAAAAACCCAAACAGGCCGGGCACAGTGGCTCACGCCTGTAATCCTAACACTCTGGGAGGCCGAGGCAGGAGGACTGCTCGAGGTCAGGAGTTCGAAACCAGCCTGAGCAAGAGCAAGAGCCCATCTCTACTGAAGAAAAAAAAAAAAAAGAAGGAAATTAATTGGCCAACTAAAAATATATAGAAAAAATTAACCAGGCATGGTGGCACATGCCTGTAGTCCCAGCTACTCAGGAGGCTGAGGCAGGAGGATTGCTTGAGCCCAGGAGTTTGAGGTTGCTGTGAGCTAGACTGACACCACTGCACTCTAGCGGGGGCAACAGAGTGAGACTCTGTATTGGAAAAAAAAAACCCAAACAGTACAAAAACATATAACGAACACATAACTATTTGGTAATTACCAAAAAATAATTATAATAATGATATTATTATTCCTTTTCAAATCTAGGTGGGGAGGCTCAGGCCTTCCTTCACAAAAAACTGAGAGGGGTGGATGGAGGCAGGGAGGCCCCAGGACAGAGAAGAAAGGACTTCAGATGAGGACATGAGGCCCTGAGAGGTATAATGACTGCTCCACAGTCACTCAGCAGGAATATGACTGCCAAAAGTTAAATCCTGACTACAGAGTTCAGGTCCTAACCAGCGCACACTCCAGGAGCCATTTTCCAAAGTGTAGGCTGAGGAACCCCAGTCCCCAAAAATGTCTACATGATCAAGTAAGTGTCGGGAAATATGACATGCCAGCTCCTTCTCAGAGACTCATCATGCTCAGCTCAATACATTCAAGGCTCTGAAAAGTCTGCAGCAAGAATAACAAGAAGTAGCTATTTCCCAGAATTATCTAACCACCGTGGCCAAAGAAACTGGTGTTCCACAGAACACTCTTTGGGAAATGTAGTCACTAGGCAGCATTAGCAATACCGACTGATAAGATCTGGAGTGAGAGAGAAAAAACACAGGTTTGCAATTAAACAACACTGGCATTCAAAGAGTACAGCAATCAGACATTACTCAGCTGGCCACTGAGTCAGGAGAAGGGAGAAGAGAATGATTCTGTTGTCTGCTGCTTCTGTCCTGGACTCTCTGGACCTACAGTGAAAAGGGCAAAGGACTGTGGAGAGAGAGATGCTGCCCTTTGCTCCCTGGGCTGGGAAAGGCACCTGACCAGAGCTGGAGCTGGCCTGGCAGGAGGGGGACCCAGTCCTTACCCCAGGACGGCTCCGCTATCTGTGCGTTGGCTGTCGGTGCTGAGGCCGGCCCACGTCTGCCTGGGCAGGGTCCTGGCATTCCTTTCGTTCCATGGACGCTGCCTCCCTACGAGGAAGTGAGAGCTACTGTCAGCAGGCGAATGTGTGACTATCAGAGTTACCTGCTGTGCTGCCAACATTTTCTGAGAGCCTGCTTGGTGCCAGGCCCTGGCCTGGGCTCCCGGTGACAAGAGAGATTCAGACAGAGACCCTCCCTCACAGAACTTGGTTAACTGAGGAGATGACAAATCGGCAATTTGTCCAAAGCCCTGGAGAACCCAGGGCTTTGCTGGGGTGAGTCCAAGAGGAGCACTAGATCCAGACTGTGGGGTCGAGGAAGGCTTCCAGGAGGAGGAGTTGCCTGTGTTGGCTCCTGAAGAATAGTAGGAGTTGAAAAAGAGCATTCCAGCCAGAAGGCAGAGCACATGTTTGCCTGGAGGGGAGAGGACACGGCATCTAGAGAATGCTGAGTGGTTCAGCATGGCTAAAGCCAGAGCTGGAGGTGGGAAGCAGCAAAAGATGAGCCTCAGTGGGGTGAGCTGGGCAGGCAAAGACCCAGCCTCTGCTCAGACTCCAGCCCAAACACAGACCCCACTCAGCATCTCTACCAGTCAATAAGCACTGGTAAGCATCTACCACGCACCAGACACTCTGCTCAGAGCTGTTCACGAAGCTGAACAAGACAAATTGGCAAGGTGGAGAGCGAAGTGTAACCAGCTATAATAGGGCAGCAGGGAGCACCCAAACCAGCCAGGAGCTGGGAGTGTGGCACAGCCACTGGGGAAGGCCAAAGGATTAGCTGGAATTAGCCAGGAAGGAGGGTAGACAGAGGGAGATGAACAGACCTGGGAGGGATTGTGGAGCCTTTCAATCACTTGTGCCACTAAGTATTTATTAGACCACCTCAGTTCCAGGCACTGTGCCAGGAAAAGGGTAGCAGAAGATGGTCTCCCCTCTCACGGAGACAGGTCAATAACCCAGCAATTTCACATGGGGTGGTGGCAACTGGGCAGTAAAGTACCTAGAGGTGTAAAGGCACAGAGGCCATCCAGGTCAACCTCTACTCCACCCTGCCCTCCTCTGCGAGGATGGGGCACCCACTGAGGCTAGGCAGTCTAGTCACTTGCCCATGGCAGAGGTGGGACTAGACCTTTGGACTCCCTGTCACTGACTCTTCTCCCTCCTCTTCCAGGAAGCATATGTTGACTATCTCCTACATATTCACCCAGAGCAAATAAATTCCTCCTTCCTCTGGACTGCCTCTGTAGTATTTCTATTATTACACTGGCCACAGTGTATCAGAACTTATGTGTTTTCCTGGCTGCCTCTCTTCCCAGACTGCAGCTCTGAGCCAGCCAGGGACCATGTTTTCCTAGTACCATTCCCGGCCCAGGACAGGTTCTTACTAAAGGATGGCTGAATGAATGAATGAATCAAGGGATGGAGAGATGGTGTGCTGGGCTCTAGGGCCCCGCATCCATCCCACCTGAATCCCCAAGAGGTCTTAGGCCAAACCTGGAATCACCTCTACTCTCAGAGAGGAAATCAGGAACCAAGTTGATTCCTTCCCTCTAACTCCTACAGCCAAGGTCTGGGCCGGGCCAGGCAGCAACCCAAGGCCCAGCCATCTCCTTGCGTTCTGACCCACTGGGGCAATCCTCAGGAGCCCCCACTGTCCAGAAAGGTCACTCAAAGTTTGCAAGGAAACTGCTTCCTAGCAGTGTGCGCAAGAGATGGAGAACACACACATCTGGTCGAGTTCTGGGGGATAATCATAAACATTTATTGAGCCCCTGCTCTGTACCCCACAGTCCCTGGAAGGCAGCGGGGTGTTAGACTACACCCCAAAGAATCTTTAAGACTGGGAAGGCAAGGAAGCAGAGGCCAGTCATTCATCCCCGGCATCTCTACAGCAGCCAGCCCTCCGGCACAAGTCATCTGTCCTTGCCTCCCCTCATGAGCCAGAAGATGACTTGACCTTTACAGAAGCAACACCAGTGTGGCTGAGCCACCAGCACTGTCCAGTCCCCCTGAACAAACTCCCACTCCCCCATCCCCTCCACAGGAAGTATCACCAACAGCCCATCTCCTCCCCTTCCTACAGTCTGTCTGGCAGTGCCTCTGCTCCAGAGGGCAGAATACAGCTTGGAGGGGTGACCAATACTCCTAACAGAAAATGTGGAAAAGGCCCTTGGGAACTTTAGGCTCCCCCAAATCCCTCCTCCTCAATTAGGGCCACACTCCTTTTCTCTCACCAAGTGCTCTCCCTCCACACCTCATCCTTAAAAGGCTTCCTGAGGTAGGGCAGGGGAAGAGAAATTAGTGGAAGTGTGGCTCACGCAGGAGCCACCTCACCCTTCCAGCCAAGTCCCCATCAGGAGGAGGCTGCCAGACAACCCCCAACTCATCACTCCTTCCCAAAAAAGGCAACAATTGCATCAGCCAAGAACCGGCCCATCTTGGTTCACTCCAGATCAGACCAAGGGGAAAAAGCAGTCACCAAGAGCAGCCAATATCATGACCCCCAAGAACCCCAAGCTATGTTCCATCAGCCAGAGAACCAACTTTGCTGACCTCCGGCTCACCTACAGCTGGACCAGGCCCGGACCACACTAGATCTGGCTCTCAGGCCCATCTGGATGCACAGAACAGGGGCAGGGGCTGGGGTTTCACACTCCGGTAGGGTGTTCCCAGAAACCCCAGCCCAGACAGGCCCCAAGAACCTAGCCAGGGATCCTGCCCCCAAGTCAGGGCACTGTCCCCGCCAGATAAGGGCAGAGAGGGGTCCGAAGGAAGAGAAGGGGCCCGGGAAAAGACAGCTGGGAGAATCTTTTTGAAAACGAAAAAGAACTAGCAAGGAGTGAGCCCAGAAGTGGAACCTCTGGGAATGGGAGTGTGTGTGCAGACGGGTAAGGATCCGGGGGACCCAGGGAATGACAAGGGGACATGGGGAAGCCAAGGCGGAAACTCGGGGGTGCCTGGGAGGGGGCTCGCGCGCCGCGGCGCCGGGGACAGGGTGGGGCCCCAGAGACCGAGGCATGGGGGAGCCCGGAGGTAGGCCAAACAGAGCGGCCACGGAAGGCCCCCGAGGGGTCGGCCCTGGCGAGCAGAGCCCCAGCCGGCCGGAGCGCCTGGGGCCCGGCAGATGACTGGGGGTGTGTGTGAGTGGGTTTGGAAAGGTGACAACACCATCCCTTTCCCCACCCCACCCACTCACCTGGGCTCGCCGCGCCCGGCCGCCCAGCAGGCAGCCCCAGCCCCTGGCCACTCCGTCCCGCTGCCGGCCGCAGCGCTCCTCCGGCGCCTCCTTTTGTTTGTCCCTCACTGCACCACTCAGCCTCCTCCGCCCCGGAAGTGACGTCACCGCCGGGCGCGAACGCCGTGGCCAGGGGGTCGCCATCTTTATGTGGGGAGCTCTCTCCTTGCCTTCACCCCGCTCTCTCCCCCGCGCCCTCGCCATGCTGCTTCGTGGCGGAAGTAGAAGACCTCGGGGTCAGCCCACTTAAAGGGACAGGGAAGGCTGCAACCTTCAGAAAGTACTTGGGGACGAGGGGAAAGCTGCTGAAATGGAGGTGAGTAGTTGGTGCCGAGCGTGCTGCCCCGAGGTCGTGTGCCAAGGCTGGGAGGGCCTGCTAACGGTTCTGAGCTTGGTTGTGCCGCCGTGCTCAATGCGTTTAGTGCTGTACGTGTAACGGAGTAGCTGCGCCGAGTGACTGAGCTGCCTGTGGGCTTAAGTTGCGCGCACTACTCCCTGGTCCGTGCTGGGACGCTGGGGCTGGTCCTCTCTGCACCCCTGCCCTCCTCCCGGCAGCCTACGAGGGAGAAAATGAAGCCCGAAGTAACAGCCAATTCTGGGCAGAGCTTGGGTCGGAACCCAGTCCCTGGACTCCAAGCTCTACAACTCCATGTTTCCTCCTGGGTCCTTGCAGTTCCCAGGCTGTTCATAGTAACGGCAGCCAAGTTAAAAAATAATTCGTAAATGGAATAATGTGCAGACGTTAAAACGATACGTGTTCAATATGCACTAATATGGGACGACTTCCTAGGTACCTTAGGTGAAAAAAGGAAGGAACAGAAAAAACAGCGTTGGTGGGTGCTTCCGTTTGTGTACAGGGACAGGTGAGGGTGTGCGCCCCAGCTGAGCGATAAGACACACAAGTTAACTGTGGTTGCCTCGAACAGGAGAACTGGGATCCTGGGTACCGGGACAAGGGGGAATAATTTGCTACCATGTGCACAGGTTGGTTATTAAAAATAAGGCCAGGCACGGTGGCTCACACCTGTAATCCCAGCACTTATGGGAGGCCGAGGTGGGAGGATCACTTGACACCAGCCTGGGCAACATGGAAGGACCCTGGCTCTACTAAAACAAAAATTTAAAAATTAGCCGTTTTATGCCCTCCCTTTTGCTCTTTTCGTGCTGTGACAATGGGTCTGGTCATCTGTGGAGTATGTATTATGCTCTGTAAACCTATATGTTGCTCTTGCTCTATAATCCTATCTTTCTCGCTTCAATAAACCTAATTTTCATGCTTGCCTTAAAAAAATAAATAAATAAAAATTAGCCAGGTGTAGCAGAGTGCACCTGTAGTCCCAGCTACTGGGGAGGTTGAGGCAGGAGGATCCCTTGAGCCGAGCAGTTGGAGGCTGCAGTGAGCTACAATCACACTGCACTCCAGCCTGGATGACAGTGCCAGGCCCTGTCTCTAAAGAAATAAATAAAAACAAAATGATGAAGATAGTAATAGCTCCCATTTGTCATGTGTTGAGCCAATGCCTAATTTCAGGTCTCCCACTAGGAGATCTTATTTTTCCTTTTTAATAAAAGAGAAAGCCTCAGAGAGGTGAGGAAACATGGCAATATCATAGCCAGAAAGTAGAGAAGCTGGAATTTGAGCTCTGGAGGATTTTACACTAATGCCCACCATCTATCCTACTCTCTAGTGAGAAGCTTTTTTTTTGTTTTCAGTTATACAACACCCAGCTTGGGGACTGGCAAACAACAGGCACCCAGTAATTGTTTGTTGACTGAACAAGTGGAACAAATGGAAGAGACAACCCTAGGTGTAGAGTGAAAAGAAGCAAACATTGAAGGTCAGAGCCCAGGACAGAGTCCAAGGCTCGCTCCCCTCTTTCCAACTTTGAGACTATGGATCTGGCATGTCCTCCATGGGCCTCCATGTCCCCATCTGTAAAGCAAACAACCACAACCACAATAGTGGACACTGAGCACTCCCACTCATACTCTAATACTTTATGTGCAGATTAGCCCCATTTTACAGATGAGTAAGTGAGGCACATAGAGGTTAAGAAAGTTACCCAAAGAAGATTACCACAAGTCCTTACTCTCCTACTTCCTGGGAGAGGTTGGGCTCCTCGGTCTCCCTCAGATTCCTGGGCTCATCAGCACTAATGCTTTGGGGACCTATGCGTGCTGAGCTGCCAGTTGCTGAGGATCTAGTGGGGAAAGGACAAGCTCATAGTTCCTGTCCTGGGAGTTGAGTGCCTTGGAGGCAGAAGCCCAGGGCCTTGGGACCACAAAGCAGGGGCTACGTAGGTTGGCCTGAGTGGAGTCAGAAAGGGCTTCTCCAAGGAAATGAGTTTTAATCTGTGGCTGATTAAAAGGATGTCTAGAAGGAGAAATGATGGTGCTGAAGACCCAAGCAGAGACAGGTCCCTGGCCGGGAATCTGCCTTGGGGGTCCGTGCAGGAGCCAGGGGTAACCGACACTATCAGAGAGCATGTAGGTTAGAAGCATTCAGTGGCTCACGCCTGTAATCCTAGCAGCACTCTGGGAGGCCGAGGCGGGCGGACTGCTCGAGGTCAGGAGTTCGAAACCAGCCTGAGCAAGAGCAAGACCCTGTCTCTACTATAAAAAAATAGAAAGAAATTAATTGGCCAACAAATATATATATAAAAAATTAGCCGGGCATGGTGGCGCATGCCTGTAGTCCCAGCTACTCGGGAGGCTGAGGCAGGAGGACTGCTTGAGCCCAGGAGTTTGAGGTTGCTGTGAGCTAGGCTGACACCACGGCACTCACTCTAGCAACAAAGTGAGACTCTGTCTCAAAAAAAAAAAAAAGAAGAAGCATTCAGTCTGGCTTCTGTGGGACTCTTCTGTCCTCCTGGAGAATGCCTCCCTTAGGTGCTGACTTGGCTTCCCACCAACTCCACACCTAATTAACCTCTGCAGGCTCCAAAAAGTAGGGCTCCTGATTTTATCATTCAGGTGGGGAGGCAACAAAGGGACACATGAGAATTAATAGCAGTGAGGAAGTCACTGTAACTATATGGCCCTAACAAACCTGGGTCCACATCCCAGTCCTGGATGGCACTGCCAGTTAGTTCCCTGAAGAGTGGCAAGCTCTATTTATTTATTTACTAAAAGGTCATAATCCATGATTTGAAAAATACCAGGTTGGTGCGTAGAGTCCAGTGGTGTCATCATAGCTCACTGCAACCACAAACTCCTGGGCTAAAGCAATCCTCCTCCCTCAACCTCCTGAGTAGCTGGGACTACAGGCATGTGCCACCACACCTAGTTGTAGCATGTTATCAGTATGTCTGTCATTTATTTTTATGACTACATAGCATTCCGCTGTATGGATATACCACTATTTATCCTTTCATCTGTTGATGGACATTTGGATTTTTTTTCCACCTTGTGGCTATGATGAATACTGCTACTATAAAAATTTGTGTACAAGTGTCTGTATGGACATATTTTTCCATCCTTTGGGGTTATTAATTCCTAGGAGTGGAATTGCTAGGTCATAAGGTAATTTTATATTTGGGCTTCATAAAAATTAAAAACTTTTGGCCAGGCCCGATGTTTTACGCCTGTAATCCTAGCACTCTGGGAGGCCGAGGTGGGAGGATCCTTTGAGCTCAGGAGTTCGAGACCAACCTGAGCAAGAGCGAGACCCCGTCTCTACTAAATTTAGAAAGAAATTAATTGGCCAACTAAAAATATACATAGAAAAAATTAGCTGGGCATGGTGGTGCATGCCTGTACTCCCAGCTACTGGGTAGCCTGAGGCAGGAGGATCACTTGAGCCCAGGAGTTTGAGGTTGCTGTGAGCTAGGCTGATGCCACGGCACTCTAGCCCAGGGGATAGAGTGAGACTCTGTCTCAAAAAAAAAAAAAAATTAAAAATTAAAAACTTTTGTGCTTCAAAGAACAATATCAAGAATATGACCAAAGTCATTGATTCATTCAGTTAATTTTTGTAGATGAAGTGAGATAGAAGTCCAACTTCATTCTGTTGCATGTGGATATCCAGTTGTCCCAGCACCATTTGTTAAAGAGACTATTCTTTCCCCCATTGAATGGCCTTAGTATCCTTGTCAAAAATCAAGTGGCTATAGAAGTTTGTATTTATTTCTGGGCTCTCAATTCTGTTCTACTGGTCTATATCCATCTTTATGCCAGTACCAGTGTTTTGATTACTGTAGCTTTGTAATGAGTTTTAAAGTTAACTTGCCTTTTTCATGTAACCTGAATATCTTTCCATGTCAGAATGCTAGAAGCAATCTCACTATTTTTGGTGGCTGTACAGTAGTCCATTGTATGGACAAACCCTACAGTGACACAATATTGAACCAGCCCTACACTGATGGACATCATATTGTCTCTAATTTTTTCTCCCTCATACTCAGTGCTGCATCAGTCATCCAGATGTACATTTCTTTGTATATCAGTATGAATATTCCTGTAAGATCAATTTCTACAAGAGAAAGAATTGGGTCAAAAAATAATGTGTTGGGACTGCAAACTAGTACAACTTCTATGGAAAGTAATATGGAGATACCTCAAAGATCTACAAGTAGAACTAACATTTGATGCAGCTACCCAAAGGAACAAAACACACTCTATAAAAAAGACACCTGCACTAGAATGTTTATAGCAGCATAATTCACAATCGCAAAGGTGTAGAAACAACCCAAGTACCCATCAATCCGTGAGTGGATTAATAAAATGGGGTATATGTATACCATGGAGTTCTACTCAGCCACAAAAAACAATGGTGATCTAGCACCTCTTGTATTATCCTGGATAGAGCTGGAACCCATTCTACTAAGTGAAGTATCACAAGAATGGAAAAACAAGCACCACATGTACTTACCATCAAATTGGTATTAACTGATCAACACTTACATGCACATATACTAATAACATGGATCAGGTGTTGGGCAGATAGAAGGGTGGAGGAGAGGATGGGTATATACACACCTAATGGGTGCAGTGCGCACTGTCTGGGGGATGGACACGCTTGAAGCTCAGATTCGTGTGGGGCAAAGGCAATATATATATAACCCAAACATTTGTATCCCTGTAATATGCTGAAATAAAACAATTTTTAATTAAGATATAGAATAGTTAATGAAGAATACTCACATATTAAAAAAAAAGAGTAATGTGTACAATTATTAAATTGCCCTCCAAAACTTATACTAATGAATGCGCCAACCTGGTATTTTTCAAATCATGGATTATGACCTTTTAGTGCGTTGTAGTTGTAATTTGGTGGGTCTCAATATTCTTATTTTTTTGCCCAGCTGAGAGGCAAAAAATAGTGTTTCATTTTAGTTTGCATTTCAGTAATTATGAGTAAGGTTCGGCATCTTTTCAAGGTTATTGACTATTTTCTTTTTTGTGAATTTCCCATTTATATCTTTTGTCCACTTTTTTTTCCTATTGAGATGTTAGTCTTTTGTTAGTGATTTGTAGGAATCCTTTGTATATTAAGGCTCACACTATATTTAAATGGCCCAATTACTTGTTTGTCTCCTTTATTAGATTGTGCACTCCTTGAAGGAAAGGAAGTATCCTATTCACCCTTGTATACGTGGTGGCTAGTGTAAGGAATAGCACGTAATGAGAGTGCAGTAAATATTTGGCTGAAGCAGTGAACAGGCGTGTACCACTGTATGGCATGCTGTGCACCAGGTTTTGAAAATAAAAAGATGAACAGAATAGAGTCCTTGTTCTAATAGAACTCACAGCCTGGTGCTCTCATTCAGCAGCTACTCTCTGCCAGTTGCGTAACACCGATTGGAAGAGCCAGTGTGGTAGGATGAGAAAGATGCCAGGACTAGGACTTGGGTGACCTGGTCCTGGTGGGAATCTGGGTGAGCCAGTTCCCCATCCCTGGTTATCAGCATCTGCATCTATAAAGTGTGAGTGCTGGGCCAAAGCTCTCGTTTCCCCTTGAGCTTCTATCAGTCTGTGCTTCTTTGGCTCTTCTAGGAAATAGGAGTCATTGGCCCAAGGAGCCATCATGTCACTGCTTAGAGCCTCTCTTGCCCCACAGTGGTAGTGTCTACAGGCTTTGAAGTCAGAGTCCTGAGTTCAAACATTGGCTCCGCTACTTGTGAGCTCTGCCCTTGGGTGTGTGACTTACCCTCTTGATGGAACCTTTCTCATAGCATTAAACGTGAAGGGACCTGACCTAGAACAGTCAAAATCTTAGAGACAGAAATGGACAGGGGGCAGGAAGATAAAGGGGCATTACTGTTTAATGGGTGTAGGGTTTCAGTTTTACTAGACGAAGAGTTCTGAAGATGGGTGATGGGGATGGTTGCACAACAATATTATTAATAATACCACTGAACTGTACACTTAAACACGATTAAGATGGTAACTTTTGGCCGGGCGCATTGGCTGTCATGCCTGTAATCCTAGCACTCTGGGAGGCCGAGGCAGGAGTATCGCTCAAGGTCAGGAGTTCGAAACCAGCCTGAGCGAGACTCCGTCTTTACTAAAAATAGAAAGAAATTAATTGGCCAACTAAAAATATCTAGAAAAAAATTAGATGGGCATGGTGGCGCATGCCTGTAGTCCCACCTACTCGGGAGGCTGAGGCAGGAGGATTGCTTGAGCCCAGGAGTTTGAGGTTGCTGTGAGCTAGGCTGATGCCATGGCACTCTAGCCCAGGCAACAAAGCAAGACTCTGTCTTTAAAAAAATAATAATAATAAGATGGTAAATCTTATGTTATATGTATTTTATCAAAAGAGGGGGAAAAAAAGAAAGAAAAGGAAAAAAATTGTAAAGTGATAGGACCTGTAATGTGCTCAGCAGGGAACCTGCACAGAGTGTGCAGTAAATAAAAGGCCATTGTCCTTACCCTCAGGACCCTTGATGGGCTGATTAGTGAAAACCTGCTTCCTGGAAAAGGGTAGGGGGTGATGTTGGAGGTGGTGTGGCCTGTGATAGGAATACCACAGAGGCCCCCAGCTGTCTCTGAATGAGTTAAACAAGTCCCTAGTGAGAGCCCCCAAGTGCCTCTGTATGAGGTCCCTAGAAGTCTGGGCTGGGAGGCCAGGAGTCCTGCCTCACACTGGGCATGGACCAGCATCCTCTCTGCTTTGGGCCTCTGTGAAGTGAGGCCACAGTCCCCTCCTGGGGCATGGAAGTTGCCCTCTGCCCAAGTCAGGGAGCCTCAGGGCCAGGTTGCCCAAAGCCAAGACAGGGTTGGCTCTTTGTGATACCCTCCCCCCTCCCCCAGCTGGAAGACCCACCAGGGGACCTTCTAGACCCCAACAAGTATTGTTGGGTGAGAGCAGCCCATGTGACCACCTGTGCCCTTCCTGCCCTTGGCTCAGACCCCCCCCCCATGGCTTCTCCCTCTCTTTCAAGTTCCTGGAAACTGTCCCCACTACACCCACACACTAACAGATGCAAAGGTGTATACATGCTCCAGTGCAAACACTCACATGTGCGTGAAGTCACAGCCACACACAGATTTACCCATGTTCAGAGCTGGAATATGCCTTTCATGGGCCCCGTTCTGCATTAAAAAACATAAAAAGTATATTTTACAACTGTTGACATAAAGAACAAATATCATCCAGATTGGATTCATCATTACACATTTATTAGTATTATATTATTATCTTTTTTCTTGTTCTAAGAGAAATTAAAATTAAAACATTTTCATGGGCCTCTCAAAGTATTGTGGTCCCTCGGGCCTGCGCCTCCTGCATCTGGTAGAGAAGTTGGCGTGCCCGTGTGCATGTGTGAATTCAACACATTTGGCCTCACATGCCATATTATATGAACCCGTGAGTGTTCGTTTATAAGGTCCCTCTCTATTAGTAACATCTGTCGTTTCCTGGATGCTTGCTATGTGTCAGACACTAAGTAAAATGCTTTCCATGTTTATTCACTTTGTGGATAGGGAAACTGAATATTCAGAGAGGTAAGGTGGCTTATCTCAGGTCACACAGCCAAGGTCTGTCACACAGCCAAGGACACCAAAGCCTGTGTTCTCATCCTTCTCCACTTGTGCCCTTGCCCCTGCCCTCCTGCTAGAGGTTTCCTTGGGGCCTGGGCCTAGGTGGGCACCAATGGTTCTGCAACAGTAGAGCAGACCTATCCCACGGGAGACACATGGCGTAATGGTCACTCCTGTGCCGGCAGACTTGCCTGGGCACACATACCACCCCCTACCCTGCCAGTCCCCTGTGTTAAAGCTGATCCTGGGGTTTCCAGCCCTAGCCCTGAGGCTGCAAGACTGGCTAAGCATATTTGTCCAGCACAGACACACAGACAGGTGCCACCTAGCTCTCCTTGCCCTCCGTGAAGCCAGGTGCTCTGGACACCTACCAGGCACCACCTTTCCGGAGACCTGGCAGTGCCCAGAGAAGGTTGAGGAGCTCAGGTTGAGGCAGGGGAGAGGAGGGCCACAGCTGGGATCTTTTCCTCCTGAATTTCTGCCCTGAGCTGGCACCAGGTGTACAGACGGCTATAGGGCGCTCGAGGGGCTCAGTATATGTGTTAGTTGTTATTATAGCATTATTACAAGTCTCCTCACCCCCAGTAACAAGGGTGAGGATAACACCTGCTTTACAGAGCTCACTCACATCCAGTGGTCCTGTATTAGTGCCTGAGACAGAGTGAGTCTCAGTAAATTAGAGCTGATTGTGTTACTATTATTCGTATCACCATCATCCAGTGAGATGAGGAAGGCCTGACTTAGGATGTTGTCACTTCAGGGTAAAAGACCAATTTGATAGACACAGAGGCTGATAGGGAGGAGGGTGTTGAAGAGAGGCTCGACCTACTAGGCAGCCACTGGTTTTGATCTGGGCATTCAGGAGGCAGCAGAGTAGGGTCCTGGTAGGATGGGGTCCACCTGGAGGTGTCAGCAGGACAGGGTTCAGGACAGGAGCAGCCAACCCTGCATTAGGCCAACCCAGGATGGTCCCATCCCAAGAAACCCCTCAGTCCCAGGCTAGCAGGACAGTTGGTCCCCCTGGAACACACAGGGGCACAGGTGCCTAAGACGGCCAGCCCTGGGCTGGGCCCTGGTATTGGGCCTCACATCCCCTTAGCTGAGTGCTCTGAGGCTGAAGCACCAGACTGCCTCCCCTAAGTGACACTACCTGATGTCCCTCCTGGGATGGTAGTAACATTACCCTGTTGCTCCAAAGCACAGGTTCTTAGCCCCAGAGATCAGGGAGTACTTCCTGTAGACCAGTCTCAATTCTGAGAAATTGGAGGGTAAACTCTAGACAGACTGACTTCTCAGCTTCAGGAGTCTGCCCAGCTCACTTCCACTCCCAGGCCTTTGCACTGACCCTTCTCTCCGCCTGGCACACTGTTAGTTGGAACTCAGTCACAGCCGCCAAGAACCTTGCCGGGTGCCCTTGTATTAGGCAGGCGCTCCGGGAGCGCCCTCTAGTGTCCACCGTATTAGTTTCCTAGGGCTGCTGAAACAAAGCAAGGCACGTCTCATTTTATTGCACTCTGCTTCATTGCACTTCACAGATACATCTTTTTTTTTTTTTTTTTACAAATTCAAGGTTTTTGGCAACCCTGCATCAGGCAAGCCTCTCAGTGCCATTTTTCCAACAGCATGTGCTCACATTATGTCTCTATCACATTTGGGGTTTTTTTTTTCTTTTTCTTTCCTGAGAACACAGCACTATCACGATTTGGTAACTCATATTTCTTTTTTTTTTTTTTTTTGAGACAGAGTCTCGCTTTGTTGCCCAGGCTAGAGTAAGTGCCATGGCGTCAGCCTAGCTCACAGCAACCTCAAACTCCTGGGCTCAAGCAATCCTGCTGCCTCAGCCTCCCGAGTAGCTGGGACTACAGGCATGTGCCACCATGCCCGGCTAATTTTTTCTATATATATTAGTTGTCCAATTAATTTCTTTCTATTTTTAGTAGTGATAGGATCTCACTCTTGCTCAGGCTGGTTTTGAACTCCTGACCTCGAGCAATCCGCCCCCTCAACCTCCCAGAGTGCTAGGATTACAGGCGTGAGCCACTGCGCCCAGCTGGTAATTCATATTTCAAACTTTATTACTATATCTGATATGGTGATATGTAATCAGTGACCTTGGATGTTACCACTGTAATTGTTGGGGGAGCCACAAACTGTGCCTGTATAAGTGTCAATCAATAAATGTTGTGTGTGTTCTGCCTGTTCCCCCATTTCTCTCCCTCTCCTTGGGCGTTCCTATTCTCCGAGACACTACCACATTGAAATTAGGCCAGTTGGCCGGGCGTGGTGGTTCACACCTGTAATCCTAGCACTCTGGGAGGCCAAGGCGGGCGGATTGCTCAAGGTCAGGAGTTTGAAACCAGCCTGAGCAAGAGCAAGACCCTGTCTCTACTATAAATAGAAAGAAATTAATTGGCCAACTAAAAATATATGTATATATAGAAAAAAATTAGCCAGGCATGGTGGTGCATGCCTGTAGTCCCAGCTACTCAGGAGGCTGAGGCAGTAGGATTGCTTGAGCCCAGGAGTTTGTGGTTGCTGTGAGCTAGGCTGACGCCACGGCACTCTAGCCTGGGCAACAGAGTGAGACTCTGTCTCAAAAAAAAAAAAGAAAGAAAGAAAGAAATTAGGCCCATTAATAACCCACAATGGCTTCTAAGCATCCAAGTGAAAGGAAGAGTCGCACATCTCTTATTTAAATCAAAAGCCAGAAATGATCAAGCTTAGTTAGGAAGGCATGTCAAAAGCCGAGACCAGCTGAAAGTTAGGCCTCTTGCACCAATAGTTAACCAATTTGAGAATCCAAAGGAAACGCTCTTGAAGGAAATGAAAAGTGCTACTCCAGTGAACACAGGAATGATAAGAAAGCTAAATAGCCTTATTGCTAATATGGAGAAAGTTTTCATGGTCTGGAGAAATGACCAAATCAACGACAACATTCCCTTAAGCCAAAGCCTAATCCAGAGCAAGGCCCCAACTCTCTTCGGATTCTATGAAGGCTGAGAGGCGAGGAAGCTGCGAAAGGAAAGTTAGAAGTTAGCAGAGATTGGCTCATGAGGTTTAAGGAAAGAATCCAATGGCTACACTAAATAGCAGATTTTCAATGTAGATAAAACAGCTTTCTATTCAAAGAAGATGCCATCTAGGATTTTCATAGCTAGAGAGGAGAAGTCAATGCTTGAAGCTTACAGCTTCAAAGGACAGGCTGACTCTCTTATGTGGGGTTAAGGTAGCTGTGACTTTAAGTTGAAGCCGATGCTCATTCACCAGTCTGAAAATCCCAGAACCTTTAAGAGTGGTGCTAAATCTACACTGCCTGTGCTCTATAAACAGAACAATAAAGCCTGGATGACAGCACATCTGTTGATAGCATGATTTACTGAATGTTTTAAGCTCACTGTTGAGCCCTACTGCTCAGAAAAAGATTTTGTTCCGAATGTTTCTGCTCATTGACAGTGTGCCTAGTCACCTGGAACTCTGATGGAGATGTATAAGATTAATACTGATTTTTTGCTTGCTAATACACATCCACTCTGCAGCCCATGGATCAAGGAGTAATTTTCGTGTTCAAGTCTTATTATTTAAGAAATGCATTTGTAAGGCTATAGCTGTCATAGATAGCGATTCCTTTGATGGACCTGGGCAAAGGAAATTGAAAACCTGCTGGAAAGGACCCACAATTCTGGATGCCGTTAAGAACATTCGTGATTCCTGGATGGGCACAGTGGCTCACACCTGTAATCCTGGCATTCGGGAGGCCAAGGCTGAGGATTGCTTGAGCTCAGGAGTTCTAGACTATAGTCCCAGCTACTCGGGAGGCTGAAACAAGAGGAGGATCACTTGAGCCCAGGAGTTTGAGGTTGCTGTGAGCTACAATGATGCCCTAGACCAGGCAACTCCCTAGTCCCAATCCCTTCCAAACCCAGCCTCTTCCCTCAAGGTCTTTCAAAGCAATTCTGAGCCCTGAGGACTTGCAGTCTGGCCAAAGGTGGGACACTTTGTTCTGCTTTTCATTCACTCATCAGCTTCTCCTAACCATCTTTGCTGGCCATGCCCTAGCATTGTGCTGAGACTGCAGTGGGGCCCAGCAAGCCTTGCCTCACGTTCCCTGCGGGGAGAGAGACGCTCTACAAGCATAGTCTCCTTCATTCATCCAGCAAGTATTTGCTGACAAGTGCACAGCTGTGTGTGATGGCTTGGATTGTGTCCCTAAAAAAGTCATGTTGATGTGCTAACCTGTGTGACCTTTCAACAGTCCAGTCCCATCTTCAGCCTCCACTTCTAATTTTAGTTCTCGTGCTTTCTACCCCATCTGCAGTGAC
Source organism: Microcebus murinus (assembly GCF_040939455.1). NCBI lineage: Eukaryota > Metazoa > Chordata > Mammalia > Primates > Cheirogaleidae > Microcebus > Microcebus murinus. The sequence goes on along the minus strand of NC_134115.1, from coordinate 87,445,193 downwards.
TTCCTCCACTGAAGTCTCGAGCCTCTCAAAGTCATCCGTGACGGTTGGAATCAACTTCTTCCAAACTCATGCTCATATTGATATTTTGACCTCCTCTGAGAAATCACGATTTTATTTAGACTCTTGGGCTTGTACTGAGCCACACTACCAGCACCCCAGGATCTCCAGCTTGCAGATGGCCTGTCATGAGACTTCTCAGCCTTTGTAATTGCATGAGCCATTTCCCCTAACAAATCCCCTCCCATCTGTCTGTCTGTCTGTCTATCCTATGAGTTCTGTCTCTTTGGAGAACCCTGACTAATACAAGTCTAAGAGTTAAGAACCCTGGCAGGTGGGAGTGGGCCCGGTCATGGAGGGGGCACCGTTTGTGAGTTTTATGTCTAGGAGCTCCACCTCGTTCTCCCAGTGAATATCAGAGATAGAGCCCCTCCTACTTCCCCCTCACTGGAGGAGGGGGAAGTAACCATTTTTCTGCCAAAGCATTCTGCCAAGATATTCTTTTTTCTTAATAAGGCCTCCCTGCATGAGAAACTATTCTACCAGAGCCTATCCTGCTGGGTTTTATCAGATCCTAAGCAACTCCGAGGAAAGGAAATACCTGACTCCAGCCCCCTGTAGCTATCTTGTCCCACCTAAGGGGGAGGAGAATGAGAAGCACTGGTGAAGGTCACAGTCCAGGGGCACAAGATCACCAAACACTGAGACCTCATCACAGGACTGCAAAATGCTTCCCTTTCCCCTACGCCTTCTTCCCACCACATCACTAAAAGCCTGTGTGTCAGAGTTCCTTTTATCCAGGACATCATGTCCAGCTTTCAGCAAAAAATAACAAGGCATACTAAAGGTCAGAATACATAGTTTAAAAACACAGAGCAGACATCACAGTCAGACTCAGATGTGGCAGAAATGTTGGAATTATTAGACCAACTAATTTATATATTTAACTTTTTTTGAGACACAGTTTTGCTCTGTCACCCCAGCTAGAGTGCAGTGGTGTCATCATAGCTCACAGCAACCTCAAACTCCTGGGCTCAAGTGTTCCTCCTGCCTCAGCCTCCCGAGTAGCTGGGACTACAGGTGCACACCACCATGCCCAGCTAAGTTTTCTATTATTTTAGAGACAAGGTCTCACTTTTGCTCAGGCTGATCCCAAACTCCTGGCCTCAAGTGATCCACCTTGGCCTCCCAAAGTGCTAGAATTATAGGTGTAAGCCACCAGACCTGGCATAGACCAACTAATTTAAAACAACTTTGATTAATATGCTAAAGGCTCTAATGGGAAAAGTAGAGAACATGCAAGAACAGATGGACAACGTAAGCAGGAGGATGGAAATTCTAAGAAAACAATTTTTAAATGCTAGAGATCAAAAACACTGTAACAGGAAAGAAGAATGCCCTTGATGGGCTTATTAGTAGACTGAATGGACACAGCTGAGGAAAGAATTTCTGAGCTTAATGATATAGTAACAGAAATTTCCAAAACTCAAAGAGATCAATGCTGTGTGTGGAAATTAAGAAAGAAATATGACTGAAAATAAAGAAAACCAGACAAAATATCCAAAAACTGTAGCTGTAGGACAACTACAAAAGGTTTAACGTACATGTAATGGGAATAGTAGAAGAAAGAGAGAAAGGACAGAGGAAACATTTGAAATAATAATGACTGAGAATTTCCCCCAAGCTAAGATCAGACACCAAACCTGAGCTTTTGTTTTACAGGAAGCTCCAAGAATAGCAAGCCAAAATGCCAAACAACAAAAATGGCAAAAAACAAAAAAACACTACACCTAAGAACATCATATTCAAACTTCAGAAAATGAAAGATAAAGAAAACATCTTCAAAGAAGGCAGAAGGGAAAAAACTTCTTATCTATAGGATAGCAAAGATGAAATTTACATGCAACTTCTCCTCAGAAACCATACAGGCAAGGAGACAGTGAAAGCTTATATTGTCTATTTAGTTTATTTCAGGATATGTAAAAGGGACATTGAGCTGGGCATGGTAGATAGAGTGTGTTTGTAATCCCAGCTACTCAGGAGGCTGAGACAGGAGGATCACTTGAGTCCAGGAGTTTTAGACCAGCCTGGGCAACAATAGCAGGACCTTGTCTCAAAAAAAAGGAAAAAATGGGGCATTACATTAGGTTATGAAGTATGGAATGTCGATTTCCTTAAGTACTAAGTTCGACAGTTGATATCTCTGACATTTCACTTTGACACTTCTTGTTTTATGTTTATTGTGAAGGTACATCCTCAGTCTTTCAAATGCAAATTTTCTTGTGATTATCTTTCAAATTTTTTTTTAGGGCAATTTATGTGAAACCATGGGTAAGTAAAAAATTCCTGTTATTTTCAAATATGAGTTTGTCATGGAACCAATGCAGCATAGACAGCTCAAAATATTAACAAAGTGTTTGGGAAGGTTGTGGCTAATGAAAGCACAGTATGTCAATGGTTTGAGAAGTTCCATTCTGATGATTTTAGTCTTGAAAATGAGACACGTGGGTGCCCTGAGACCAAGGTGGATAACGATGGGTTGAAAGCTATAGTGTAAGCGAATCCATCTCAACTCATACATGAATTAGCAGCAAGGTTTGACGTTACCATTCCAACAATATTGGACCATTGGAAACAAATGGGCAAGGTAAAGAAGCTGGATAGATGGGTTCCGCATGAATTAAGTGAGCTTAAGAGAAATCATCTCAACGCTTGCCTTTCTTTGCTGTCATGACATAAAGGTGAACCATTTCTACACCTCATTGTTACGTGTGATGAAAAATGGATTATTTTTGACAATTGCAAGCATTGAACACAATGATTGGATAAAGGCGAAGTGCTGAAACACAGTCTAAACTGAACATTATCAAAAAAACGCCAATGGTGTCTGTTTGGTGGTCCAGCGCTGGTATTATCCCCTACAGCTTTATGAAACCTGATGAATCGATTACAGCGGATGTCTACTGCCCCCAATTAGATGGAATGAGGAGGATGCTTGTAATTAAGCAGCCGAGATTGGTCAATAGAGACAGGACAATCCTTTCTTTGGGTTTTGGTTTTGAGACAGAGTCTGGCTTTGTCATCCCAGCTAGAGTGCTGTGGCCTGAGTCTACCTCACAGCAACCTCAAACTCCCAAGTAGCTGGAACAACAGGCACTCACCATGATTCCTTGTTAATTTTTCTATTTTTTTAGTAGAGTCAGGATCTCACTGTTGCTCAGGCTGGTCTCAAACTCTCCTGAGCTCAAGCAGTCCTCCCGCCTTGGCCTCCCAGTGTGCCAGGATTACACAGCATCCGGCTCAGGCCAATCCTCTTGTTAGACAGTGTTCAACCACATAACACAAACAACGCTGCTCAAACTATAGAAGCTGGGGTAGGGCATGGTGGCTCATGCCTGTAATCCTAGCACTCTGGGAAGCCAAGGCAGGAGGATCACTTGAGGTCAGGAGTTCAAGACCAGCCTGAGCAAGAGAAAGACCCCATTTCTATTAAAAATAGAAATTAGCCAGACAACTGAAAGTAGAAAAAATATTAGCTGGTGGTACACGCCTGTAGTCCCAGCTACTTGGGAGGCTGAAGCAGGAGGATTGCTGGAGCCCAAGAGTTTGAGGTTTCTGTGAGCTAGGCTGACGCCATGACACTCTAGCCCAGAATAAGACTGTCTCCAAAAAAAAAAAAAAACTACAGAAACTAGACTTGGAAACTTTCTGTCATCCACTGTATTCACCAGACATTGCACCAACTGACTACCACTTCTTCCAGGCTTTGGACCCCTTCTTTCAAATAAGAATATTCAATTTTCAACAAGGTATGGAAAATACCTTTAATGATTTCAATGCTGCTTATTCTCCAGGCTTCTTCGCTGCTGGCATAAACAAGCTACCATTAAGATGGCAAAACTGTGTCTCGATAGTTTAGGTGCATACTTTGATTAATTGTACTGCTTCTTGTTTGAGATATAATAAACTACACTTTTGATTGGAAATCAGACATTTCATATAATACATTTGTTATAAAAAGAATGTTGGGTCTCACAGGGTCATGAATCACTCTCCCGGGGGTATCATGGGAGAGGAAGGAAGGGCTGGTAAAGGAACAGAGAGACCAGGGTGCTGGAATCAGTCAGCAAAGAGTCACTGGGCACCTGCCACATGCTAGGCAGGCCCTGGGGACAGTGGATAAGACAGCCTAAGGCTGCTTTTGCACTACAATAGCAAAATTGGGAAGTTGTGACAGAGACTTCATGTCCTGAAAATTGTGGACATTTAGTGGCCCTTTAAAGAAAAAGTTTTCTGACCCTGCTCTAGAAGATGGAGAGTGGAAATTTGGAAAGAACTAACAAGTAGACAGGAATGGTGAGTGTGGCAAGAAATGAGTTGGGACAGGTGACCTCAAACTGATCTAATAGAGACTTATGGTACATAGTAAAGGCTTTATATTGTATTCTTAGTATGTGCCTTTAGAAAGATAAAGCAGCATCTGGGAGCTGGCCCGGCACCCACAGATAGGACCTGGTGTCCTATTAAATGGGAACAATTTCACAGAACATCAACCCCAGACGAGGCCACTCTGTGACCATGAAAAATCAAAACAAAAACAAGACCACCTTTTTGCACCTTCCCTTTTGCTCTCCCTGTGGTGTGACAATGGGTCTAGTCGTCATCTGTGGCATATGTATCATGCTCTGTAAGCCTGTATCTTACCCTTGCCCTATAATCCTATCTTTCTCTCAATAACCTCATTTTGTGCTTGCCTGAAAAAAAGAGAGAGAGACAGAGAGAGTGGGTAGATGGGTGGGAAAAAAGGAAAACAAGACCACTTCATAACTTGTCTGAATACAGACAAACATGAACATTGTTGAAGCCACAAAATGGCAGTCACTCCCTCTCCTGGCTCGTGTGAGTGATGGCTGCTTCCTTACCAGTTCCAGCTTCAGCCTCACTCCAGCCTGCTCTCCCTATAAATAAAATGTACTGAGCTTCCCAGCCGTAAGATTATTCCTGCTTCAGGAGGCACCAATCCAGAGCAAAATTCTGGCTTCCTTGGACCCTCCCGCAAATCACCCAACCAAAGTCCTAATCCTATGATGAGTTCTAGCACCTTTTTACTGAGGCACCCATGGCTCCTTGTGGTGTGCATTTTCGTTTGCTGCAACATGTTCAATCACAGCTGTGCTCTTGGTGGCTGATGGCTGACAGCATTGACAGGGTATCAGTTAAGACTAGATTCGCTATGAATGAAAGGAAAACCAGTATAACAGTAGCTTAAACAAGATCCAGATTTCTCTCTCCCTCTGCTCTCATAAAGTAAGTCCACAGGTAAGTGATGGCTCCTCAATCAGCAGGGACCCAGGCTTCTTCCATATTGTGGCTCTGACTTCTACCTCATGGGTATGGAACGTTTCAAACATTTACAAAAGGAGAGCGTCAACTACAACAAACTCCCTAAACCTCAATTCCTGGCCCATTTTGTTTCAACTATAACCCGTCTACTTTCCCACTTCCTCCATCTGGATTGTTTTGGATTTTTAAAAGAGCAGTCCCCAATACAATATCACACCTAAAAAATTTTTTTTTTAATTTATAAAGAAAAGAGATCTATTTGGCTCACAGTCCTACAGGCTGTACAAGAAGCATGGCACCAGCATCTGTTTCTGGTGAGGGCTTCAAGGCAAAAGGAGAAGGGGGAGCAGGTGCGTCACAAGGCAAGAGAGGAAGCGAGAGAGGGAGGAGGGGTGCCAGGCTCCGTTAATGCGAACTTAGTCATTATTATCGTGGGATGGGCACCAAGCCATTCATGAGGGATCTGCCCCTGTGACCCAAATACCTCTCACCAGGCCCCACCCCAACACTGGTGATAGAATTTCAACATGAGATTTGGAGGGACAAGTATCCAAACTATATTGGAGTCAAATACCTAGGAATGGCCCTTGCTCTCCAAAGATTTGGGATAGAAAGGGAGCCAGATTTGGGAACTGATCCTTGCAGGTATGGGGACACAGGTGGGAGTGGAGGTTTGATTCAATTTAATAATGTAGCTCATTCTTTGTGTTTCTGGTGCTCAGTGTCTGACACATAGTAATTATCACACCTAAAGAAATGAATGATTCCTTGATAAGGTGCAACACCCAGTGAGTGTTCACATTTGCCTGTCAGACTGGCCCCTAACATTTGGGAAGCTGCCATGAAGCCCACACACCGATTGTCTCAATGTTTACCACTTGGAACAAAGCTGGGCTCTGGCACTCCCACCCAGGGGCCCACAGCGCACTCCCTGAGAACTGCCCTTGAGGCACAGTGGCTGCTTCTCTTCTTGTGCCACCTAAGTGGGCACGGATATGCCGGGCAGCACAGGGCAGGGGCCCAGCAGGCCAGAGCGCCATTGCCGGGGACACTTGTCTGCTAGATGCCCACTTTGGGGGTTTGGGGTGGCCAGCCCGAATCAAGGAGCCCCTTTTTTCCTGGTTCTCCAGGGCAGAGGTGAAGTTTCTCCTGCATGCACAGCCCCCAGTGCCTGCTGTCTGTCTCTGTCCATCTCTCTATCTCTGGCTTTCAGCCCCACGTCCTCTGGCCAAGGAGATCCAGTTCAGCTCATTCTTTTTTTTTTTTTTTTTTTTGAGACAGAGTCTCGCTTTGTTGCCCAGGCTAGAGTGAGTGTTGTGGAGTCAGCCTAGCTCACAGCAACCTCACACTCCTGGGCTCAAGCGATCCTGCTGCCTCAGCCTCCCGAGTATCTGGGACTACAGGCATGTGCCACCATGCCCGGCTAATTTTTTTTTTCTATATATATTAGTTGGCCAATTAATTTGTTTCTATTTATAGTAGAGACGGGGTCTCACTCTTGCTCAGGCTGGTTTCGAACTCCTGACTTCAAGCAATCCACCCACCTCAGCCTCCCATAGTGCTAGGATTACAGGTGTGAGCCACCTCGCCCGGCCGAGTTCAGCTCATTCTTCCCTCTCCTTTTCTCTCCCATAACCCTATTTGCTTAATTACCAGATTTTTCAAAACCTTCCTTAAGAGACTGAAAAGAAAATAAATATCTTAGTGTCTGTGTTGAGTGCGACAGGTGTGGCTTCTCTGACGAAACCCCCAATGTGCGAGGGCAGCAGCATCTGTAGTCGGTTTCTCTGAATGAAATCCCAGGGAAGTCTGTACGTTGCATTGATTGTTGTGCCTCCTCTTTCTCTCAACCTTTTATTTTGAAAAAGTCAAATGTACAGAAAAGTTGAAAGAACTGTACAGTGGCCACACATATGCTTGCCATCCAGACTCACCACAAGTTAATATTTTGCCACATTGGCTAACGTCTCTCTCTTCCCGACTCTGCCTTTTCATGCAGATGTCTTCTTTACCGAATCCCTTGAAAGCCAGTGGCAGACATTGTGACCCTTCACCCCTAAATATCTTCAACGCGTGCCTCCTAAGAATGCTATGTCCTGCATAAGCACCCCTCTTTATCACACCAGCAAAGAAACCAGCCCTCGATTCAGTCGTGTCATCTGATACACAGGTCACTCAGATTTCCCCAGATGTCCCACAGATATCTCTTGTGGACTTTTGTTGTCCTCCCTGTCATCATTGATCCAGCGTCCACTTGAGGATCACATATTGCATTTGCTCATTGTGTCTTCTCAGTCTCTTCTTTTTTTTTTTTTTTTTGAGACAGAGTCTCACTTTGTTGCCCAGGCTAGAGTGAGTGCCATGGCGTCAGCCTAGCTCACAGCAACCTCAAACTCCTGGGCTCAAGCAATCCTCCTGCCTCAGCCTCCCGAGTAGCTGGGACTACAGGCATGCGCCACCATGCCCGGCTAATTTTATATATATATATTTGTTGGCCAATTAATTTCTTTCTATTTTTTTATAGTAGAGACAGGGTCTTGCTCAGGCTGGTTTTGAACTCCTGACCTTGAGCAATCCACCTGCCTCGGCCTCCCAGAGTGCTAGGATTACAGGCGTGAGCCACCATGCCTGGCCTCAGTCTCTTCTAATCTAGAACAGCCCCCCTCACCCCCAGACGTGCACTTCTTCAGGGCTGTGTTAACATAGCCTCTGAGAAGCAGATGCTACGATGAGACTAGGCATACAGGAGACTTACTGGGGGAAACACGTGGGAGAGGCAAATGGGAGGGAGTGGGGAGGCTGGGCGAGTCCTCAGCCAGCCATGCAGGTTGCCCTGGGGACAGAGCAAAGGCAGGGAGGCTGGAAGAAGTCTCACTGTGCTGCAGTTCCCAGGAAGCTTCAGCAAAGCCTGGCCAATAGCATTGGCTGTTATCATCTTACTTGTTTGGCCATCGTAGTGGGTGTGCAGCAGTGTCCTGTTGTGACTTCTCCAAATTGTGACATCTCCCTAATGACTGACATTCAGCATCTTTGCATGTGCTTGTTGGCCACTTATATATCATCTTTGGAGAAATTCAGACTTATGATTTGCAAATATTTTCTCCTATTCCATTGGTTGTCTTTTCACTCCCTTACTGGATATCTTTTGAAGCATAAAAGTTCCTAATTTTGATGAAGCCCAGTTTATTTTCTCTTTTGTTGCTTGTGCTTTTGGTGTTATATCTGAAAAACCCAAGGTCACAGGGATTTACTCCTGTTTTCTTCTAGGAGTTTTATCTTTTTTTTTTTTTTTTTTTTTGAGACAGGGTCTTGCTCTGTCACCCTAGGCTGGAGTGCAGTGGCCTTGTCATAGCTCACTGCAGCCTCAAACTCCTGGGCTCAAGCAATCCTCACACCTCAGCCTCCCTTGTAGCTAGGACTGCAGGTTTTGGCCACCACGCCCAGGTGGTGGCCAAAATACATTAAATACATTAATGTATTTAATGTATTAAATGGCCAATGTTATTGGCCAATTAAATGGCCAAAATACATTAAAATGTATTTAAAAATACATTTTTAAAGATGTATTTTTTAGAGATAGAGTCTCCTATGTTGTCCAGGCTGGTCTAGACTCCTGGCCTCAAGTGGTCTTCCCACCTTGGCCTCCCAGAGTGCTGGGATTATAGGTGGGAGCCACCACACCTGGCCCAGATTCATTCTTTTACATGTAGATATCCAGATGTCCCAGTACCATTTGTTGAAAGGGTTATTCTTTCACCTATTTAGTTTTTTTTGGCACTCTGTCAAATAGCAATTGAGCATAATGTGAGAGTTTATTTCTGGACTGCCTGTTCTGTTCTATTGATTTATAGATCTATCCCTTAAGCCAGTACTACACTTTCTTGGCTCCTATGGCTTTGTAATAAGCTTTGAAATTGTGCAGTATGATTCATTCAACTTCTTTCTTCTTTTTCAGGCATTGAATTTTTTTATTTGTCTGTTAAATCTCTTTTAATCTGTAGTGCCCCAGCCTTTTTTTATTTCTTGCAATTTACTTGTTGAAGAAACAGGGTCATTTGTTCTGTAGAGTTTCCATCAGTTTGAATTTGTTGATTGCATCTCTGTAGTGTCATTTAACATGTTCTTCTGTCCCTGTATTTCAGTAACTCACTGTGATCTGATTTAGGTTCACTCTGTAGGAATAATTCCCGGGTGGATGCCATCTGTCATGTTAGGGGCTATCCGTGTTCCTCACCTGGATTATTTTTTCCTTAGAGGTAATTTGCATTTTGAAAGGGTCACTCCGCTTGCTGAGGTGTGTGTTGTGTATGAATGCCAGAGTTGTTGTGAGGACGGAGTGGGATAATCATGGAAGAAAGCACTTGGCATGTACCTGACACCCAGTGACCACATTGTTGTTGCTGTTATTGTTACTGTTAGAGCTGTTGTGTGAGACCCAAGTCCTGAGCTCAGAGGCATTTTCTGGCCAGGGTTCTCTCCTCCCTCCTCCTCAGTCCCTGGAGGAGAAGTCAGCAGTGCCCCGTGGCTCTAGGAGGCATGTTCAGGAATGCAGCAGCCAGATGTGTGCACCTGGTAGGGGCCCTCCGGGGAAGGAAGGCTGGAGCCGCGCTCGCCCGGTGCTTGCACCAGACTGTAAGTGTTCTACCCCCAGCGCTCTGCCATCTGCATGGCCCCTGTTTGGTCTTGGCTTCAAAGCTGTGCATGAGCTTCCTGTTTCTGGAAGCCCTCTCTAGCTGCAGGCTGGATGTGGGTCCCTTCCTTACCCCTGCTTCTCTGTCTGGAACCTGTAGCTCTGCATCAAAATGAACTGCTTGGGTGCTGCTGCAGTGCTGCTGCCTCCCCATCATCCCCAGGGCCCAGCCCAGCACCCAGTACACAGTAGGTGCTCAGTAAATGTTAACTGAATGAGTGTGTTATGCATAAACCCAAGAATAGACACTGTCCTCACTTATCCAAGCACTGTGTGACATACTTAAAAGTTGTTCTTTTGAACACCCCACATTCCAGGGTCCCCCCATTATCTCTGTCTCCCTCCTAAACCCATTCAACTCCACTCACTTCCTCTGTTCTTCTCCCTCTCGATCTGTGCCCCTCTACTCCTTCCCACACCCTACCCCTCCCTACACTCCCCTCACTCCAACTTCTATCCCCCAGATGCCCCCAACCCCCACTATCCCTGACTCAGCTTCACTTTCTTTATTTTATTTTATTTATTTATTTATTTATTTTTGAGACAGAGTCTTGCTTTGTTGCCCAGGCTAGAGTGAGTGCCATGGCGTCAGCTTAGCTCACAGCAACCTCAAACTCCTGGGGGCTCAAGCAATCCTACTGCCTCAGCCTCCCGAGTGGCTGGGACTACAGGCATGCACCACCATGCCCGGCTAATTTTTTCTATATATATTATTTGGCCAATTAATTTCTTTCTATTTATAGTAGAGACGGGGTCTCGCTCTTGCTCAGGCTGGTTTCGAACTCCTGACCTCGAGCAATCCTCCTGCCTCGGCCTCCCAGAGTGCTAGGATTACAGGCGTGAGCCACCGCGCAGGCCATTCACTTTTTTTTTAAGACAGCCACACTAAGTTGCCCGGGCTGGCCTTTTTTTTTTTCGAGACAGAGCCCCACTCTGTTGCCCAGGCTAGAGTGCTGTAGCGTCAGCCTAGCTCACAGCAACCTCAAACTCCCAGGCTTAAGCGACCCCCCTGCCTCAGCCTCCCAAGTAGCTGGGACTACAGGCATGTGCCACCATGTCTAGCTAATTTTTATATATATACACTTTTAGTTGTCCAGCTAATTTCTTTCTACAGAGATGGGGTCTGGCTCTTGCTCTGGCTGGTCTCGAACTCCTAAGCTCAAATGATCCACCAGCCTTGGCCTTCCAAAGTGCTAGGATTACAGGCGTGAGCCACCATACCCAGCCTCACTTCACTTTTTTTAATACGATGTATCCCCAATTCAAAAGTGATTCCATATATCATTGAATTCATTATACCATCAGCTATAAAATGCATTGCTATTCTGTGGACTAGAAAGGGGACAAGTGCCAACTAAACTCATGCTAGAGATTGTAAGACACATCTGAATTCACAGAGAAGGATGCAATGCAAGAGAATGCATAGACCTGAATCAATTGCATAGGTACGCTCACCATAGAAAAACTTAGAAAAGCACATGCCCCAAAGTAAAGTCACCTATAATTCCACTACTCAGAGAGAACCTTTCTTTTTTTTTTTTTTTTTTTTGAGGCAGAGTCTCGCTTTGTTGTCCAGGCTAGAGTGAGTGCCGTGGCGTCAGCCTAGCTCACAGCAACCTCAAACTCCTGGGCTAAAGCGATCCTCCTGCCTCAGCCTCCCGAGTAGCTGGGACTACAGGCATGCGCCACCATGCCCGGCTAATTTTTTATATATATATCAGTTGGCCAATTAATTTCTTTCTATTTATAGTAGAGACAGGGTCTCGCTCTTGCTCAGGCTGGTTTTGAACTCCTGACCTTGAGCAATCCGCCCGCCTCGGCCTCCCAAGAGCTAGGATTACAGGCGTGAGCCACAGCGCCCGGCCAGAGAGAACCTTTCTTAACCGTTTGATAAAGTTCTTTCCAAGTTTTTTTTCTCTTCATCATGGTCACAGAAAACATACACACAAAAATATATTTTAGAGTATTTTCTTTACAAAGCAGAATCATAGTCTACATGCTATTTTGTAGCCTATTTATTGATATCAGTATATTACATTGACCAATACTCTCCTAAACTGTGATTTTCTCCCTTTGTCACCTGGACTAGATCATAGCTCACTGCAATCTCAAACTCCAGGGCTCAAGTGATCCTCCTGGCTCAGCCTCCTGAGCAGATAGGATTACAAGCATGTGCCACCATACCCAGCTAATTTTTTATTTTTTGTAGACACAGGCTCTCACTATATTGCCCTGGCTGGTCTCAAACCCCTGGCCTTAAGAGATCTCAAAGCCACGCCCAGATTCCTGATCCACAGAAACCATGATAGTAAAAGTTTTTATTTTTCTGAGACAGAGTCTTGCTCTTTTGCCCAGGCTAGAGTGTCATGGCATCAGCCTAGCTCACAGCAACCTCAAACTCCTGAGCTCAAGGAATCCTCCCACCTTGGCCTCCCAGAATGCTAGGATTACAAGTGTAAACCACAGAGCCTGGTCTCCCACATTTTTAATCATACAAATAAGACATTTGTTTCAGAACATTTGGATAATAAGAAAATTATAAGGAAAAAAAATAAAAAATGTCTGTTAAGTAACTAATCAAAAATAATCACCAATAAAATTTTGGTTATAACCACATTTTCCCTGGCAGGAATCACCATTGTTTTCAACTGTTTTGATGTGTACTGAGTGCGAGGCCTGGTGATATGTGTTAGGGATTCAGTGATGGGAGAAGTCTGTCATTGTTGGCAAAGCACCAGTGGGTGCCAGGCCCCCTGCCGGGTGCTGTGAATCGCTCACATTGGCAGGATTCCCAGGCTGTGGAAGAACCTGGCCTGGCCCTTATACAAATGGTCCCTGGGTGGGGGTGGGGGACCTCCAGGCAAGTGGCCTGGGGCTAAGACCTGCTGCGACAACCACCCCTGGGTCCTGGCTGGCTTCTCCTGTGACCTTGGGCTGATCCCTAGCCTCTTTGAGCCTCTGTGTCCTCCTGTGTTAGCTGGGGGTGGTTATTAGCACCTCTAGTGGAGATGCTGTGGGAACTGAGTGAGCTCAGGAACTGCAGTAAGGGTTCACTATTGGCCACAGCAGGTGGCTGAGACAAATGTTAAAGACCTGGCTCCACTACCTCCCAGCCCTCCGAGACTGGCAAACCCACAGAATGGACAGTTCCTCAGGGACCACAAAGCCCATGCTCCCATTGTACTGATGGAATACTGAGGCCAGGAGGAGTCAAATTACCTGTCCAATGTCACCCAGCCCAGGCAGGCTTAGGAGGTTCTATGCACATGTGGGTGTGGGAGGAGCTGGCCTGGAATGGACACAGGAAGGGGAGGAGCAGGCTGGGAACAAGAACCCCTGGGACTCTCCCAGGACTGGAGAAATGTCCCCTTCCCCTGAGTTAGAACATGGCCTTGGGTCAAACAGGCTTGTGTCTGAATGTATTTGTTGAGTGACCTTGAACACATCACTCCCCTGACTCCACCCTCCATTTTCTCATCTATAAGATGGGCCCAGCCAGATCATTCCGCAAGTTAAATGCAAGAGTTTAGCAAGACTTTTGTAAAGAGAAGCTGCTGCTGTCAGTGTTGCCATTGTCCTGTCCCTGTTCCTTACTTCCAGCTCCTCCTCCTCAGCCCCAGCCCTTCTTAGGTCAAACTGTACCTGGCTAAGTCAGGGTTGTATCTCAGGACACATGGAGCCAAGGCTGGGCTCCACTGAGCAGGGGCCGGGCAACCCTGAAGGTGGGGAGGTTGAGGCTGGGATTGCTGGAGTGGGGTAGAGGCCAGGCTGAAGCCTACCCTGCCTTAAGGGAACTCTGATCTCTGCCTCCCGCCTGGAAGTGGATGGGTGGAGCTATGGCCTAAAAGCAGCTGGGCAGGCCCAGACTCTGACCTTCCACTTGCTTGTCTCCAGCTCGCCATGACCAAGCGGCTGCAGGCCCAAAGGCTGAATGGGATCGATCACAACCCCTGGTGAGCTGGCTGGGCTGGGGAGGGGTGGGGGTATCCACTCGGGCATGGGTTAGCCACCCCTGAGTTACCAGGGGTACCCAGGGTGACCATGGTACACAGACTGCAAGATTTGCAGGCACAGCCCAAGAGAGGCAAGACCCGAGGCAGCAGGCTTGAGTCTGCTGCCACTTGGCTGTGGCACTGGCACAGGTGACATACTTACTCTGAGCCTCAGCTCCCCAGTTCAAAATTGAAGTAATGATACCTACCTGAGCGGTCTTGGGGAGGATAAGGTGAACTGCTCTCTAATAGCAATAGCCATTTTCCCCAGGCCCCAGCCTGAGAGCTTTGCAGCGATTATTTCATTTCCCACTTGGCATGGCGTAAAATAATCTTAGATAAGTAAGCCAGAAAGTAAGATGCAGTCAGCTCTTCACTAGATGTTTGCAGACTTGATATTCCTTTCTTTTTTGACTTGTTTTAAATATGAAAGGAACATGTGGCCATTGTCACTAGTGATACAATGGATGCCATGGGAAGGTGCAAAGCTTTAATAATCTTCCCACTCCCTCCCCCTACCTTTGGCCAGGGGTGTAGAGACACTGCTATATATTTGAAAAAAAAAAATAATGGCCACCATCTGGGTGTCCTCCAATTCAATTCTGACACTGTCAACCTGCAGACAGCATCAGATCTCACAGGTTCAGGGCTCAGTCCCACAAAGACCACCCCTACTTCAGGTGCCAGTCACAAGCACAGGTTGTGGCCTGTGCTTCTGACCAGCCACCTATAAATCGGGGCTCCCACGACCTGGGGTCCAATTTGCTAGAGCAGCTCACAGAACTCATGACGGCATGTACTTACATTTACCCATTTATTATAAAGGTCAATACAAAAGATACATATGAACACCCAGACAAAGAGATGCGTATGGGGAAGGTTCCTCCAGAAACATCCATGTGTTCAGCTCTCTGGAAGCCCTTGGAACTCAGTCCTTTGGCATTCTTACAGAAGAAGCTTCAATGGCCATTGGTTTACTGGCTTGACCTGCAGCCCCTGTTCCTTCCCTGGAATTCAAAGGGCACCACTGAAAGTTCAGCCCTCTACTCACATGGTTGGCTCCCCTGACAACCAGTCCCAGCCACCTCCCCCAGCCACCAGTCATTCATTAGCATACGAAAGGCACTCTTTTTTTTTTTTTTTTTAAGCAGGGTCTCACTTTGCCCCTGGTAGAGTGCCATGGCGTCAGGCCAGCTCACAGCAACTTCAAACTCCTGGGCTCAAGTGATCCTCCGATCCTCTGGCCAGGGCCTCCCAGAGTGCTAGGATTACAGCCATGAGCCACTGCTCTGGGCCCACAAAAGGTATTCTTATCACTCCAGAGAGTCCAAGGAGTTTAGCCGCTCTAAATTAGAGGAAAGAAAAACTTGTAAGCACGCTGAGAAAGGCTCTTTCCTAACTCTCAGACCTAGCAGAATTGGGGGGCAGAGCTGTAAGACTCCCAAACCCACTCCTGTTATTACAGAAGGGGAAACTGAGGCCAGGAGAGGCTAAATCTCCTGCAAAGGCAATGCAGAGCAGGAGCTGGCCTGGAAGGACTGCAAGGCACAGACAGGCAGGGATGTGAGGAGAGTCAGCAAAAGAGAGTCCCAGGCTCCTGCCACCCTCTGGGACTAGGACCCTGGAGGCCTGACCAAGAAGCAGTTGTTCTCTGCAGGGCCCTGAGCCTGGTTCCCCTCTTCCCAGCCCTGTCTCTAAAAAAAAAAAAAACAAATTGCAATGGAACATCCACCACTAGATTTTGAGTCCCAACTCCACCATTGGCTGCTATGTGACTTTGGGCAGATCACTGCCCACTCTGAGCCTCAACTATGTGCCTTCAGAGGCATCGTGGAGCTCTGAGGGGAAATGACAAATTTTAGACATAAATGATATTGATCCATGAATTCAACTCAGCCAAGCCTGACTTCTCTGCTCCCAGTCAGCCCAGAACCACATATGTGGCTCCAAGCTTCTTTCCCAGTTCCCCAGAGTGGCATCCTAGGCAGGGCCAAAACAAAGGTTGCTAGGGACCAGAGGTGTCTGGTGCAGGGGTCCAGCCTCAGTTTGTCCAGAATAGAGTCAAGAGCATAAACTGGGCTGGGCGCAGTGGTTCATGCCTGTAATCCTAGTGCTCTGGGAGGCCGAGGTGAGAGGATCATTTGAGCTTAAGAGTTCAAGACCAGCCTAGGCAACATAGCAAGATGCTGTCTCTACTAAAAATAGAAAAAATTAGCCAGGCATCGTGGCACATACCTGTAGTCCCAGCTACTTAGGAGGCTGAGGCAGGAGGATTGCTGGAGCCCAGGAGTTGGACGTTGCAGTGAGCTATGATGATGCCACTGCACTCTACCCGGGGCAACAGAGTGAGACCCTCTTTCAAAAAAAAAAAAAAAAGCATAAACTGTGCTTCAGACAGATGCAGAATCAAAGGCTGACATGCCTTATCCTAGCTGGAAGACCTTGGTGTCACTTGGCTCTCTGTCCGGATTGTGGTCCAAGAACAGGATGTACGTCAGAGGCCATTGTGAAGGTTACAGAAGCAGAGCACTTCAAACTGTGGTGTTGACAAATGGACCAAGGAGTCATGCAATCCATGTGGGCGGTCTCAACTAGTATTTTTAAAGAATAGAGTACAACAGGATAGGATAGAAAATGCTGTCCTAGATCGCACCTAGAAGGATGACGTTTCTGCACTTGTGCTCTCCAGGATTTGTGATGTGAAGCTTGTTCCTTACTCTGGGTCAGGGTGGAAGTTCAGAAGCCCCTGGGCTGCCCCACACGATTGGTGCAGTCCCTGACCTCAAAGCAGGAGATTGTTTACGCCTTCACACAGGTTTCGAGGCTTAGGCACATGCTGGTTGCCCAGTCTTTCTAGAACAGGCTCCGCACATGCTTACCCTGCCTGGAAACAGGCAGAAGTCAGGGTCGTCGGTCGGGGTGGAGGGTTGGGCTGGTGCTGACTCTCCATTTGTTCCCTAGGGTGGAATTTGTCAGACTCTCCAGTGAGTATGACGTTGTGAACTTGGGCCAAGGCTTCCCTGACTTCGCACCCCCAGACTTCGCCATGGAAGCCCTTCAGCGCGCTGTCAGCGGGGACTTCATGCTCAATCAGTACACCAAAGCATTTGTGAGTTTCCTGGCCTCTTCTGGATGCCCCGGGGAGGAGGGAGCGGCTGTTTCTGGACATCAAGCCCACCTAGGCGTCCGGGTTCATGGGGCAGAGCCCAGGGAATTCAGTCTGAGTGTCTCGTGGCCCAGTGGGGAAGGCAGACAAGAGACCAGTAATGACAAAGGCAGTTGGTACAGGCTGCAGTGGAGGAGGACAGGGTACAGTGGAAGCAGGAAGGAAGGAATTAAATCTGGGGAGATTGGGGAAGACTTCCTAGAAGAAGTAACACCTAAACCAAGCCCTGAAAGACAAGCTGCTGCTTGGATTACACTTTAAATCCAAACTGTTCCTGTAAAGGGCCACATAATAAATATTTACCAAGCATTGAATTGGAACAATGGTTCTTAAATTTTTATATGCCCCAGAATGGCCTGGATAGAGGTCCCCTCCAATTCCACCACCAAGAGATAACCATTGCCCACAGCTTGCTACTTTGCTGAAGAGTATTCTAGACTTTTTCACTGTTCTGACTTTTAAAAATGCCTATAAAAACATATGCATATGCACACACATATTTAATCCATGTGAGGCATACACACATGCAACATTTTTTAACACAAATGGACTCATGCTATACATGTCCCATAACTTAGTTCATTAAAAAGAATGTCATGGGCCAAGTGCGGTGGCTCACACCTGTAATCGTAGCACTCTGGGAGGCCAAGGTGGGAGGATTGCTTGAGGTCAGGAGTTCGAGACCAGCCTGAGCAAGAGTGAGACCCCCCCTCCCCGCCCGCCTGTTTCTACTAAAAATAGAATAATAACTAGGCAGGCAACTAAAAATAGAAAAATTATCCAGGTGTGGTGGCATGCACCTGTAGTCCTAAGCTACTGGTGAGGCTGAGGCAGGAGGACTGCTTGAGCCCAGGAGTTTAAAGTTGCTGAGAGCTAGGCTGATGCTACAACACTCTAGCCCAGGCAACAGAACAAGACTCTGCCTCAAAAAAAAAAAAAAAAAAAAAATCGAAAAGAATGTCATGGACATCTTTCCATGTCAGAACAACCTCATTCTTTTTAATGGCTGCATAGTATTTGGTTGCCTATGTAGGGACCAAGGGAAAGGTTTCCCTTTATCCTCTCAAGATTCACTGAAAAATCAATGCACAAGGCCAGGCATGGTGGCTCACATCTATAATCCTAGCACTCTGGGAGGCCAAGGTGGGCGGATTGCTCAAGGTCAGGAGTTCGCTCAAGGTCAGGAGTTCGAAACCAGCCTGAGCAAGAGTGAGACCCCGTCTCTACTAAAAATAGAAAGAAATTAATTGGACAGCTAAAAATATATAGGAAAAATTAGCCGGGCATGGTGGCACATGCCTGTAGTCCCAGCTACTCGGGAGGCTGAGACAGGAGGATCACTTGAGCCCAGGAGTTTGAGGTTACTGTGAGCTAGGCTAACGCCCCAGCACTCTACCTCAGGCAAGAGAGTGAAACTCTGACTCAAAAAAAAGAAAAAAAAAATCAATGCACAAAAGTTAATTAATAGAAGAAATGGCA
This sequence comes from Microcebus murinus, assembly GCF_040939455.1. Lineage (NCBI taxonomy): Eukaryota > Metazoa > Chordata > Mammalia > Primates > Cheirogaleidae > Microcebus > Microcebus murinus. The sequence goes on along the minus strand of NC_134115.1, from coordinate 87,426,526 downwards.
TACAAATGTATTAACATGCACATGAGAGAGAACCACAGAGTGATTACCCCATGCCTAACAGGGCCCAGATACTTAAATAGCCTCATTTCAGAGGGCAGGAGGAAATAAAGAATATAGGTAATTCTGTTGAAGAGCAATAAATGATTACTAGGGCTAGGGAGAGTGAATGGATCTGGGAACAGAGATTAATTTGTAAATGGTTCTGGGGGTGGGTGACTCCTGCCTATAATCCCAGCACTTTGGGAGGCTGAGGCAGCAGGATTGGCTGAGCCCGGGAGTTGGAGGTTGCTGTGAGCTATGATCAGGCACATGGCTTGGGCAATACAGTGAGACTGTGTCTCTAGAATAACCATTTGTAAATGATTCTCTTTGGAAATTAAATGACCCTGAAAGATGTTTGTGAAACAGTCTGTTCAAGCGTGTTTTACATTCTTGGTCTTTGTAGTAGATGCTGAGATAACAGGAAAGGGAAGGAAAATCATTTGTTGTTGGGTCCATCAGTCTTTCATGTAGACAGAGGAAAAGTCTTTTCCAGCATCTGTTGATCTTTAAGGGCCTTTAATTCAAAATACTCATTAGACCAGGGAGCCGTGAAGTTCCCCGTATTCCTGCACCTAGATATATCATCATTTATTGAACCAATCTTACATGGACACTAATATTATATCAGATATCTCACTATCATAAACAATGCCACAGTGAATAGCCCTGTGAGGACAGCTTTGCATATATGTGGATTTCTCTAACATAAATTCCTCGAAGTAGGCCGGGTGTGGTGGCTCAGCCTGTAATCCTAGCACTCTGGGAGGTCGAGGCGGGAGGATTGCTCCAGGTCAGGAGTTCGAAACCAGCCTGAACAAGAGCGAGACCCTGTCTCTACTATAAATAGAAAGAAATTAATTGGCCAACTAATATACATAGAAAAAATTAGCCGGGCATGGTGTTGCATGCCTGTAGTCCCAGCTACTCGGAAGGCTGAGGCAGCAGGATCACTTGAGCCCAGGAGTTTGAGGTTGCTGTGAGCTAGGCTGACGCCATGGCACTCACTCTTAGCCTGGGCAACAAAGTGAGACTCTGTCTCAAAAAAAAAAAAAAAAAAAATTCCTCGAAGTAAAACTCGTGAATCACAGGCTGTAAAATTTAAATATATGATAGATATTGTTAAATTGCCCTCAGTAAGGTCCACTCATGTGCACGCCTGCCTCAAACCTCAAACTCCTGGGCTCCAGCAATCCTCCTGCCTCAGCCTCCCAAGTAGCTGGGACTACAGGCATGTGCCACCACTCGAGGATAATTTTTTCTATTTTTAGAAACAACAGGGAGACTGCTCAGGCTGGTCTCGAACTCCTGACCTCAGGCGATCCTTTTGCCTTGTCCTCCCAAAGTGCTAAGATTACAGGCGTGAGCCACTGCACCCAGCCTCTTTTTTTTTTTTTTTTTTTTTTTTTGAGACAGAGTCTTACTCTGTTTCCCAGGCCAAAGTGTAGTGGCACCATCATAGCTCACAGTAGCCTCGAATTGCTAGGCTTAAGCGATCTTCTTGCCTCAGCCTCCTGAGTAGCTGGGAGTACAGGGGCACACCACCACCACTGGCTGATTTTTTTTTTTTTTCTGTGCCCCAGGCTGGTCTCAAACTCCTGGTATCAAGTGATCCTCCCACCTTGGCCTCCTAAAGTGTTGGGATTACAGGCATAAGGCACTGCGCCCAGCCTAATGTTATATTCTTATAACATGGTAGTAGTATTTCCCTGTTATTTGCTTTTCTTTAGTTATTATTCTTTTCATCTTTAGTTATTATTCTTTTTGTATACATCAGCATTTTTTCTTTCATGGTCTTCCTTTGTTCATTTTTGCATTTGGGTGTATATCTTTGTCTTGCTCCTTTGTAAAAGCTCTTTACATATTAAATATATTTACCTCTTTCTCTTATGTTTCAATGTTTTTGTCTTTTAACATTGCTCATGGTGCTTTTTGTTGCACAGAAAATTTTCATCTTTGTGTTCTAGACAAAGTTTCAGTCACTTGGCTTAGCCTTGAGTATTTCTTAAGTGGCCTCGGCAAACAAGCTTATGGATCCAATCTTCCTCTCAAAGTGGGGTGCTTCCAAAGCTGCAAAATAAAGTCCTATTCTTGCCCATCACCATCTATGACCTTGGACAAGTTATTTCCTTTCTCTGGGTCTTTATTTTTTCTGCTTGTCAAATGGTGGGGATCAAATAATACCTCTCTTGCAAGGCTGCTGGGAGGATGGGCACAAGGGTGGGCCGAGCCTGGTGGCTAACCCCTGCTGTCCTGGCAGGGTTACCCGCCACTGACGGAGATCCTGGCAAGTTTCTTTGGGAAGCTGCTGGGACAGGAGATGGACCCACACAAGAATGTGCTGGTGACTGTGGGAGCTTATGGGGCCCTGTTTACAGCCTTCCAGGCCCTGGTGGATGATGGTGACGAGGTGAGTGGCTAGGCTTGAGTCGGGTGGGGGAGGGGTCAGGGCCATGCTGACCTCAGCTAATCTGATCTGTGTATCAGGTCATCATCATCGAACCTGCTTTTGACTGTTACGAGCCCATGACGTTGATGGCTGGGGGTCGCCCTGTATTTGTGTCCCTGAAGCCAGTAAGCATGCTAGGTGGGGTGTGGGTGGGCAGAGGGACCCCAGGTATGGGCTGAGTTAGACCCTGGGAGGAGGGAAGGGAGGAGGGAAGTGAAGGAGGCCAGTTCCTCTGAGCTAGGTGTGTGTTCAGAGCCTAGAGCCTAGAGCAGGGGTCCTCAAACTACGGCCCGCCAGCCACATGCGGCCCGCTGAGGACATTGATCCAGCCTGCTGGGTGTTTTTGCCGCTGCTGCCTGTCCTGCTTAGCAGCGGACCTGTCCCTGGCCCACAGTGCGCATGTGTAGAATGTGCACAGCACTCTCCAACGGCCCTCCAGCGGTCTGAGGGACGGACAGTGAACTGGCCCCCTGTTTAAAAAGTTTGAGGACCCCTGGCCTAGAGGAAAGGAGGTGAGGACAGATGCTTGGGGGGGGGAGCTGAATGTCCAGTGGGTGAATATTGCTACCCACTGCCACCTGCTCTTGCAGAGTCCCATCCAGGACGGGGAACTAGATTCCAGCAGCAACTGGAAGCTGGACCCCACAGAGCTGGCCAGCAAATTCACCCCTCGCACCAAAGCCCTGGTCCTCAACACACCCAACAACCCTCTGGGAAAGGTACCTGAGAGACCCCTTCCAGGGACCCCTCCAGACTGGGTTCACATCCCGCCCCATTCCTGATTTGCTGCTGTGGGGCCTCAGTTTCTTTATCTGTGAAGTGGGAGGGCCACGTGCGATAAGCTCTTAGGACCGAGGCTCCAGAGGCCCCATCGACAGCAGCAGGAATCCCCAGGGAGGGCAGGAGAGTTGGGGGGAGGGAGTGGGCTGGGTGCCTCCATCACTTGCCAGTGACCTTGGGACAGTGACTCAACCTCTCACCATGTTTCCTCATCTATAAAATGGGAACATGAAAGAACCATCCTCACGGAGTCTGGGTTGCAGAGATCCAATGGGACGGTGCGGAATAGCCCTTAGCACCAGGCTTGGCCATATCCTTTAATCTCTCCTAGCAGCATCTGTGTTTCAGAATGGTCCTGGCTGCAGGCCTGTGCCCTCCTTGGGTCCCCGCAGGTGTTCTCCAGGGAGGAGCTGGAGCTGGTGGCTAGCATGTGCCAGCAGCATGATGTGGTGTGCATCACTGACGAGGTCTACCAGTGGCTGGTCTACGACGGGCACCAGCACATCAGCATCGGTGAGCCAGGCTGGCCCGGGGGCCCCTCCCCTGGGTGTTGGTGGCAGGGCCTTGACCTGTTCTGAGAGTCAGTGACTGGTGGTTAGGACCAAGAGGTCTGGAGCCACACGGGTCCTGTGGCTTTTTCCTCCCTGAATGCGAAGGATCACAGTAGCATCTGCCCCCTGGTTCTTGAGAGGATGAGATAAAATAAGTCCTGCATATAGCTTAGTGCACAGAGGAATCCAAAGTGTTGGGCCTGCGAATGCTCCCGGTGTGAAGGCCACCATCCCCCTGCCCCCACCCCCTTTCACCTGCTGCTCCCTTTGGCCTTGGCAGCCAGCCTCCCTGGCATGTGGGATCGGACCCTGACCATCGGTAGCGCTGGCAAGACCTTTAGCGCCACCGGCTGGAAGGTGAGTTGATGAGGGTGTGGGATAATCCCCTCCCCAAGATCCATGCCAGGTGACGTGGGGCTGGGAATTGAGAAAGGGTTTGGCCAGGCCTGGGAGGGCCTCATCCCCTACCTGTGTTCCTGGTCCAGGTGGGCTGGGTCTTGGGTCCAGATAATATCCTGAAGCACCTGAGGACTGTACACCAGAACTCTATCTTCCACTGCCCCACACAGAGCCAGGTGAGGAGGGGCAGGAGACCCCACAGTGGTGGCAGGGGTTGCCACAGAGGAGCCCTGGGTGGAGTGTCAGGGCACACCTGACCTACCTGTCCATCTGCCCTGCCTAGGCCGCAGTAGCCTGGAGCTTTGAGCGGGAGCAGCTGTGTTTTGGCCAGCCCAGCAGCTACTTTGTGCAGTTCCCACAGGCCATGCAGCGAAGGCGTGACCACATGATCCGCAGCCTGCAGTCAGTGGGCCTGCAGCCCGTGGTCCCCCAGGGCAGCTACTTCCTCATCACAGACATCTCAGACTTAAGTGAGTGGGACTGGCCAGTCTGGGCAGAGTCTGAGGCTGGAGGCCGCCTACGGCTTAGCATGGTCTCTGTCCCACAGAGAGGAAGATGCCCGACTTGCCTGGCACTGCGGATGAGCCCTATGACAGCCGCTTCGTCAAGTGGATGATCAAGAACAAGGTGGGCTGGGCCTCCACCAAGGCCACCATGTGTGATTTCATGGGTTGTGGGTTGTTCAGGGGTGCCCATACAAGGGCTGATGGGCCAAAGTCCAGCCCAGCCTCTGCCATGAGCCCTGGTACAGGGTTGCATCTACTTCAAGGAATGGGGAGCCTGTTCCTAATTTGCACAAGATGCCATGTAGGCTGGCAGGATTTCCTGCCTCTCTGGGACCCAAGTCTTCCTGTCTGTGCTGTGGTGAGTTGGCCCATTTACTCTGAGCTAGTCCTTCTAGCTCAAATCTGTGACATAAGGCTTATTTCTGTCCTGATGCACAATCTTCCTTCTCTTGGCCTCCATCACCTCAGTACACAGGGACTTGGCATGACGTTCTGGGATTCTTTTCCTCTGACCTTAATACAGCACTTTGAAGTGCTGGAGCTAACTTCCCCTCATTCCCCATCACGAGGCTCTCCCTGCACCCCTGTGCTGAGGCTGTGTTGAGACGTGGCCGTCCTCCTCCACAGGGCTTGGTGGCCATCCCCGTGTCCATCTTCTGCAGCAAGCCGCATCAGAAGCACTTCGACCACTATATCCGCTTCTGTTTTGTGAAGGTAAGGGGCGTGGCAGGGGGAGGGAAGCCCTCACCAAGCTCCCGAGGCTGCTGGGAGTGTGGGGAGAGGGTGGGACCAACCTGTGTCGGTGCAGGATGAATCCACGCTCCGCGCCATGGACGAGAAGCTGCAGGAGTGGAAGGCCGAGCTCAACCCCTGAAGCCTCCTCTTCAGCCCTGATCCACCCAGTCCCCACACATTCTTGTGGGGTCTTTCCAGGTCGGGGGAAGATGGCACTGGGAGACCCCTTCTCTGTGACGTAGAGTGTTCCCAGGGAAGAGCCCCCTCCTTGTTCTTGGGGAGTCAGGTGTTACCTCTCCACATTGTCCATACTCCTGTCCCCAAGTAGAGGGAGGCCTGACCTGGCCTCTTCCTGCCCCTCTCTGGGTCAAGTCACAGGGCTTTGGGTTGCTTCTGGTCTCCCCAGTGTGGCTGGGACTGACAGGGCAGAGTCCTACAGTGTATTGGACTCATGTCCCCAACCCTGCACTGCCCCAGCTAAGGCTCAGGTATAACCCCTACCTTTCCTGTCTAATCTTGACCTTGGGAAGTTGCCTTTAATCTTGAGTCCTCAAGCCAGCCCTTTCTGCCCATAATAAAGTTTTAAGTTATTCAAACACTTAATGACAGCTTTCCTCTGCTTTGCACTGTGGTGCTGATAGCCAACCTAGACTTGGTCAGGAAGGGAGGAACCTCAGAGAACCTCAGACCCCTGACACACACACTTTGTGCAGACTTTCTTGTGGAATAAAAGCGAGGCCCAGAGAAGGGCGGGGACTTGGGACTTGCCCCAACTGCATTCCCCATCCTCCATTAATTTGATAACAGTAGTGATTACTGGTGCTGGGTGCAATGGCTAGGTCAGGGGTGTCCTGTGTGTTTGTAGAGGATGGGGGCTTCTGACAAGGAAGATACAGACATTCCCACAGGAGAGAGAGAACTGCCCCAGTGTGGGCTGTGGGCTGTGGGCTGGGAGTGCCAGGGACTTGCAGAATTAGACAGGAGGAGAAGGAGTAGCTAGTAGGATGTTCATCCCATGGGAAAGCAAGATCGTTCCTGCATTCACTTGTAAGGTAGTCAGAGGGGACATGTCTTGAAGTTGCATTTGCATAGTAAGCACATGCTTATATCATGTGTTTAATTGGGGGAACTATTGGGAGCATATGTATAATAAAAAAAAATTTGGTCTTTGTCCCTGATTTTTGGCACAGAACTCCTAAAAAGCCATAGAATTTCTGAGTAACAGCAGTGTCTGTTATTCATAAGGCATCCCTCTGGACGTCCACATTAGAGGGTCAGAACTTCTAGCCCATCCCTGCCTCCAGAGAGGGACTTTGAGCTCAATCACACAGCCAATGATTTAATCAGTCATGGCCGTGAAATGGGACCTGTTTAAAAATATTACAACAGATTTAGTTTAAAGATCTAATTACCAGCTGGGTGCGGTGGCTCACGCCTATAATCCTAGCACTCTGGGAGGCCAAAGCAGGTGAATCACTCAAGGTCAGGAGTTCGAAACCAGCCTGAGCAAGAGTGAGACCCCCATCTCTACTAAAAATAGAAACAAATTAGTTGGCCAACTAAAAAATATATAGAGAAAAAATTAGCCGGGCATGGTGGCACATTCCTGTAGTCTCAGTTACTTGGGAGTCTGAGGCAGGAGAATCACTTGAGCCCAGGAGTTTGAGGTTGCTGTGAGCTACGCTGACGCCACAGCACTCTAGCTGGGGAAACAGAGTAAATCTCTGTCTCAAAAAAAAAAAAAAAATAAAAAGATATAATTAACTTTTATTAGCAAGTCTAGAACTGGCAACAATTCATTCTATAAAATAGAATGGGTGCTCCAAATTGCTTAGCAATGGGGGTTGGCTTTATAGGCAGAAAAGAGCTGAAGAAAGTAGAAATAAGAAAGAAAAGTGGATTGATTCCTTCAAAGTTATTTTCCCTATAGGGCCAAAATGATGGGGGTTTCATATCATGCTGGCTCAGGTAAACTGCACTCCTTCTGATTGGTTGCTGTGAATCTTCTGGGGTTTTTTTGGCAGGGGAAGGGAACTGGCCCATTTCAAAGTTCAGTTTGATTAAGTAGCACTTAGCACAGGTGACTCTATTCTAGTTTGGTCTAGTTTATCGGTGTCTAGTGCAGGAGCTCAGTCCAAAACAATGGCCTCCAATACACTTTTGTTTAATAAAACCTATATAAAAGCCCTAAAACTGGGCCACATGCTATGGCTCATTTCTGTAATCCAAGTACTCTGGGAGGCCAAGGCGGGAGGATTGCTCTAGGCCAGGAGTTCAAGACCAGCCTGAATGAGAGCAAGACCGACCACTCTCTATAAAGAACACAAAAATTATGGCTGGGCGTGGTGGCTCACGCCTATAATTGTAGCATTCTGGAATGCTCCAGCTTGAGCTCAGGAGTTAAAGACCAAACTGAGCAAGAGCGAGATTCCATCTCTACTAAAAAAATAGAAAGAAATTAGCTGGACAACTAAAATATATATATATGTATAATTAGCCAGGCATGGTGGTACATGCTACTCAGGAGGCTGAGGCAAAAGGATCACTTGAGCCTAGGAGTTTGAGGTTACTGTGAGCTAGGCTGATGCCAAGGCATTCTAGCTCAGGCAACAGAGTGAGACTGTCTCAAAAAAAAAAAAAGAAGAAGAAGAAGAAGAATACAAAAACTAGCCAGGTGTAGTGGCTCATACCTATAGTTCCAGCTACTCAGGAGGCTGAGGCAGGAGGATTGCTTGAGCCCAGGAGTTTGAGGTTGCTGTGAGCTATGGTGATTTGAATCCATCTCAACCTATGTGTGAATGAGCATCAAGGTTTGATGTTACTATTCCAACAATATTGAACTATTTGAAACAAATCAGTAAAGTAAAGAAGCTGCATAGATGGTTTTGGCATGAATTAAATGAGTATCAGAAGAGAAATCATCTCAAAGCTTGCCTTTCTTTGCTGTCACAACATAAAGGTGAACCATTCCTGCACCATATTGACACATGTGATGAAAATGGATTCTTTTTGACAATCGAGAGCATTCAGCACAATGGTTAAAGACAAAGTGCTGAAATATAGTCCAAAATCGAATATTCATCAAAAAAAATTAATGGTGTGTGTTTGGTGGTCCAGCACTGCTATTATCCACCACGGCTTCATGAAACCTGGTCAATTGATTACAGCAGATGTCTACTGCAAACAGTTGGATGAAATGATGCAGATGGTTGTCATTAAGCAGCCGAGATCAGTCAATAGAGATAGGCCAATCCTCTTGCAACACCACATGTTAAAAAAACAACGCAGCTGGCCGGGCGGTGGCTCACGCCTGTAATCCTAGCTCTCTGGGAGGCCGAGGTGGGCAGATTGCTCGAGGTAAGGAGTTCGAAACTACCCTGAGCAAGATCGAGACCCTGTCTCTACTATAAATAGGAAGAAATTAATTGGCCAACTAATACATATAGAAAAAATTAGCCGGACATGGTGGTATATGCCTGTAGTCCCAGCTACTCAGGAGGCTGAGGCAGCAGGATTTGAGCCCAGGAGTTTGAGGTTGCTGTGAGCTAGGCTGACACCTAGCTGGGCAACAGAGTGAGACTCTATCTCAAAAAAGAAAAAAAGAAAATTAGCTGAGCATTCAGCTTGTACCTGTAATCCCAGCTACTCTAGAGGCTGAGGAGGGAAGATCCCTTAAGCCAAGCCTTAAGTTCAAGGCTTCTCTGAGCTATGGTGACACCACGGCCTTCCAACCTGGATGATAGAGGAGACCCTTGTCCCTAAAAAAAATTTTTAATGAGCTATCAAGCCATGGAAAGACATGGTGGAACCTTAAATTCATATTGTTTAATGAAAGAGCCAATCTGAAAAGGCTACATACTATATGATTTCAACTATATGACATTCTAGAAAAGGCAAAACTATAGAAACAGGCCAGGCATGGTGGCTCATTCCTGTAATCCTAGCACTCTGGGAGGCTGAGGCAGGAGGATTGCTCAAAGTCAGGAGTTCGAAACCAGCCTGAGCAAGAGCTAGACCCCTTCTCTACTAAAAATAGAAAGAAATTAATTGGCCAAGTAAAAATATATAGAAAAAATTAGCCGGGCATGGTGGTGCATGCCTGTAGTCCCAGGCATGAGGCTACTCAGGAGGCTGAGGCAGAAGGATTGCTTGAGCACAGGAGTTTGAGGTTGCTGTGAGCTAAGCTGACACCACCGGCATTCTAGCCCAGGCAACACAGTGAGACTGTCTCAAAACAACAACAACAACAATAAAAACCTATAGAAACAAAGATCAAGCCGGGCGGGGTGGCTCATGCCAGTAATCCTAGCTCTCTGGGAGGCCGAGGCAGGCAGACCGTTTGAGCTCAGGAGTTTGAAATTAACCTGAGCAAGAGTGAGACCCGGTCTCTAGTATAAATAGAAAGAAATTAATTGGCCAACTAATATGTTTAGAAAAAATTAGCCGGGCATGGTGGCGCATGCCTGTAGTCCCAGCTACTCAGGAGGCTGAAGCAGAAGGATTGCTTGAGGCCAGGGGATTGAGGTTGCTGTGAGCTAGGCTGACGCCAAGGCACTCACTCTAGCCTGGGCAACAAAGTGAGACTCTGTCTCAAAAAAAAAACAACAACAAAAATAACAAAGATCAGTGGTTGCCAGGGGATAGGAGGGGAAGAGGGATGAATGGGATGAATAGGAGCCCAGGGGCCTTTAGAGCAGTGAAACTATTCTGTAAGACACTGCAGTGGTGGATATTATGCATCTGTCAAAACCATGAAATGAGGCCAGGCGTGGTGGCTCACGCCTGTAATCCTAGCTCTCTGGGAGGCCGAGGCGGGCGGATTGCTCGAGGTCAGGAGTTCAAAACCAGCCTGAGCAAGAGCGAGACCCCGTCTCTACTATAAATAGAAAGAAATTAATTGGCCAACTAATATATACAAAAAATTAGCCGGGCATGGTGGCGAATGCCTGTAGTCCCAGCTACTTGGGAGGCTGAGGCAGGAGGATTGCTTGAGCCAGGAGTTTGAGGTTGCTGTGAGCTAGGCTGACGCCACGGCACTCACTCTAGCCTGGGCAACAAAGCGAGACTCTGTCTCAAAAAAAAAACAAAAAAAAAACCATGAAATGTACAACTCAAAGAGTGAACCCTAATGTAAATGCAGGACTTCAGTTGCTAATAATGTATTGATATTGTTCATCAAATATAACAATACCACACCCAAGACAAGGGAAACTGAGGCAAAGAGAGGGAGAGTATATGGGGATTCTCTGTACCATATGCTCAATTTTTTTTTTTTTTTTTTTGAGATAGAGTCTCGCTTTGTTGCCCAGGCTAGAGTGAGTGCCGTGGTGTCAGCCTAGCTCACAACAACCTCAATCTCCTGGGCTCAAGCAATCCTCCTGCCTCAGCCTCCTGAGTAGCTGGGACTACAGGCATGCGCCACCATGCCTGGCTAATTTTTTCTCTATATATTAGTTGGCCAATTAATTTCTTTCTATTTATAGTAGAGACAGGGTCTCGATCTTCCTCAGGTTAGTTTCAAAGTCCTGACCTTGAGCAATCCGCCCGCCTCAGCCTCCCAGAGTGCTAGGATTACAGGCGTGAGCCACCGCGCCCGGCCTCAATTTTTTTTTAAAGCTAAAACTGCTTTACAAGACTTTAAAGTCAGCTGGGCAGGGTAGCTCATGCTGGTAATCCTAATACTCTCGGAGGTTGAGGTGGGAGGATAGCTTTAGGTCAGGAGTTCCTTGGAGGAGACTAGCCTGAGCAAGAGTAAGACCCATCTCTACTAAAAATAGAAAAAATTAGTTGGGCGTGTTGGCGTGTGCCTGTAGTCCCAGCTACTCGAAAGGTTGAGGCAATAGGATCGCTTGAGACCCAGAGTCGGAGCTGGAGGCTAGGCTGCTGCCAGGGTACTCCATCCTCTAGCTTGGGCAACAGAGCTTAACTCTGTCTAAGAAAGAAAGAAAGGAAGGAAGGAGGGAGGGAGGGAGGGAGGAAGGAAAGAAGGAAGGAAGGAAGGAAGGAAGGAAGGAAGGAAGGAAGGAAGGAAGGAAGGAAGGAAGGAAGGAAGGAAGGAAGGAAGGAAGGAAGGAAGGAAGGAAGGAAGGAAGGAAGGAAGGAAGGAAGGAAGGAAGGAAAAAGAAAGAAAGAAGACGACTTTAAAGTCTGTTGAGCACAAATACTAAAATTGGCACCATATAGAGAATGTTAGGAAGCCCCTGTGTGAGGATGACACCAAAATTCATGAAGCGGTCCAAAAAAATAACAAAAACAAAGAAAGAATAAAATAAAGTCTGTTAATTAAAAGAGGAGTAAATGGGCCAGGCGCAGTGGCTCACGCCTGTAATCCTAGCACTCTGGGAGGCTGAGGCGGGCGGATTGCTCGAGGTCAGGAGTTCGAAACCAGCCTGCCAAGAGCGAGACCCCCGTCTCTACTATAAATAGAAAGTAATTGGCCAACTAATATATATAGAAAAAATTAGCCGGGCACAGTGGCGCACGCCTGTAGTCCCAGCTACTCAGGAGGCTGAGGCAGGCGGATTGCTCGAGGTCAGGAGTTTGAAACCAGCCTGAGCAAGAGCGAGACCCCGTCTCTACTATAAATAGAAACAAATTAATTGGCCAACTATTATATATAGAAAAGATTAGCTGGGCATGGTGGCGCATGCCTGTAGTCCCAGCTACTCGGGAGGCTGAGGCAGGAGGATTGCTTGAGCCCAGGAGTTTGGGGTTGCTGTGAGCTAGGCTGATGTCACGGCACTCACTCTAGCCTGGGCAACAAAGTGAGACTCTGTCTCAAAAAAAAAAAAAAAAAAAAAAAAAAAGAGGAGTACATGAATGACTTAATAAAAGAAATTGATTAAATTGTCTCCATGGTCATTTCCAGCACTGAATCACACTCCAGCTCTGGGCCCTGAGGGTCCCCAGGTATAAAACCGCGCAGAGGTCTGAGTGTCGCAGTTGCCCCAGCCCAGACGGAGGCCCTCGAGCCATCCAAGGGTCCAGGACAGTGCGCGAGATGCTACTCATGTGGGCGCCCAGCTGTCCCCGCGACTAGCTCAGCGCAGCCCGGCGCCGGAGATCCCCACGCGCGGAGCCCTCCCGCGCCCACGCGCGGAGCCCTCCCGCGCCCACGCGCGGAGCCCTCCCGCGCCCACGCGCTCCTGCAGCCGCGGCGCGTCTAGGCCACGCCCCCGGGCGCCATTGGCTCTCCGATTGGACAGCTCGTGGAGGTGTGGCCGGAAGAGACGAGTCGGATTGGCAGGGGCGTGGCCGAAGGTGTGCGGCGCAACATGGCGGAGCCCGCGCGGAAGCGGCCCTGCGGCCCGGTAGGTGGCGGGAGCCGGGATCCCGGGCTGGCAGTGAGTTGGAGGCGTGAGAACGAGAGGTGTAGGGGCCTCCGGTGGGGCCAGGGCGGGCCTCCTGCCCCCTACTTCGTGCCGATCCGAGGCCGGAAGCCACGGAGGTGCCGCAAGCTAGTTGTCGCGTGCGGCTCAGCTCGATGAGAACCGGAGGTGGGAGCGTGGTCTGGGGCTGGGGCAGTGTAGGGTAGCCTGTGGCCGGAGCCGCCTGTGGTTTTCTGGTACCAGCTGGATTACAGAGCAGGTGGGAGCCTGCTCACAATTCTGAGCCCTTTCGTGGTTTGTGTCTTCTGACTCCCAGGGCGACAGTGGGCAGGTCCTGCCTCCTGAGCCTCAGTTTCCTCTTCTGTTCCGTGGGAACTCATTCAACAATTTATTTAGTGCTTACTATGTGCCAGGCCTGGTTCCAGGCATTTAGTGTACAGCGAGCCCCTGCCGCTTCCTGGGGCAGCAGTGTGTGAAGGGTCCCTACATTCATCATCGCCTCCGTTTAGAGGGGTAGGATGGCTGTGGTGAGCAGCAAGTGGACTTCCCAGGTGTGACCTTCAGCCTCACAGTCCTAATCCTTCCCCTACTCCAGGGTGAACATGGCCAAAGGGTTGAGTGGCGAAAATGGAAGCAACAGAGTAAGTAAAGGCTAGGGGGCTGGGAGGAGTGTGCCCACCCTTCCCCTAGACCACCCGAGCAATACGCAGCCTAGCTTTGGGGAAAGACACCAGCTTTGTCCTCTCCGGATCCCACAGCACCCAAGGTGGGGAGGCGGGGGCCAGGAGCCCTGGGGAGGCTGCCTTGCTGCCCTCTGGCTGCTCACCCAGCAGCACTTGAGAGCCCCAGCTGACTCAGTGAGAGGGAACCACTCCTTTGATCAATCGGCATGTTTTCTTATCCAGAGAAAGAGGAGAAAAAGAAATGGAAGGATCTCAAGTTGACGAAAAAACTGGAGCGGCAGCGGGCACAAGAGGAGCAGGCAAAGCGCCAGGAGGAGGAGGAGGCAGCTGCACAAAGGGAGGACAGAGGTGAGCAGCCTAAGTCCTGGAACCAGTCCTGGGTTGTGGCCTGCAGCAGCTGTCCTGCAGGCAGAGCAGAAAATGTCATGTCTGGAAGGGCCCTGAGAGACTAGTGGGACCAAGCATCTTGTCCTGATGGAGAGACCAGGCCCAGATTAGGAGAGGGACTCAGCAAACTGAGTTCTCACCCCCTCTGTAGATTGATTTCTAGCCTATGGAGGGTAAGCAAACGTTATACCTCTAGAACCTCGTAATCTTAATGATAGTTATTTTTTACTTTAAAAACAATTTTTTTTAATTGAGACAATATCTTACCATGTTGCTCAGGCTGGTCTTAAGGGGTCCTGCTGCCTCAGCTTCCTGGGTAGCTGGGATTACAAGCATGTGTCACTGCGCCTGGCTCTTTTTTTACTGAGCATTTTTTATTGAGTATTTTCTCTGTGCTTTAATTTCATTTTTCATTTAATAATAATAATGTCTCCTTTTTTCTCATTGTAAATAATACATGCTCAAAACAATACAAAAAGCTACAAAGAAGAAAGGAACAATCCCAGCAAACATTATGTTGAAAGTTTGTCCTGACGTTATACCTACTTATCCAAATGTAGAGAGGGGTATAGATACGATTTTACATCAGTGAGACTATTTTATCTACATGCTTCTGGACCTGGTTTTTCTCATCCCACATTACACCCTGGGTGTTCTTCCACATCAATATGTCAGGATCCACCCTGCTAAAATTCTGCCAGACTAGAATCTGTGGCGAGTCAGGGAGCCACATTTTAGCCTGGTAGAGCCTAATAATTACCAGTGAGGATGGTGACAGTGGAGACAGCAACCCAGCAAATCATCTGTGCCAGAGACCAGGAAGCCATTTATGGGTGGTATCTCATGCAGCTCCCTCCAGAAAACCCTAGAAAGGAGAGAATATGGGGGTTCCTCTAGAGCCAGAAGGCCTGAACCCGTATCTTAGCTGCCCCACTTATTGTATGACCTTGGGTCATGTATTTGACTTCTCTGGACCCAAGCCTCCACACCTGAAAATGGGGATAATGGTAGTATCTGCTTCCGAGGGCTGTTGGGTTAATATGTACATATAAAGTTAGAGGCTGGGCACGGTGGCTCACGCCTGTAATCCTAGCACTCTGAGAGGCCGAGGCCGGCGGATTGCTCGAGGTAAGGAGTTCGAGACCAGCCTGAGCAAGAGCGAGACCCCATCTCTACTAAAAATGGAAAGAAATTAATTGGTCAACTAATATATATAGAAAAAATTAGCCGGGCATGGTGCCGCATGCCTGTAGTCCCAGCTACTCAGGAGGCTGAGGCAGCAGGATTTCTTGAGCCCAGGAGTTTGAGGTTGCTGTGAGCTAGGCTGACACCACGGCACTCACTCTAGCCTGGGCAACAAAGCGAGACTCTGTCCCAAAAAAAAAAAAAAAAAGTTAGATATTAGCTCACATTATTATTTTTTTTTTTTGAGACAGAGTCTTACTGTTGGCCAGGCTAGAGTGCAGTGACATCATCATAGCTCACTGCAGGCTCAAGCTCCTGGGCCCAAGTGATCCTCCTGCCTCAGCCTCTCTAGTAGCTGGGACTACAGGCATTCACCACCACACCCAGCTAATTTTTCTATTTTTTTGTAGAGATGAGGTCTTGCTATGTTGCCCAGGCAGGACTTGAACTCTTGGCCTCAAGTGATCCTCCCTCCTTAGCCTCCCAAAGTAATAGGATCACAGGAGTGAGCCACAGTTCCCAGCCTTAGCTCACGTTATTATCCCCATTGGACAGCTGGAGAACTGAGGCAGTGAGGGGCAAAGCCAGGATATGAACTTAGGCCAGTGCTTCTAACCACTCCCTGGCCTTGCCCAGTGCTCTGCCCTGCTCAAAGGAGTCTTGGAGATTGCTCCATCCATTTTCCTCCTGGGAGATTGAGACCTGGAGAGGAGAGTTGAAGCTATTTTGTTGATGTCAGAATTCTTGCCAGTTGGAAAGTTCTCTAATCTTGGGACCTGAGGACAGAGGAAAGGAGGCGAGGGTGGGACTCTGACCTCTCAGGCTGACCAGGACATATCTCCCCTGCCCAGGGCGGCCGTACACCCTGACCGTGGCCCTGCCAGGCTCCATCCTGGACAACGCCCAGTCGCCTGAGCTTCGCACCTACCTGGCTGGCCAGATCGCCAGAGCCTGTGCCATCTTCTGCGTGGATGAGATTGTGGTGTTCGATGAGGAGGGCCAGGATGCCAAGTGAGGGGCCATCCCATAGGGTGCCAGGGCTCAGGGAGAAGGAAGGGACTGCCAAGATCGGTGTGGCTTCACCCTGCCCTCTCTGTCTACCTGCTAGTTAGTTCTTCCTCAGTGGCCTGCCTGGAATGCCCCCACTGTAATCCTTCGTGGGTAGAGCTGCCAGGCAGGGCTGGTGACTGCAAATGGAAGATTGGGTGGGAAGAATTCTTGAAGGGGCCGCAGTTGGATTTTTTTTTTTTTTTTTTTTTTTGCAACAGAGTCTCACTTTGTTGCCCAGGCTAGAGTGAGTGCTGTGGTGTCAGCCTCGCTCACAGCAACCTCAAACTCCTGGGCTCAAGCAATCCTGCTGCCTCAGCCTCCCGAGTAGCTGGGACTACAAGCATGCGCCACCATGCCCGGCTAATTTTTTATATATATATTAATTGGCCAATTAATTTCTTTCTATTTTTTTATAGTAGAGACAGGGTCTCGCTCAGGCTGGTTTCGAACTCCTGAGCTGGAGCAATCCTCCCACCTCGGCCTCTGAGAGTGCTAGGATTACAGGCGTGAGCCACCGCTCCCAGCCTGCAATTGGATCTTTTTTTTTTTTTTTTTTTTTTGAGACAGAGTCTCACTTTGTTGTCCAGGCTAGAGTGAGTGCCGTGGCGTCAGCCTAGCTCACAGCAACCTCAAACTCCTGGGCTCAAGCGATCCTCCTGCCTCAGCCTCCTGAGTAGCTGGGACTACAGGCATGCGCCACCATGCCCGGCTAATTTTTTATATATATATCAGTTGGCCAATTAATTTCTTTCTATTTATAGTAGAGACGGGGTCTCGCTCTTGCTCAGGCTGGTATTGAACTCCTGACCTTGAGCAATCCGCCCGCCTCGGCCTCCCAAGAGCTAGGATTACAGGCATGAGCCACAGCGCCCGGCCTTGCAATTGGATCTTGAACCCTATCTTCCTCTCCCCAGGACTGTGGAGGGGGAGTTCACGGGAGTCGGCAAGAAGGGGAAGGCATGTGTACAGCTGGCCCGGATCCTGCAGTACCTGGAGTGTCCACAGTAAGGGGGTGACTCCCCTGAGCGTGAGGGAGGGTATGTCAAAGTGGAGGTCAGGTAGGAGGTGGCCTCCCCTGGCCTGGGTACCTCCATCTGTGTTCTTTGCTAGGTACCTGAGAAAGGCGTTCTTCCCCAAGCACCAGGATCTACAGTTTGCAGGTATGGCCGGGGGTGGGGCCCGACCCCCATTTCCCATGGATCGCCCCACTGAGAGACTGCTGTCCACCTGGGAAAACAGACCTGGGAGGCCAAGGCCTGTAACAGCAGTTCTGTGGGGGACCCTGAACCATGGTCCCTACTGCACCCCCATGCACTCTGGCACCTTCCAGACTCCTCCCGGCCCTCCCTCCCACAGGGCTCCTGAATCCCCTGGACAGCCCTCACCACATGCGTCAGGATGAGGAATCCGAGTTCCGAGAGGGCATCGTGGTGGACCGACCCACCCGGCTGGGCCACGGCTCCTTTGTCAACTGTGGCATGAAGAAGGTAGGAATGAAAAAGTGGTCCCACACATACCTCAGGGATGCACCCTGGCTTTGGCAGGCAGACAGGGGAATGTGGGTTGGGACCCCTGGCCCCTGCCTGCAGATCCCCCACTGGTGCAAATTCAGGCCAGAGGAGCGCCCTAAACAGGGCTCAATGCATAAAGCCAGGGATGAATTTACTATTGTTTAAAAGCAAATCATAGGGCTGGCACAGTGGCTCCAGCACTTTGGGAGGATTGCTGGAGACCAGGAGTTCGAGACCAGTCTAGGCAACATAGAGAGACCACATCTCCACAAAAAATAATTAGCCAGCTGTGGTGGTGCAAGCTTGAAGCCTCAGCTACTCAGGAGGATCGTTTGAGCCCAGGAGTTCAAGGCTGCAGTGAGCTATGATCACGCCACTGCACTGTAGCCTGGGCAACAGAGTGAGACCTTGTCTCTATAAAAAAAATGTTTTTAAGTTAGCTGGGGCGTGGCAGCCCACTCCTGTACTCCTGGCTGCTTGGGAGCAGGATCCCTTGAGGCCAGGAGTTTAAGGCTGCAGTGAACTATGACAACACCACTGCATACTAGACTGGGCAACAGAGCAAGACCCTGTCTCTAAAATAAATAAATAGATAAAAATACAAGGCAAATCTTAATCTAAGAAAACTGATTAAAGAAAGGGGAAAAAAGCAAATAAAAAAATACAGGAAAAAAAAAGCACAGACCAGAATGACACACAGACAAAAGGGGAAAAGCATGAAAAACCCTCAGAAAAGAAAGAAAATGCCCCATTAAGGGTGATAAATTCAAAATGGGCATAAAACATAAACAAAATTGTCATTCATCACAGTTCCCATGGTAAGCATTTATCTCATGCCAGGCCTTATGTGATGTAACAATAGCCATTGTTTTTGGTGAGTTTGGTTTTGAAATGGGTCTTGCTTTGTTGCCCAGGCTGGTCTTGAACTCCTAAGCTCAAAGGATCCTCCTGCCTCAGCCTCCCGAGTATCTGGGCCTACAGGCACATGCCACCATGCCCAGCTTGTTTGTGGACATTTTTTTGGTTTTTTTTGAGATAGTTTCCCTCTGTCACCCTCGGTATAGTGCAGTGGCGTCATTATAGCTCACTGCACTCTCTAACTCCTTGGCTCCAGTGGTCCTCCTGCCTCAGCCTCCCAGAGTGCAGGGATTACAGGCATGAGCTACTGTGCCTGGTCATGAAGAATTTTTTATTTCACAGATGAGGAAACTGAGGCTCAAAGAGGTTAAGTGATTTGGTCAAACTCCTACAGTCAGTTATGTAGCAGAGCTACCAAAATGTAGAGCACTGGGGTTTTATCTACTTCTAGTCTGCACCAGGCCCCAAGCCTTCATTGTTGACCACTGCATTGCACGGAGTGGTCTCCCAGCAGGTCCAACATGTGCCAGAGTGGGGGCAGGGGATAAGGTGACCTAGACCCCTTGGGCTGCTTTTCCCCTGGTGGCCTCTGGGAGAGTGGTGACCCCTGCTGGTCTTGAGGGGAACACCACCCATTTCTTCTGGTTTCTCCCCAGGAGGTGAAGATTGACAAGAACCTGGAGCCTGGACTTAGGGTGACTGTGCGACTAAACCAGAAACAGCTCCCAGGTATCTGGAAACTTCCCTGGCTCCTGGGGTGGCCTGGCCATCTTGAGGCTCTGAGCCTCCTCCATCCACTTCCCCGTCCCCTCACCCCACTTTATCGACTCTGTTTCCCCTCCAGGATGCAAGACCTACCGAGGCAAAGTTGTGTCATCACAGGACCCCCGCACGAAAGCGGGTCTCTACTGGGGCTACACCGTCCGACTGGCCTCCTGCCTCAGTAAGGACACAGCTTCTGCCTCTGAATAGCCACCCAGTCCTCTGTCTGGGGGGTGGCAGACAGCCTTGCTTGACCCAAACATCAGACCAGAGTTCTCGTCCTACCAAGTTGCTGTGTGGCCTTGGGCAGGTGCCTCCCCTCTGGGTCTCCCTGACCTCAGGCCTTGACTGCAGTTCTGACTTCTGAGGCAAAGTGTCGCGATTGCTTACTGACGTCCGCTGTAGGGTGGGGATGGGGCACAAGGCCAGAGAAGCCACAGGTCCACTCCATGTCCCTGGCCCACCTCTGCCCAGTTCTCCCCACCAAGCACAGGCTTGCTCTCTACCCTGCTCATCCTTCACTTCCCAGGAATAGTGGAGGCCGGGCGCAGCGCCCTCACTGAGCGTTCTTCTCTACCCCGCGACACACATGCTCGCGCACACAGCTTAGTGGGGAGCAGGACCCCCCTGAGCTGGCCGCCCCCGCAACAGGTGCTGTGTTTGCTGAGGCCCCCTTCCAGGACGGCTACGACCTGACCATCGGGACGTCAGAGCGAGGCTCGGACGTGGCCTCTGCCCAGCTGCCCAGCTTCAGGTGCGTGCTGCCTGGGGGGGGTGCACAGGAGTGGAGCGGGGAACCCGCCTGGTGGGTGAAGCTGCACAGACTGGGCCCAGCTCTGCGTGTGGCAGCTGCCAGTGCTGGGGGCTGTGTCCTCTGGGCCTTGGTTAACAGTCGGTCACCCCTCCTGTGGGTTCCAGGCATGTGCTCGTGGTGTTTGGGGGCCTCCAGGGGCTGGAAGCTGCAGTGGATGCGGACCCCAACCTGGAGGTAGCTGAACCCAGCGTCCTCTTCGACCTCTACGTCAACACCTGCCCCAGCCAGGGCAGCCGCACCATCCGCACGGAGGTGAGCCCGCCACCTCCCCCGCCTCCGGCCACCAGCACCTGGCCTCTGCCCAGGGCCTTCAGGATCTCTGTGGGGGTGGGGGTCAGTGCAGCTCTCTCCCTGGAACTCACCCCCACTCAAGGATGCCTTCTCTGGGGGTGGTCTCCCCACCCCCGGGGCCTCTCGCCACAGCAGTCTTGTGGTGTGGACAGACTCAAGTGCAGCTGGGAGTCAAGAATCCTGAGTGCTCAGTGGGTCCTGTGCTCCCAGGCTGGGTGGCCCGCTCAACCCTGCCCCCTCCTGCTCTAGGCCTGTTTCCTTAGCCATGTGCAGCTAGAGCTGAGAGCCTTAGTCCTGGGCGCCATGGAACTTGTGCGCCCACTTTCAGGGTCAGCATAGAACACTATGCTGTGCGTACTCTCCTCCCTTCAGTCTCAAAGGGGTGGTCCCGACACGTGGGCCGCCCCAGTCTACCTGTCCCTGAGGCCCTGCCCAGGCCAGGTGCTATGAGCCTGCCAGCCACAGCCCCAGCAGGAACCTAGGCTCCCACCCCTCCAGCACCTGTCCCCAGGACTGAGAACTTCCTACCCCTCACCCCCCCACCCCGCCCCAGGGAGGTGGGCGTTACTACCATCCTCCCCGTTTTACAGAAGAGGAGACTGAGACACATGCTGTGCCACTCGCCAAGTGGCAGATCTTTAGTGTGGACCAGGCCTGTCCTTAACCTCCCCTGCCCTGCTCAGGGCAGCTGACCCCATGGGGCCGGGTCCTGGGTGGCCAGGCACCTGCCAGCCTCCCAGGCCCCAGCCCGCTGCATGCTCCTCTCACAGGAAGCCATCCTCATCTCCCTGGCCGCCCTGCAGCCTGGCCTCACCCTGGCGGGCACCCGGCCCACCTGACAGTTCCATCGGGTCCAGAGCAGCCATGAAACCAGGGGCTCCTGCTGGTCAACAAGAACAGACACAGCCAAGACTTGTCTCCAAAAATAACCACTTTTAATGAGACCCAGCCCCCCCACGCCCATAGTCCACAGTCTCACTTGCTGCCGGCAGTGATGGCCTTGAGGCTGCCTGCCCTCGCCAGGATATTTGGCACGAAGAGCAGCCCGGAGGCCCGCTCGATGCTCTCGATGGGCACCAAGAAGCGCTCCAGTGGGATGGCCTCGTCCACAGGCGCATTGGGCATCACGTAGGAGCGGAGCTCGATCTGCCCACCTGCCGCCTCCAGGATCAACACCTTGAAGAAGTGTGTGGGCACTGCCACGTGGTTCTTGCCAATTACCTGGTACTTCACATAGGATTTCCCATCAGCCTCCGTCCTGTGGGCAGACCCAGGCACACATGAGAAGGGAGCCTGGTTGAACCCAAGACCACCTCCTCCAGGAAACCTTTCATGATCTGACACAGGCTTTTGTCAACCCTTCACGGTGAGGTTCTGGGCCCTGCCTGGCTCCTCCTTGCAGTTGGGAAGTCTTTCCAGGGTGAAGACTCTTTGCCCCAGTTCTTCCCAAGCCCAACACTGGGCTGGGTAGAATGGGTAACAATAAATGTTGCTGAAAGAATTAAGCCTTCTAATGTTCACATCCATCTATGCAGACTCGTGTTTACTGCTGTCTCTCCCCATGGAGGTGAGCACCAAGTGGGCGAGGGCCGTGACAGCTGAAACCCCAGCCCCCTGCATAGGGCCTGGCACACAGCACATGGTAGGTGCAGGACACTGGAGGGGCTGTTGCCCGGCTTCCCCTCAGCAGTCTCCTATTTCACTTGCTAATCAGTTTATCAGTGTCCCCAGCCGCCCTTGGGGGGGCCCTTGCCATGGGCCAGGCCCTGAGCTAAGCATGTGATGTCTGCCACCCCGCTCAGTCCCACAATACTATGAGGTCACAAGGTTTATCCTCATTTTGCAGGGGAGAATATTAAGTTATTTGCCCCTGGCACCACGGGACTAGGTGACAGGGCCTAGATTCCATCCCAGTCTGCTGACTCCAGAGCCAGCTGCGCAACTGCGACCTATTGCCTCACCCGGTCCCAGTCTTCAGCAGGCCAGAAAAATCCCTGAGTACACCCTGAGGACCTCAGCGCCTTCCACCTGAGAGGCAGGGCTGCAGGGGACACGAGTGAGCGCCCTGGCCAGGCAGATCCCAGTTCAAACTCTGGCTCCGGGGAAGAGTGCTGCAACAGAGCTGGTGCATCAGCGACTGCAAGGGTTTCCGTTTGGGCAAAACCCAGGGTTGGGGGTGTGTAGCAAGGGGTGACAGATTGTCCAGGTGAGTACCCCAAAGGTCTCTCTGGCTATGGAAGTGGAATGGGGCTGCTGAGGCCGGGAAACAGACTTGCCAAGAAACCAGATGAGTAGTAACCTGGTACTAACCCAGAGTCCAAGCAAGCCTGGCGCGTGAGTGACAGGAGGGGCCTTGTCATAAATGGGAGGCCCTGCCCACCTCTGGGCCTGGCTGCAGCCTCACCTGGGCAGGAACAGCGGCCCTGTGCACACATAGACGTTTTGGTAGCTGCGGGTCAGGCTGCGGCTGTACTTCTCCAGGTTGTTCCAGGCATTCTGGTTGAGATGGGGCACCTGGTTGGGCAGACTGGGCTCAGTGGGACTGGGACTGGGACCCTCCCCCTCCATCAGAGGGCTCTCCGTCCCTGGCAGCCCAGCCCAGGCTCCACTCTCATCGCCTGGAGCCTCAGTTTCTCGGTGCCACCCTCTGCAGCCGTCCTCCAGGTCTCAAAGTTTCAACTCCAAAGAGCTGCATGAGGAAGGGGCACACTTCCGCCTTTCAGAGAAGGACTGAGGCCTGTCCCTGCCCCCTACCCAGGGGCTCACAGGAAGGCTAGCCCTGTCCTATTTCAGGCTGAGCCATGGGCAGTGCCCAGCTGGGAATGTCATGGATCTGCCTGCATGGCTTGAGCTCCCGGGGCCTCAGGACAATGGAAAATGGGTAGGGGACTGAGCCGCTCCGCTGGCAGAGAAGTTACAAGTTGGGGTGGGATGCTTGTACCCCATGGAATTCACCCAAGCCCCAGCTGGGTCTCCATCCACTGTGTGCTCGGCCCTGCTGGGAACAGGCCTAGATGTAGGGCAGCTGGTCCAGGGTGCACAGTGCCCGGCACAAGCATCCCGACTGTGCCAGGTGGCACCTGCTCTCAGGCGGGCAGGGTAGGACAATGGCTTAAGGCTCAGACTCCTCTAGACAGACTGCCTGGGTTCTCTTCCTGCTGTGTGGCACCGGGCCAGTCACTTTGCCTCTCTGAGCCTCAATCCCTCCTTATAACTAATAACTAGTGAGCTAGGAAGTGTGCTCGGTACTTTTACCTGCACTGTCTTCAGTGCTTCGCTTCGCCACTACCCCCATTTTACAGACCAGGAAGCTGAAGCTCAAGGAGGTGCCAAGGCTCACAGTTCGAGTTCAAGCCCTGGTCTGCCTGCATGCAGAGCCCGTGTCCTCCCTCCCACCTAGGGCGCTCGGCCCGATTAGAAGGGCCTAACCTAGAGCGCGCACGAGAGCTCCTCCGTTCTGCGGATGCGCGACCGAAGCTCAGAGAAGCCAGGCGCTGGCCCCGCGATCCGAGACCCGGCCGGCTGGGGCGCGGGCGCTACCTGGGGCGCGACGTTGCTCAGGTAGAAGGTGTCGTCCATGGCCTTCTGGCTCCAGCGGTGGTTGGCGGCGGCGGCGAGGTGGCCGCGGTCGAAGCCGCTGCCGCGGTAGTCGGCGTTGGTGGCGCGGTGGTACGCATGCACCGAGTCGTCCTCGCGGAAGTCGCACGAGCGGCGGTCGCCGTCGCCGCGGAGCCGCTCGGGCCGCAGCTGCTCGACCACCCAGAGCGCGCCGCGGGTGCGCGGGTCGTAGCACAGCACGTACGACTCTCGGCTCTTGAGCTGCGCCAGCCCGGGCAGCCCGTACTTGGCCAGCTCGCCCGGGCCGCGGCCTGCCGGTCCCCCGGGCACAGCCGGCAGCTCGGCCGCCGCCGCCGCCACGGGCAGCACGGGCAGCCGGCCCAGCAGCCCCGGCGCCGCCTGCGCGTCCGCCCGCCGCCGCCGCCAGCGCTCGGCTGCCGCGCCCAGCCCCGCGCCCAGCGCCAGGCTCAGGCCGAGCCGCAGCGCCCGCATGGCCGGAGCGCCGCCGCGGCCGGGACCCGGGCAGGCGGAGGGCGCGCGGCCACCGCCGGCGTGCGACCCGAGGCTCTTAACGGGGCCGCGCCGCGGGCCCGCGGGGAAGAGGCCGGGGCGGCCGGGGCGCTGAGACGACCTTCCTCACCGGTCACAAGCGCCCCGAAGGGCTTGGGACTCACCACCAGAGGACGCAGGGCCCGCTCCAGGGGTGGCGTCCTCGCGCCCTTCCCCTGCCCTTTCGGATGCGCGCCGGGGCAGTGGCGCCGCCTCAGTCCCGGTGGCCGCCGGGAGGTCGGCTCCGCGGGAGGGGCCGCTCCTCCTCTGCGCCTGCGCACGGGGCGCCAGGAGCGCCGGCGCTGCGGCTGAACGAGCGCCCGGGAAGGGTCGCAAACTACTCTAAAGCGCTCTTATCGCTACTTCATTTAATCCCCGACAGCCCCCAAGGGGAGCGCCTACTTGGCCGAACAAGGACAGGACCCCAGATCTGTCTGGCCCCAGGGTGCTCTCCTAACCATTATACCGTAAAGCCCCACATTCTACTAGATTGGCAAAGAGTTTCACGTTAACACCGGCGGGAAGACAAGGATGCAGGCAGCTGACGCCAACTCCGGTATGGAGCAGAAACTGGGCATAGCGATTCCAGAAAGCAGCTTGACAGGATGGATGAAGCCTTTAAAATGTTCATACCTTTCAAACCACATAGAGGACGAGCCGGGGAAATTGGAAATGGAAGGATTTCAAACACGAATATTCCCCACAGTATCACTTACACTAGAGGATGAAATAAGCAAAATAATCAGAAATGGACTGGTTAAGGACACTTTTAGCATATTAAATTCAATAATATTCAGCCCATAAAAATATTTTTTAACCATACAGCACCTTGCTGCAATAAACATAGGAATGTAGATAATTCAACATACTTATTTCAAATCTTTTGGATATATATACCCAGAAGTATGAATGCTGAATCATATGGAAGTTCTATTTTTAGGTTTTTGGGGAACCTCCATACAGTTTTCCATAATGGCTGTACCAATTTACATTCCCATCATCAGCGTATTTTATATACAAAGTTTCCCTTTTCAACATATCTTTTTATTTACTTATTTTTTGAGACAGGATGGTCTGACTCTGTCACCCAGTCTAGAGTGGCATGATCACAGCTCACTGCAACCTCAAACTCCTGGGCTCAAAGTGATCCTCCTGCCTCAGCTTCCCAAGTGGCTGGGACTACACAGGCACATCCCACCACATCTAGCCTCCATGTCCTTGACACGGTTGTCTTTTGTCTTTTTTTTTTTTTTTTTTTTTTGAGACAGAGTCTCACTTTGTTGCCCAGGCTAGAGTGAGTGCCGTGGCGTCAGCCTAGCTCACAGCAACCTCAAACTCCTGGGCTCGAGTGATCCTTCTGCCTCAGCCTCCCGGGTAGCTGGGACTACAGGCATGCGCCACCATGCCCGGCTAATTTTTTTATATATATATATCAGTTGGCCAATTAATTTCTTTCTATTTATAGTAGAGACGGGGTCTCGCTCAGGCTGGTTTTGAACTCCTGACCTCGAGCAATCCGCCCGCCTCGGCCTCCCAAGAGCTAGGATTACAGGCGTGAGCCACAGCGCCCGGCCTGTCTTTTTTTTTTTTTTTTTTTTTTTTGAGACAGTTTTACTTTGTTGCCCAGGCTAGAGTGAGTGCCATGGCGTCAGCCTAGCTCACAGCAACCTCAAACTCCTGGGCTCAAGCAATCCTCCTGCCTCAGCCTCCCAAGTAGCTGGGACTACAGGCATGTGCCACCATGCCCAGCTAATTTTTTTTCCTATATATAGTAGTTGGCCTATTGATTTCTTTCTCTTTGTAGTAGAGACGGGGGTCTCACTGTTGCTCAGGCTGGTTTCGAACTCTTGACCTCAAGCAATCCGCGCCCGCCTCGGCCTCCCAGAGTGCTAGGATTACAGGCGTGAGCCACCACACCTGGCCTCTTTTGTCTTTTTGATAACAGCCATTCTGCGTGGTGTGAGGTGATATTTCATTTTGGTTTTAATTTGCATTTCCCTCATGATCTGTGATATTGAGCATTTTTTCATGTATTTGTTGACCATTTGTATATCTTCTTTTGAGAAATGTCCATTCAGGTCATTTGCCCATTTTTTTTTTTTTTTTTTTTTGAGACAGAGTCTCACTTTTTTGTCCAGGCTAGAGTGAGTGCCTTGGCGTCAGCTTGGCTCACAGCAACCTCAAACTCCTAGGCTCGAGCGATCCTTCTGCCTCAGCCTCCCAAGTAGCTGGGACTACAGGCATGAGCCACCATGCCCGGCTAATTTTTTTTTTATATATATATCAGTTGGCCAATTAATTTCTTTCTATTTTATAGTAGAGACGGGGTCTCGCTCTTGCTCAGGCTGGTTTTGAACTCCTGACCTTGAGCAATCCGCCCGCCTCGGCCTCCCAAGAGCTAGGATTACAGGCGTGAGCCACCGCGCCCGGCCCATTTGCCCATTTTTAATGTTTATTTTCCCCCCACTCCCCCTTTGCTTATTTTTTCTTTCTCTTTCTCTCTCTTTTTTTTTTTGAGACAGAGTCTCGCTTTGTTGCCCACGCTAGAGTGAGTGCCATGGCATTGGCCTAGCTCACAGCAACCTCAATCTCCTGGACTCAAGCAATCCTCCTGCCTCAGCCTCCCAAGTAGCTGGGACTACAGGCATGCACCACCATGCCCGGCTAATTTATATATATATATATATTAGTTGGCCAGTTAATTTCTACTTATAGTAGAGATGGGGTCTTGCTCTTGCTCAGGCTGGTTTCAAACTCCTGACCTGGAGCAATCCACCCGCCTTGGCCTCCCAGAGTGCTAGGATTACAGGCGTGAGCCACGGCGCCTGGCCCCCTTTGCTTATTTTTAATCAGGTTGTTTTCTTGCTATTAAGATGTCTGAGATCCTTATATATTTTAGATATTAACCCCTTATCAGATGCATGGTTCACAAATAGTTATGTGTTGCTTAGATACGAGGTGTCCCAAGTCTCCATACAAAGGAAAACTTTTGTAAAATTTTGTAATGAATATTTTGTAAATAAAGGTACATTCAGCTAAAATTTCCCATTTCCCCTATGTATGGCGACTTTTGGGACACGATGTACAATACATTCTGAGAAACGTTAGGTGATTTTGTTGGGTGAATATCGTAGAGTGCACTTACAGAAACCTAGATGTATAACCTACTCCACACCTACGCTATCTGGTATAGCGAGCCTATTGCTCCTAGGCTACAAACCCATACAGCATGTTACTGTACTGAATACTGTAGGCAGCTGTAACACAGTGACATTTGTGTATCTACACAAATCTATAAACACAGAAAATGTATAGTAAAAATACAGCATAAAAGATAAAAAATGGTACACCTTTATATGGCACTTACTATGAACGGAGCTTTCCGGACTGTAAGTTGTTCTGGGTGAGCCAGTGAATGGTGAGTGAATGGGAAGGCTTAGGGCATTACTGTACACTAATGTAGATATTATAAACACTTTATATATGCTAAATTTATTAAAAATGTTTTTCTTTCTTCAATAATAAACTTTTACTGTAACTTTGAGACACAGTCTTGCTCTGTCACCCTAGGTACAGTGCAGTGGTATCATCATAGCTCATAGTAACCTCAAACTCCTGGGTTCAAGTGATCCTCCTGCCTCAGCCTCCCAAGTAGCTGGTACTACATATGCCAGCCACAACGACTGGCCATTCTTTTTATTTTTAGTAGAGACGGAGTCTCATTCTAGCTCTGGCTGGTCTCCAACTCCTGAACTCAAGCGATCCTCCTGCCTGAGCCTCCCAGAGTGCTAGGATTACAGGCATGAGCTACCATGCCCGGCCTTACTGTAACTTTTTGCTTTATAAATTTTAATTTGTTAAAACTTTTTGGCTCTTGTAATAACACTTAGCTTAAAATACAAACACATTATACAGCAATACAAAAATATTTTGTTACATCCTTTATACTATAAGCTTTTGTTTTTAAATTTTTAAAATTTCCTTTTTTTTTTTTGAACTTTTTTTTTTGAGACAGAGTCTGTCTATGTTGCCCGGGCTAGAGTGCCATGGCATCTGCCTAGCTCCCAGCAACCTCAAACTCCTGGGCTCAAGCAATCTTCCTGCCTCAGCCTCCAGAGAAGCTGGGACTACAGGCATGCGCCACCATGCCCGGCTAATTTTTTCTATATATATATATTTCTTAGCTGTCCAGATAATTTCTATTTTTAGTCGAGACAGGGTCTCACTCTTGCTCAGGCTGGTCTCAAACTCCTGACCTTGAGCGATCCTCCCCTCGGCCTCCCAGAGTGTTAGGATTACAAGTATGAGCCACTGCACCCGGCCTATTTTTTAAACTTTTTTGTTAAAAACTAAGACACACATTAGCCTAGGCCACACAGGATCAGAATGATCAGGACATCACTAGGCAACAGTAAATTTTCAGCTCTATTATCTTATGGGACCACAGGCGTATGTGCAGTTCATCGTCAGAGAAGTTGTATGCTGTATGACTGTGTGTTCTTCCGTTCCACAGGTTGTCTCTTCATGCTGCTGTTTCCTTTGCTGTGCAAATTATTAGTTTAATGTGTATTTTTGCTCTTGTTGCCTGGGCTCTTGTGGTCAAATCCAAAAAAAAAAAAAAAAAATCACTGTCCAGACCAACGTCATATCCATTGTTGATTTTTGTACACAGTGTGAGATGAAGGTCTAATTTCTCCCATCTGCAAGTGGACACCCAGTTTTCCCAACATCATTTTTTGAAGAGACTGTCCTTTTCCCATTATGTTCTTGGCACCTTTATAGAAAATCAATTGCCCATAAATGTATGGGTTCATTTTCTGGGCTATTCTGTTCCACTGGTTAATGTGTCTATTTTATGCCAGCATCATGCTGTTTTGATTACTATAGCTTTGTAATATGTTTTGAAATCAGGTGGTGTGATGGCTCCAGTTTTGTTTGTTTTTACTCAAGATCACTTTGGCTATTCAGGGTCTTTTGTGGTTTCATATAAATTTTAGGATTTTTTTTCTTTTTTTGAGACAGAGTCTCACACTGTTGCCCTGGCTAGAGTGCCATGACATCAGCCTAGTTCACAGCAACCTCAAACTCCTGGGCTCAAGCAATCCTCCTGCCTCAGCCTGCTGAGTAGCTGGGACTACAGGCATGTGCCATCATGCCCGGGTAATTTTTTCTATATATTTTTAGTTGGCCAATTAATTTTTTTTTTCTATTTTTAGTAGAGACAGAGTCTCTCTCTTGCTCAGGCTGGTCTCGAACTCCTGAGCTCAAATGATCCACCCATCTCAGCCTCCCAGAGTGCTAGGATTACAGGTGTGAGCCACCACGCCTGGCCCAATTTTTTTTTCTATTTCTGTCAAAAATGACATTGGAATTTTGATAGGGTTTGCACAGAATCTGTAGATTGCTTTGGGTAGTATGAACATTTTAACAGTATTAATTCTCCCATTTCAGGAACATGGGATATTTTTCTATTTGTCTTTAATTTTTCATCAATATTCTATAGTTTTCAGTGAATAGGTCTTTCACCTCCTTGGTTAAATTTATTCTGAAGTATTTAATTTGCATGTAGCTATTGTAAATGGGATTTTCTTGATTTCTTC
This sequence comes from Microcebus murinus, assembly GCF_040939455.1. Taxonomy (NCBI): domain Eukaryota; kingdom Metazoa; phylum Chordata; class Mammalia; order Primates; family Cheirogaleidae; genus Microcebus; species Microcebus murinus. The sequence continues at coordinate 87,396,491 of NC_134115.1, read as the reverse complement.
CCAGAGAGTTCGTTGTTAGAGCACAGAAGTGCTACAGGCTCTGTATCCTGCAGCTTTCCTACTGTACTCACTTATTAGTTCTCACAGGTTTTTTTTGGTAGACTCTTTAGGGTTTTCTATATATAAGATCATGTTAGGAAACAATTTCACTTCTTCCTTTCCTGTTTGAATACTTTTCACTTCTTTCTCTTGCCTAGCTGCTCTAGCTAGGACTTTCAGGACTATTTTGAACAAAATTGGAGAGAGTGGGCATCCTTGTCTTAGAGGACAGACTTTCAACTTCTCATCATTGAGTATGTTGGCTGTCGACTTTTCATATATGGCTTTTATTGTGTTGAGGTATGCTCCATCTGTGCCTAATTTGAGGTTTTTTCCTTTTTGAGACAGGGTTTCTGTCTGTCCCCCAGGCTAGAGTACAGTGGCATGATCACAGCTTACTGTAGCCTCTAAATCCTGAGCTCAAGCGATCCTCCTGCCTCAGCCTCCTGAGTAGCTGGGAACTACAGGAGTGCACCACCATGCCTGGCTAATTTTTAAAATTTTCTACAGAGTCTTGTGGTTGCCCAGGCTGGTCTCGAACTCCTGGCTTCAAGTGATCCTCCTGCCTCAGCTTCCCAAAGTGCTAGGATTATAGGGGTGAGCCACCACACCCAGCACTAATTTGAGAGTTTTTATCATGAAAATATGTCAAACTTTGTCAAATGTTTTTGTATCTAATGAGATGATCTAATTTTTAAATCTAAAAACTTGCTATGTGATCATGTGTTTTACCTCCTTCTCAAGTCCACACTCCCTCCTCCTGGAAGCTGCAGATTACTGCAGCTGAATTAGAAGAGTTGAAGAGGCTCTTCCAATAACAATTTTGTGGCCTTTTTCTTAGACCACTCTGAGACACTCTAACTCCATCCCTGCTCAAATTTTTCTCCCTGTTCTGAGAACTCAAAGGTTTCAACCCGTCACAGTACCCAATGCCCACTGTAAAGAATACATGATTTTATTAAAGACATCATCAACAGCATTGATTCAAGGAACAAAACAGATGAAAAAAACAAAAGCAGACTAACATTCTGACTCTGGAGTGAGACCTGCTGAATTCTTACAGCTCAATCTGTAAGTGTCCCAAGCTGGGAGCAGCTTCTCAAGCAGGAAAGCTCAGGCACTCTGGCTCTGTGGGGACCTCCCTTGAGAATCTGGAGAGGGGAACTCACCAAGGGCAAGTCCTTTCTTCAGACAGTATCCCACTGGGAGCTCAGCCTAACCAAGACATGGTCCCTGTGCTCTTGACTTTCATCTCAGGGTCAAAGAGAGGGCATCAGACCCAGTGCTGCCAGAGGCAAATCAGATGCAGTGATTCAAGTAGTATGGTCCCAGCAGGGAGGGTAGGGCACAGGCAAGAGGGAATGCATCAGGTGTCCTGGGCAGTGTCTGCTGGGTCCCAGGCAGTGGCCCAAACCTCAGGCTGTGAAGGAGTCAAAGTGGGGCTGAACCACCAGCCAACAAGTTCCAGGTAGAGGCTGGACCAGGCTGGTAGGAGGCAGTGTGTGTCTCTGCCTCATCCCAGGGGTCCCTGAGTCTCCTTTACACGCAGTTCCTGTACAGAGAGAGCTCAGAGCCCTCCCAGCCCTCTTCCTGCTGGAAAACCAGGAAGGTCCTGGGGCAGGGAGAAAAGATGCTGACTTTGACCTTGGGAAACAAAGAGGACCATGTCTCCAACTCCTTTCTACCTTCCCAGGCCCACCTCTTGTCCCCAAAGCGCTTGCCAATCTGCAATAAATAGCCAGGAGTCTCAATAAATAGTAAAAATCTCCCGAATACTGTGTGTTCGGAGAAGAGGAAACAGGCAAGTGCACAAAGTCCCAGCAGCCTCCAAGGAAAAGCCTGGTAAAGGAGCCACCTGGGAGAAGGTGTTTCTGGCCCACAGCCAGGCCTGGGAAGGCAGCAAGAGGTCCCACCTGCCAGACTCAGGAAGGCTTTCGGGACCTGGTTCCTGCTGGCCATCTGGGAAGAGGATGAGGACCTTTGCCAAGTTACCTGGGCTTCCAGACACAAACCACCTGCCTGCTCACAAAAGGAGGGAGGGCACTTGGTCAGAAGAAGCCCCACCCTCCCAGAGCTGGGAGTAGGCACGCTGCCCCTGCTCAGAGTGCACCTGCCCCAACCCTGGGAACAGCCCAAGCAGGTGCCCAGAGAAGGGCCAGCAGCACCGCCAGCCTGCATGGACTGGAGGGGCACACAGAGATGCAGCCATGGCCCTCCTGGCACTGACAGGATCCAAGGCCTAATGCTCAGCTACGGCTGGCCCGGGGATGTGCCGGGTCCCACCTGCCCTTTATGGGACTCACCACCCTGGGCTGGAACCTGGAGGCCAAGGGAATGACAACTCTTGTGAAGCACTTGGATGCCAACCCTGGGTACAGAGTCACCTTAGTGTCCTTTTCCTTTGGGACAGGAGGGCCTTTGGGGGCACTTCCAGAAAACCCAGCTTTCCTTGTCCTTCTCCCTCCCTGGGCAGAAAGCAGGGGCAAGAGGACCAAAGCCTCAACAATTCTCAGCAGCTTTTGGTTTCCAAGAATCCTGTTATAGGAAGCAGGTTCAGGGCCCTATAGTGAGGCATTGAGGACTCCCTCCCAGCCTGGGGACCTGGGAGCCTGGGGTTGTGGGATGAGAAAGTATGCAAAGGCCAAGGTTGATCTCCAGGGGCCTTGCTGAGCCAGATGCCTCATACTGTCTCCCGGTTCATGGGAGTGGAGGGGAGGAGAGGGGGAAAGAGGCTCAGAATAAGGCACCCCAAGAGAGAAGGGCAAAAGGAGAGTAATGGCGAGAGGAACATAGAGTGAGGGGGCGTACACACCCGCTGCAACAGAGGTGGAGGGTGACAGAGGTAGAGAGGGGGCAAAGAAGGAGAAGCAGTGAGACCAAGTGGGATTCAGATACCCTCACCCCTTACCCCCTTCCACACACACACACACACACACAAAACACACACACACACGAATGTACAGACACCTGGGGAATTCAGGGACACATACACACCAACACCACCAGATAGACACATGATTAGTGGGAGACACACAGAGGGTGTGACCTGGGCCTGGCAGATGCTTAGTGCCCTCAGGGTAGTGACCCTGGAGAAGCCTATGGAGTGACCATATGGTAGTGAAGCCTATAGTAGTGACCCCATGGAGAAGCCTAAGCACCAACCCTCAGAAATGGTTTCTGGCCCCTTTGCCAAAGCACCTCCCTAACCAGCGCCCAGGAAAAGACCAGAAGCAGGAACTGAGGCAGGGAGGGGCCCTGGCCAGCCTCCCAGTACCCCCACACAGACCCTGGCCCCAGAAAAGAGAACTTCCCAAGCCCCAACCCTGCTCAGAGGCCAGGGCAAAGGGTTGCTGGGCTGAAGAGCTGGCAGGGAGCCGGGCCTGGTGGTAGGGAAGGGACACGGCACAGTGTGCTCCCAGTGGGAGCGGCCTAGGGCGAGAAGCCAGGGCAGGAAGGACTGGAGTGGATCAATCCTGCAGCTTCCCCCCGGGCTAGGGGCCCCACAGGCTTCTGCGTGTCCCAGTAGCCAGGGCACCAGGTCCAGTGGCTGCTCTCCCAAACCTTGGCCTACTTTGAGTCTTGGAGTTCCTTGGCTTTCTGTAGGATCTGGCAGACGTCTGTGATGGGGTAATCCTGGGCATGAGAAAGGCCAACAAAATGCCTGAGCCAGCTCACCCTTTGCCATCTCTGCCACACCTGTACCCTTCCCACTGGGGCCTGTCACCATGCTGCACCCTGGGCCCAGGGCAGGGACCACAGAACATCAGACATTCCGCACATGCTGCCCAAACCCCTGGGTAGAGCCAACGCAGCACCCACTGCAGCACTAGCTGAGCCAACCCAAACAGCACCACCCAGGGGTCCCACAGCCCCCTCCTCAGGACCAGGACCAGGGCCCTGTTGCCATCAAACCCCAAACTCCACTCACACCCAGTACAGGGCCAGGCACTAAGCGTCAGCTCCCTGAGTCACCTCAACAGCCCTAGGAGTAGGTCACTGTGCTCAGGCCTGTCTTGCAGAGCTCATCGGTGAAGTCATAGAAAACCAACTTAGGCCAGATGCTGGTGAAGAGACTAAGACCCAGAGAGGCTGTCACTTGGCACTCGGGTCACACGACGAGCACAGAGGAATAAAGGTGTGAACCCAGAGCTGTCTGGCCCTTGAGCCCATGCTCTTAATCTGTGTTCCGCTTTCCTAGCTCGAGTCTGAGCACAATTACCAATGAGCACTGCCATGTTCTTGGGGCCTGCGGTGTCCCAGGTGTGACTAACCTACATATAGCACTTGGTTCAGAGAGACCAAGTCATCTGCTCAAGGCCACACAACACTCGAGGTCAGTGGCAGAGCCAGGATTCAAACCCATATCCAAACCAGATCTGCCTCAGGGGCCCGGATTCTTCGTCTCTGCTACACTCTACTGTTCCTGACCCTAGCTGTCACAGCAGCTGCTGTGGGTGGCAGCTTGGTAAGCATCTGCCTTGTGGCTAAGACTGGGCTCGCCCCTCCAAACCCCCATTACCTGTAGGAGTCGCATGTTTACGGTAAAGTCCCCTTCCAGCAACTGCTCCCGGATCAGTCTAAGAAAAAGAAGCAGCAAAAGTGCTGGGACCCTGGGCCGCTCTGAGTGCAGGCCCTGCCAGGCCCCTTCCAGCTTCTTCCTCACCACCCACAGCGCGCTTGGTTTGGCACCACCAAGGATTCCAGAGGCTCTCTCCAGTCACCTGAGAGCAGCTCCTGCCCGCCCTCCAGGAGGGGGCTGAGGGTCCTCCCCTCTGGTTGCTCCCAAGGACTGGCCAGGTGAACCAAGGCAAAGCCATGGCCACACACTCACATGAGCATGGCGCAGCAGACGAGGAGGAGAAAGTCAAAGCGGTTGTCATCGGCGAAGAGGGAGTCCCAGATCCGGATGACATCAGGCAGCAAGAACTCCTGGGACAGCAGCAGTGTCAGCCAGCGGAAGGCAAAGAACTGGGGCTTGATGTTCTGCTCTTGCTGGGGAGAGAGTGGTAGGGGGTGGGGTGCAAGAATCTGGTTTTAGCTGCCACACAGCACCACACAGCCTCTTTTTTTTTTTGAGACAGAGTCTTGCTTTGTTGCCCAGGCTAGAGTGAGTGCCGTGGCGTCAGCCTAGCTCACAGCAACCTCAAACTCCTGGGCTCAAGCAATCCTGCTGCCTCAGCTTCTTGGGTAGCTGGGACTACAGGCATGCGCCACCATGCCTGGCTAATTTTTTCTATATATATTATTTGGTCAATTAATTTCTTTCTATTTATAGTAGAGACAGGGTCTTGCTCTTGCTCAGGCTGGTTTCGAACTCCTGACCTTGAGCGATCCTCCTGCCTCAGCCTCCCAGAGTGCTAGGATTACAGGCATGACACCGCGCCCGGCCCACACAGCCTCTTAAAAGTGAATGCAGACAAACACCAGGGCCCAGGACCAAACATCCAGGATAGAGTGGGCCAGGTGTGAGTGCCAGGTACTCTTATGGGGGCAGCACTAGGCCACCAAAGAGCCTCACCTGGTTAAACAGGCAGGGGCTTCTTGCTGCCAATGTCTTCAGACCTTTTGAGTTTTCAAGAGAAGCCACAAACACAGATTTTTTTTTTTTTGCCAGAGACAAGGTCCTACTCTGTCTCCTGGACTAGAGTGCAGTGGCGTCACCATAACTCATTGAAACCTCAAACTCCTAGATTCAAGCAATCCTCCTGCCTTAACTTCTGGAGTAGCTGGGACTACAGGTTACCACATCTGGCTAATTGTTCTATTTTTTGTAGAGATGGGGTCTCACTATGTTGCCCAGGCTAGTGATGAACTTCTAACCTCAAGTGATCCTTCATCTTGGCCCCCCAAAATATTGAGATTACAGGCAAGAGCCACCATGCCCAGGCAATTCATTTTAATTTTTAAAAATGAAGTTAATGCATATCCCAGAGGACTACTAACAGGCTTAACTAGTTTAGTGTATGGTAAATGCCCTGACTGTGCCTGGCACACAACGAGCACTGCTCTCAACTCTCCCCTTCCCTCCCAAGCCTGCCTCTGTGTGCGGTGAGCACCCCAGCAGCAGCAGCAGCAGCCACTTTCAATCCCCAGGCTCAAGCCAGACCTGGCCCCAGGCCTGGGCTGCTCAGGAACTGCTCTGCACCTCTGCCCTGTTCCACCTCTCTGGTTCTGGGGGTCCTCACCAGTTTCAGGTAGAGTTCCACGTCCTTATCCTTCAAGGTGGAGTACACCTTTTCCATCTTGTAGGTAATGCCACACTGGGAGTCATCCAGGCTCTTGATGAAGTTGTCCCGGATCTCAGCCATGAGGTTGGTGAAGCAGAAAAAGGTGTCTGCCTCAGCGTGCTCTGGAAAGACGCAGGGTGCACAGAAGTGGCAAGCATGGGGCCCACCACCCCCACCTACTTTGCTGAAATCTGGCCCCTCTGAGCCCCCCCAGGTTACCCTTCCCTCATGGTCAGGCTGTCCTTCCTCTGTCCTTGACTACACTCCACTCCCAGACTAAGGACATCACTGCTTTCTTCTCACATCTGGCAATGCTGTACACTCACTTAGCAATTTATTACATGCTCTCCTGATGACATTTTTCACAGAAGAAGGTAAGCTTCCTGTATGTACATCTCAGCTCCTCTACCAGAAATGAAGTTACAAATATTATAAGATCAGTAAACATCCAACATTCTAGAAGACTGGAGCCACAAAGGATCTTATAGATGATCTAGGCCAAACCCTCGTGTGACAGAGAGAGAGGAGGCCCGAGGGGGAAAGTGAGCTGACAGCCGGATGCAGCCTGCTTGCCTTGGTCCATTTTCCTAGGAGCCAGCAAGGAGGGATGTGGGCAGCCAAGGGCCTTTTTACCTTTCCACTCGCTGTTGGGGTCAGTGGCAAAGGTATAGTAGAGGGGTCCCACGATCTCATTCATGCCCTGCACGTAAGCGATGCCAGGGTTGAGCTTGGCGTAGATGAACAGGATCCGCTCCACTACCTCCCAGTGGGCCTCGCAGCCGTTGGGCAGTACCTCATACTCGTTCAGGGATGATGGTGCAGGGTTCTTGTGTGGGGAGCTCATCTGGGGAGCAGAGGAGGAGCCCATCAGGAAGAACAATGTGTCTTGCCAGAAATATTTACCATTAAGCCTGGACTTAACTTCCAGCTTAGGGAAAATATAAGACATAAAGGAACATGTCAATCACAATTCCAGAATACAGGGCATTCTACAGGACAATAGTATTAAGACCTAATCTTAATTCATGGTGGTAAAAGCCAGAAGAGCAGTTACATCTGAGGCAAAGAGTACTGACAGGGAAAGAGCATGAAAGAACCTTCTGGATGATGGAAATTGTTCTTTTTTTTTTTTTTTTTTTGCTTTTGCTTTAGTGTTTTTGACTTGCAGCAACTGTGGCCTGACAAGATGGAAATGTTCTGTATCTTAACTCTGGTGGTTACAAACGTGTATATATAATAAAATTTATCTAGTTGCATACATACATTTTACTATATATAACTTACAGTTCATTTTAAAACCTTTAAATATATCAAAAACATGACTGGGCAAAACTGTTTAAAAAGTCACTTGTTTGGGGGGCAGGGGAGAGATCTATCTGTCCTACATCAAGAGACTAAAGAAACATAACATCCCAATGCAAGGTATAAACCTTGATTGGATCCCGGTTTGGAATAAAACAATAAAGATACTCTTGGTACAAGTGAGGATGACATCTCAATTGATCCCAGACTGGATATGAGATGATATTATGGAATTACTGTTGATTTTCGTAGATGTGCTATCAGATGCCTGCTGAAGTACTTGGGGATGAAGGGTCAGACAACTGCAACTTACTCTCTCCATATGTGATGCACATAAATAAAGCAACATGGCAAAATGTTAACAACTGTTGCATTTAGATGGAAAGTATACAGATGTGCACTGTACTCTTCTTTCAGCTTTTCCGAATGTTTAGAAATTTTCCTAAGCAAAGGTTAGAAGATATGGATGCAGGCACGTTGTGGTGGTAATAAAATTTAAAAGGAAAAAACAGTTAAAAAACAAAAAAAAAGAAAAGGTTAGAAGATAAAGAGATGATGATCTCTCTGAAAGGCCAGGCATGGTGGCTTATGCCTGTAATCTCAGCACTTTGGGAGTCCAAGACAGGAGGATTGGTCGACACTACAAAAGTGAACTAAGAGTTGAAGTGGGCCAGGCGCGGTGGCTCACGCCTGTAACCCTAGCACTCTGGGAGGCCGAGGTGGGCAGATTGCTCGAGGTCAGGAGTTTGAAACCAGCCTGAGCAAGAGCCAGACCCGGTCTTTACTAAAAATAGAAAGAAATGAATTGGCCAACTAAAAATATATAGAAAAAATTAGCCGGGCATGGTGGTGCATGCCTGTAGTCCCAGCTACTCGGGAGGCTGAGGCAGCAGGATTGCTTGAGCCCAGGAGATTGAGGTTGCTATGAGCTAGGCTGACGCCCCGGCACTACTCTAACCTGGGCAACAGAGTGAGACTCTGTCTCAAAAAAAAAAAAAAAAAAAAAAAGAGTTGAAGTGACTACTGACAACTCAGTGAGCCATTTACAAGGCATATGTATCTTTTTTTTTTAAGTCGAAACACTGTTAATATTCAGGCACCATTTGTTCCTGTAAATAAATAAGTTTCTAACTGCATTACTAGTGTTAAACACATCAGTGCTTTTCTCCTTCTGACAAAGCTTCTCCAACTATTTACTACACTTCCTTTCTTTTCTTTTTTTTTTTTGAGACAGAGTCTCTCTTCGTTGCCTAGGCTAGAGTGAGTGCCGTGACATCAGCCTAGCTCACAGCAACCTCAAACTCCTGTGCTCAAGCGATCCTTCTGCCTCAGCCTCCAGAGTAGCTGGGACTACAGGCATGCAACACTATGCCCGGCTAATTTTTTATATATATATTAGTTGGCCAATTAATTTCTTTCTATTTATAGTAGAGACAGAGTCTCACTCTTGCTCAGGCTGGTTTCGAACTCCTGACCTCGAGCAATCCGCCCGCCTAGGCCTCCCAGAGTGCTAGCATTACAGGAGTGAGCCACTGCGCCTGGCCTACACCTCCTTTCTTATTGCTATGATAATGTGGCTGTGTAAATAAAACTACTATACATCAAAAAAAATAGAGTTTGAGAGCAGCCTGGGAAAACTAGTGAGAAACCATCTCTATAAAAATATTTAAAAATTAGGGGTGTGGTGTTGTGTGACTGTAGTCCCCGCTACTTAGGAGGCTGAGGCAGGAGGATTGCTTGAGCCCAGGAGTTTGAGGTTACAGTGAACTATGATAGTGCCACTATACTCCAGCCTGGGCAACAACCCCAGTACCAGTTGCCCCTCAGGATCCCTTGAATTCTCTAAAGATTCAGGTGTCTGTGCTTCTTAAACCTACTCAATCAGCAGCCCCAGCAGTGGGGGTGACCCAGGCAGAGAGAGTTTATGAAGCTATGCTGGCACTAAGGGTCCTGAGGACATTAAACTCCCTCTCCCCTTACACACACACACACACATACACACACACGTTTACATGCACACATCTCAGTAACATTTACTGAGAGCTTTCTATGTAACAGAGAGTGCTGTACAAACATTCCTCCATAAATAACCCCCTGAACAACCTAGAATACTCTCTCAACATCATTTTCAAGAAGAGGAAACTGAGGCTCAGAAATGTTAGGTCACTCATTAAATGTCTCACACTTAGCAATGGCACTGAGACTTGAACCCAGACGAGCAGAACCAGGCCTCTAGGGCAGGCTGCCGCTCAGAGATGCCCAGCGCTTTCTGCTCTCTAAGAATCTGCACAGCCATGACCTCGTTTCACCCTCCTGGCAACTCAAAAGCCAGGCTGGGCAGAAATGATCATGCCCAGTTTATGTGAAGAGGAAGCAGAGGCCCAGGAACATGAGCCAGGTTTACTTGCCCAGCATCACACAGATGGTCCACTTTAACTCAAACCACCCAACCACAGGCCCAGAGGTCTAGAGATGAAGTTTCTGGTGGGTTCTCTGCCACCAAGACCCATTCCAAAAGTTAAAATGTGTTAAGAGCTCTGCTCTCAGACCCCAGTTACTACAGACAGGGGCCAGTCCCCCAACCCCCCCCCACCCACCTGCCCAGCTGCTCAGCCAGGAAATCCTCAGCCTAGCAGGCTGCCACCAAAATAAGCCACGTGGTTATTTAAGCAAGTGTTCTGCACCTCACAGCACTTCTGCTGCTCCCAACTCTGTCGTAGGCACATGGAATTCTGATATCAGCCCCTGTCCCTGCCATCCTGTCAGAGCCTTGATCAAAGTCATTCCCTTGGGAATGGGAGTCTGCAGCAGTATCCGTCTCTAGCTTGTTGGAGGCTACAGAGAATGGTTTTTCCATGATAGAGGACAGTGAGAAGTTTGGAAGAAAAAGCCCCTGCTCCAGGTACCAAAGCAGTAGGTGTAAGTTAAGGAACAAGGTAATAACACTTGTTTGGCTACAAGCAGCTTCTCAGAGTTACAGGAATCTGCTAGAAGATTTGGGTTCAAACACCAGCATGACTTGCCCAGCAAGAGTCCCACCAATTCCACATCCTGAGGCTCTCAGATCTATGCCTGCTCCGCTCAGCCCTCCCAACCACCACCTCTTGCCTAGATGACTGCAGCTGCCTCCCGGGTGGCCTCCCCACCTCCAGTGCCCAAAGCAATCCTTTACAAAAGCAGACCTAAATCACCGCCTGCTGAGAATGCTGCAAAGGCTCTCCCCACCCCTCAGGACAAAGGTTCCTTGTGGCCTCACCACCAACAACCTCTTTCCCCTTGCTCTCCGCTTCTAGCCAAGGCCCCAGGACCTTGCACACATCATACTCTCTTCTCCTGAGGACTTTGACATATGCCCTCCTCTCCACCTGGAATGTTCCTTCCTCTTTGTCCTTCAAGCCTTGGTTCAAATGCCACCTCCTCAGGGAAGTCTTCTCTGATACCCTGAACGGGTCAGCCCCCTGCCCATCCCACCCGCCTCACACTTCCTTACCACGTTACTAATCACATTCTCAAAGCCACTTCTGTCATAAGAACAGAAGTGTAGCTTGTTCACCATGATGCAAGGCCCTACCCTGGTAGCCATTATACCAGGTGAAGGGCAATGAACCTTTGAGGCTCAACTTTCAGAGAGAGCCCTAGAGGTGGACCTGGCAGGACCAAAGTTGCTTTGGGTAACTGTCAGGGCAGATGGTTTGGGGCCTGGCACCAGTGGTCCATGGGAGGCAGGAAGGGGGAGGCTGTTAGAGGAGTCCCTGGGGGCCCCAGGTTGGCTCACATTTGTAACCCCGCTCCGGTTCCGGGCCACTGTCTGGGATTTCAGCGTCGTCTGTTCCACTCGCTTACGAAGGGTCTCAAATTCATTCTGAGGGTCCAGGATGAGGAGACAGGGGTACTCGGTGGCCCTCTGAAAGAAGGATATGTCTGGGCACAACCTCCTGTCAAGAAGGAACAGGAGAGAATCCTGTTACTCAGGATGGTTTTGGCTATTGCATCAGCCCTCTGCTGCTAGGAGACTCCAAGGTTCCCCAAAGCACTGTTTTTAGAGTTTTTTGGTTTTTTTGTTTTAGAAAGGGAGTCCCTGGGTCTGTTCCATCCAAACACTGTTGAAGCAAGAGACAGATCCATGGGACCACTGAACGCACTATCTGTTTGGGGGGTTTTTAATTATTTTACATATTAATGGAAGTTCTCCATGCTCACCCTGGTTTGTTTTTGTTTTCTTTTTGAGACAGTGAGATAGACTCTCACTCTGTCGCATAGACTAGAGTGCAGTGGCATCAGCCTAGCTGGCAAAAATCTATTTTTTGTTTTGTTTTGTTTTCTTGAGATAGTCTCACTCTGTTGCCCAGGCTAAAGTGTCATGGCATCAGCCTAGCTCACAGCAACCTCAAACTCCTGGGCTCAAGCTATCCTTCTGCCTCAGCCTCCTGAGTAGCTGGGACTACAGGCATGCACCACCATGCCCGGCTAATTTTTTCTATATATTAGTTGGCCAATTAATTTCTTTCTATTTTTAGTAGAGACGGGGTCTCATTCTTGCTCAGGCTGGTTTCAAACTCCTGACCTTGAGCAATCCGCCCACCTCAGCCTCCCAGAGTGCTAGGATTACAGGCGTGAGCCACCGTGCTCAGCCTTGTTTTTAATTATAACATTTTTTTCTTTCTTATTCCTTGTGGACCTCAGGATGGGCATAATTATAACATTTTATTTAAAAACAATATAGGGGGCCGATAGCGCGCACGCAAACATGGTGAACGTTCCTAAAACCCGTCGGACTTTCTGTAAGAAATGTGGCAAGCACCAACCCCACAAAGTGACACAGTACAAGAAGGGCAAGGATTCTCTGTATGCCCAGGGAAAGCGGCGTTATGATAGGAAGCAGAGTGGCTATGGTGGGCAGACTAAGCCGATTTTCCGGAAAAAGGCTAAAACTACAAAGAAAATTGTGCTGAGGCTTGAGTGTGTCGAGCCCAACTGCAGATCTAAGAGAATGCTGGCTATTAAGAGATGCAAGCATTTTGAACTGGGAGGAGATAAGAAGAGAAAGGGCCAAGTGATCCAGTTCTAAGCGTCTTTTGTTTATTATGAAGACAATAAAATCTTGATGTTACGTTAAAAAAAATAAAAAAAAAAAAATAATTAGCCGGGCATGGTGGCGCATGTAGTCCCAGCTACCCGGGAGGCTGAGGCAGGAGGATCGCTTGAGCCCAGGAGTTTGAGGTTGCTGTGAGCTAGGCTGACGCCATGGCACTCACTCTAGCCTGGGCAACAAAGCGAGACTCTGTCTCAAAAAAAATAAAATAAAATAAAATAAAATAGGCCAGGCGAGGTGGCTCACGCCTGTAATCCTAGCACTCTGGGAGGCCGAGGCGGGCGGATTGCTTGAGGTCGGGAGTTCGAAACCAGCCTGAGCGAGACCCCGTCTCTACTAAAAATACAAAGAAATTAATTGACCAACTAAAAGTATATATACAAAAAATTAGCCGGGCATGGTGGTACATGCCTGTAGTCCCAGCTACTCGGGAGGCTGAGACAGGAGGATCACTTGAGCCCAGGAGTTTGAGGTTGCTGTGAGCTAGGCTGACGCCACGGCACTCACTCTAGCCTGGGCAACAAAAGTGAGACTCTGTCTCAAAAAAAAAAAAAAAAAAAAAAAAGAAAATGTGTAACATTAACATCAAAACCAATAGGTACCAAAAACAAATAAAAGAAAAAAAAATAAAATAAAATAAAATAAAAACAATATAGGGGCCGGGCGCGGTGGCTCACACCTGTAATCCTAGCTCTCTGGGAGGCCGAGGCGGGAGGATTGCTCGAGGTCAGGAGTTCGAAACCAGCCTGAGCAAGAGCGAGACCCCGTCTCTACTATAAATAGAAAGAAATTAATTAGGTCTTTGTCCCAATAGAGGCCGCCGTGTCGGTGCTCTGGGACTTAGACCCTAAAAAAAAAAAAATGTAAAAAAAATTTAAAAAATAAAAAATAAAAAAAAAAAAAGAAATTAATTGGCCAACTAATATATATAGAAAAAATTAGCCGGGCATGGTGGCACATGCCTGTAGTCCCAGCTACTCGGGAGGCTGAGGCAGGAGGATCGCTTGAGCCCAAGAGTTTGAGGTTGCTGTGAGCTAGGCTGATGCCATGGCACTCGCTCTAGCCTGGGCAACAAAGTGAGACTCTGTCTCAAAAAAAAAAAAAAAAAAAAAACAATATAGGGCCAGGCGCGGTGGCTCTCGCCTGTAATCCTAGCACTCTGGGAGGCTGAGGCGGGCGGATTACTCGAGGTCAGGAGTTCGAAACCAGCCTGAGCAAGAGCGAGACCCCGTCTCTACTAAAAATAGAAAGAAATTAATTGGCCAACTAATATATATATATATAAAATTAGCCGGGCATGGTAGCGCATGCCTGTAGTCCCAGCTACTCTGGAGGCTGAGGCAGAAGGATTACTTGAGCCCAGGAGTTTGAGGTTGCTGTGAGCTAGGCTGACGCCACAGCACTCACTATAGCCTGGGCAACAAGCAAGACTCTGTCTCAATCAATCAATCAATCAATCAATCAATCAATCAATAAATAAATAAAAATTAAAACAATATAGGGCCACGTATGGTGGCTCAAGCCTATAATCCTAGCACTTTGGGAGGCCAAGGTGGGAGGATTGTTCAAGGAGGCCAGGAGTTCACGACCAGCCCGAGCAACAGTGAGAACCCATCTCTACAAAAAATACCAAAGTTAGCCAGGTGTGGTGGTGCATGCCTGTATTCCCAGCTACTTGGGAAGCTGAGGCAGGACGACTGCCTGAGCCCAGGGGTTTGAGGTTGCAGTGAGCTACCATGAATGGTGCCACCGCACTCTAGCCCAGGAGGCAGAGCAAGACCCTGTCTCCTACTCTCCCCCAAAAAAGTCATTATATATGTATAGCACCCATATTTTATGTGCATTTCCAAATAGATAACATGCACATTTTTTAAGCGTCTTTATGGTCAAACAACCTAACTCTTCTCTTCAACCACAAACATCTTTCAATGTCAAAAACATTTTTCCATGTCAAAAACATTTATCTAGTATGCACAAGGCTATTAACTGTTATGCTGTTTGAAGTAGTGAAAGAGGTTTGGTTAAGTAAGTTATACACCATACAAGAGAATATTATATAGCCAACATGGAGAGATGTCCAAGGCAGAGTAAGAGAAAAAATAAGTTGGGAGACAGTCTCACTAGAATGTGATCTAGTTTTTAAATTAGATGTATTGCAGCATATGCACATTTTGTAGACTTCTTAGACATAGCACATTGCAAACCTGCCCTCTAGAAACACTGAAGGTTGTTCTACAATCACTACACCAGGGTACGACGGAAGCTGCTCTCCTGGGTCAACATGTGGTTCCTGACTTACATGTGGCCATCAGAACACCTTGTGGCAGAGCCCCCTTTCTCCTGCAGCCTGGCTGAGCTACCCAGTGCTGGGGTCCCTTGGGGCCATCTTCAGATGTACCTGGGCAGGGGAGCAGCACCCAGGGTGGTGAGTGTGAGGAGGACCTTTCCCTTGACTTTCCCCTGCCATGTACCGTCTTCCCAAGCTGCAGGGCACTCTGGTGCTGGTCCTCAGCCCAGCTGGTCTGCCTCACGGCCTCTTCCTCTTCCTTCATGTCTTGTGCTGAGTCACCGCCTTAGAAAGGCTTTTCTTGATTCCTCCAGTGTAAACAGGACCCCCCTTTTATTCTCTCAGAGCATCAGTTTTTCCTTCTATAACAGCATCTGCAGTATTTGGAACTACATATGTGTTTCTAGGTTTAGTGTCTGTCTCCTCACTTAAACTGGAAGCTCTCCAAGGGCAGAGACCCTTTCAGTCTTGCTTACCCCTAGACCTTTACTCACACAGGCATCCAGCAATTCCTTGAGAAGCAGCCAAATGAAGGTACACCTGGCCTTGCAGACCAACTTGGGCACCTGAGAGCTGCCCCTTGGAAGTGCTGAAGGGTCACTGTGTGGGACAGACAGCTAGCTTGTCCTGTCTGACCAAGAAAAATGCCAGAGGAGGATTCAGGTAGGCTGCGGGAAGTGGAATAGGACGAGCTCCCAGAACCCTTCTCCAATGGAGAGCTAATGATTTTAAGGGCCTCCATGTTGTGCTAAGACCAGCACAACAGTTCCATTTATCCATGGAGACCCAGGCCCCACTCTATGCCCTTAACTTGAACCATCTTACTCCTACTTTACAGATATAAAGAGTCATGCTCAGGCCGGGCGCGGTGGCTCACGCCTGTAATCCTAGCACTCTGGGAGGCTGAGGCGGGTGGATTGCTCGAGGTTGGGAGTTCGAAACCATCCTGAGCGAGACCCCGTCTCTACTAAAAAAAGAAAGAAATTAATTGACCAACTAAAAAATATATACATACAAAAAATTAGCCAGGCATGGTGGCGCATGCCTGTAGTCCCAGCTACTTGGGAGGCTGAGGCAGGAGGATCCCTTGAGCCCAGGAGTTTGAGGTTGCTGTGAGCTAGGCTGACGCCACGGCACTCACTCTAGTCAGGGCAACAAAAGTGAGACTCTGTCTCAAAAAAAAAAAAAAAGAGTCATGCTCAGAAAGCCTGAGTCACTTGCCAAGGTCACACAGCTAACAAGCGGTAAAGGTGTGACTGAAACCAGTCAAATGGACTTCAGAAGCCAGGCTCTCAGCCACTCCACCACCCTGCAGACAAGGCCTTCCTTCTAGCTCCTCGCCCTGCCTTATGGAGATCCCAAATGCTGCCAGACTCCCAACCCGGCAGAGCAGCAGAGCCAGCACTTCCACATTTCTTTAGCAAGTGGAAGGGCGGTCACACGTTGTAGCTCACAATTTTAAAACACACATATCTGACCATGTTGCTTCCTTGCTCAAAGCCTTTGCATGACTGCCCCATGCCCTTACGATCAGGCCCAAGGTCCAGCCCCTGCCTCGTACCCCAGCTTTTACATTGCTCCTTGAATGCACCAAGCTCTGTGGGCTCTCCAGGGCTTCCCAAACCTCCCGCCTGCAACAGCCTTTTCTTCTTTCCTGAGGCCTCTGACTCCTCAGACAGCCGCTACCACACTGCTTTCTCAGGCTAGGCCTCCCCCAACCCCCTGAACTTTAAGTCAAAACATTTACCATGAGTGCTAAGTGCAGGTAAGGTCTAACTGGTTGAATGTCTGTCTTTCCATCTTTCCCTCTAAGTTGTAAGCTACTTAAGCAGAAGGACTATGCCTGTCTATTTAGCACTCAACCCTGAGCTTAGCACTATATATGGCCAGGGCTCAATACTTGTTGAATGAATGATCAGATGAGCCCATGAACACCCAGGACACAAATGAAACTCAAGTGTGGACTAGGAGAGCTGGGCGTGTGCGAGTAGAGCCCCTCCCACATACTTCCCTTGATAGTCTATTCTCAGGCCCATCATCAATGGCACCTGGACCCACAGGGACACTCTACACACACCCTGTGCACCTGGGCTGCAAAAGGAAAGGACAGAGCTGGAGAAACGCCCAGAAGCCCCGTGGGTCAGCCCTTAGCCCCTGGGTGCCCTGCCTACCGGACATCCTTGTCGATTTGCAGCAGCACCTCATTGTCCTTGAAGTACGTGTTCCACCGGCTGTCGGGGCTGGGGTTGAGTGGCTGTGGGGGGAGAAGAAGATGCTTCATCCATGGCACAGCTAGGGCCCAAGGACCGATTCTGCCCTGGAGGCCTGAGCAGTGGCCTTCCCCAACAATCCCACCACACACCCAGCTGTGGCCCTGAGATAGCCTGCAAGCTGCTCAAAGGAGACGGTACAGGCCTTCCCACAGCCTCCCAAACCCCATTCAGACTCCACAGCCGGCAGCTCAGCCAGCAGTTTGCTCTGGTCTAGCCCTGCTGAGCGGGGTCTCTGTTCTTTCTGTTCCTTGCCCTAGCTCTAGAACTCTGTGTGTAACAGGTGCTCATAAGTGCTTGCTAAATGAATGAATGTTATATCATTAGGTTTCTTCAACTGTCATTTATCAATGCTTTGAGTCTTTGGAGGACAGGCCTAGGGTCAATCCCTTTTCATGTCCTGCAGTGTGATGCACGTGGGAGAAGCTCAACCTTTGAAAAGGAACCTTTCTGTGATGCCCTAGGCCACAGAAAGGCAGTTTGTCCCCCTCCTGCCCTGCTCTGACTTCCTTCAACTACACCATCATGGGACCTGCCTCAAGGAAGGTGGACGAGTGTGGAAGGAGACCTTGCCCTTGGGGCACCTGCAGCAGGGCTGCCCATAGCACTCCCGGGACACTGGCCGTTGTTTATACACTGACGGGGCCTGAGGAGGAGTGGGGCAGACAACTGTCCTCGGGGGCTGAGCAACCAAATGCAGAAAGGAGGGACTGGAAGGTCCAGAGGGAGCTGACGCCAGGCTGCTGCACCCATCCTCTGGCATGGGGGCGCCTGGCCTGCTCAAAAGGCCCCACCCGCCTCATTCTCTAGCCTCAGTCCCTGCTGCTCGGTCCCCTTACTCACATGGTCCTCAAAGGTCACATCCTCCCTGGACACACCCATGTTGGCCTTGGCAATGCCAGGCTGGATGATCATTTCCCTCAGGAACTGAGAGTATAGCTCCCTGTGGAGAGGAGAAAGAGTGATGGTTCCCAAAGGTCTTGCTCAGGGAGCCCAGCCCAGACCAGAGAAGCAGCAATAGGAGGCAGCTTGGTCTCGGCACCACCAGCTCTGTCTGACGCAAAGGCCCTCCCGCCATCACCCTTCCACAGGGCCTCACCTCTGCTTGGCCAGGATGGAGGTCCATGAGGCTCTCTCCAAGGGGAGGTAGTTCAGGAGAATCTGCACAGATGGAGATGGGCTAAGCACTGGTGACAACCAGACAATAGGTGGAGGCTGACAGGCCTCAAGAAAAACATCTCATAAAGCCCAGAGAAGACGAGAAGTGCTAGAACCCAGGAACGTCCACATGAACCAGGGCTAGTCCCCCCTTTTCCTCCCCACTGCCTCCCTTCCCCTTTATCCCAAACCAGCCCTTTCCTCCACTTTTCCTCACACACGCCCTTTCAAATGATTCAAACGACAGCACCAACACCACCACTTGTGCTCAAAGGGGCTAGAAACCAGGACACTGGGTTTCCACTGCCACCTCAGCCGACAGCTTTGGAGAAAGCACAGCCTTTGTTTTATCCCAGTAAGCATCACTTCTGCTTGTATGGACCAGGAAGCAGAGGCCTTCACCAGCATTATAAAGTGTCCCATCCCCAAGGAGATCCTGGAGGGGACACCAAGAGCAACAGAAAACCCAGAACTTCCAGAAAAGCTTCCTCAGACAAGCAAGGAAAGGTGCAGAACAGGAGGAAGGGGCCAGGGTGGGGGCAGCCCATGCAGGAACCCAGGGACCCTCAGCAGAGCAGAAGTCCCAGCCCAGGCACACCCACCTTCCAGCAGAGGCACCGCAGTCCGCCCTCACAGGGGATGCCTGTGGACACAGCAGGCAAAGGTCACGCCCAGGCCAGAGTCCCAGAACCCCCCAGCCCTTCACCTGGGAGCCAGCTGGCAGGGAGTGGAGTAGGCAAGAAGTATTTCTTCAGGAATCATTTTCTGTCAGAAAGATTACTAGACTGGAAGCTAATTCTGTGTGTAATTTCTGAACACGGCCCCAGGCCCTAGCCCAGAGCTCCCTGTGTCTAGAACACTCTTTTGAGGCTAACATCTTCTCATCAGTCTCATCTTTTTTTTTTTTTTTTTGGAGACAGAGTCTCACTTTGTTGCCCAGGCTAGAGTGAGTGCCATGGCATCAGCCTCGCTCACAGCAACCTCAATCTCCTGGGCTCAAGCGATCCTCCTGCCTCAGCCTCCCAAGTAGCTGGGACTACAGGCATGCGCCACCATGCCCGGCTCATTTTTTTCTATATATATTTTTAGTTGGTCAATTAATTTCTTTCTATTTTTGGTAGAGACGGGGTCTCGCTCAGGCTGGTTTCGAACTCCTGACCTTGAGCAATCCGCCCGCCTCGGCCTCCCAAAGTGCTAGGATTACAGGCGTGAGCCACCGCGCCCGGCCTTCATCTTTGATATTCTTTCCTCAGAGCAGCCTTTACCAACCACCGTCTCTTCCCAAAGTCAGGTCTCCCTGTTACAAACAATAATGGCTCTGTGACTTCTTCACAGCATCTATCACAACTAGAATTATATAATATAATTTATGTATTTATTTAATATCTCTAACCCCTACTACTGGGTAAGCCCCAGAAAGACAAAACCAACATCTGTCTATTATTCCCAGTGCCTAGCATGGGGCATGGCACACAGAAAATATTCTGTAAGTATTTGTGGAATAAAAACTAAACTACTTCAACACTTTGCCAAATTTGGTAATCAAAAAAAGAGAAAAAAGAAATGAAATAAATATATGTAATAATAATAAAAAAAAAACTAAGCTACTAATGCTAAGTGCTTTGTACTTTACAGACATTATTTCACTTAATCCTCATTATAAACCCAGTAAGTAGGAAAGATCAGCATCATCATTCTCATCTTACAGATAAGGAAATTTATCTATAAAGACAGAGTAACCAAGGCCTCAACACAGGTCTGACTCTAAAGCCCAAACTCTTAACCGCTGACACAGACTGCCTTCCCTTCCAGGCAAACTTGTCCTGCAACACTGTCAGGAGTCTTGTTAGAGCAGTATCCCTGTGAACATGAGCTAATGCCCCCCACTCAGAATGACAGGGATAATGAAAGAACTTCTTGTTGGCAAAGTTACAGGGGCAAGGTAGTGACAAGAAGCTTCACGGAACACTTTGGGGTATTTTTAAACACAAGCAAAAAGCAGATAATTAACCATGCCAGGGAGGGCAAAGTCAAACACTGTGGAGCATAAGCTTCTTAAAGTTAGTGTCCCAAGGCTGAAATTTTGCCATTAACCAAAATGTACTGTCACCTCAGCTTAGATCCCAAGACAGGGAGAGAACCAGGAACCACCTTGCAGCTAATCAAATTCCACAACATAGGAAGCTAGCTGAGAAATGAGGAAAGGCCTGACCTAGGCACTAAATGCCCACTTTCATTCTCCCATTTCCAGTCCTCTCCAGTTACTTTCAAGAACCTGGTGACTCCTGTCTAAGGCCTAAAGGTATGCTAACTGTGGCCACAACTCCTCTGGGAAAGCTCTCCAAGCTAAGGACAGTCACTGCTTGTTTAGCTCTCCAGAACCTGGAGAAGGCCTCAGGAGTGAGGCTGGCCCCCAGAACTGACCAGGTGTGGCCCTCAGCACCTTCCCCTCCATGCCAGACACAAGGCTGCTCTAGGGAAACTCTGAAAACTCAGAGTTGCCTCTTACCACTAAAACTGAGTTCTCGAAGCTTTTCCAATGCAATTGAGGGCTCCTTCAGGACATCCTGGAAATCTGCAATCCTGGAGGGGGGAGAAGGCAAATGAAGCACACTCAAATCCTAAGGTGGCAGGCTTAGTGACAGCCTGCTGCCCACAGCTCCCTCACACCTCCAGTCTCCAACCTGTCCCTCCTTTCCCTTCAGGACATAAAAACCCAAAGCTCATTCAAGGTCCTCACCAAAAGCAGCTCTGGGGAACAACAGATCTATAGAGTATTTCTTCCTCTAAGTTTAGAAACATAGAATGCCAGTGAAGAAACTTGAGATATTTATTATCTAGAGGTTCTCAACTGAGCACCATAAAATTAGACACATTTTGATATTTAGTGAACTGACATTTACTGGGCACTTCCTGCTGGCCAGGCCCGGCTCACAGCACAGCCAGGACCTTAACTCTATGAACCCTAGGAACCAGGGTAATTTGATCCGCAGACGATGGACCTGTGCAATCTGCGCGCAGCTCTCCAAGCTCACAAATATAACCATTACAAGACCTCTGGGCCTGTCCACAGGGAAGGACAAAGGTATAAAAAGCACATCCTGGAGGAAAACTGAGGAGTGAGCAAAATTTAGCCAATGCTGCAGGATCTGGCTGGGGGAGGGGAAAGATTGGAGAAAGCAAGTTCTCTAGCATTTCTACTAAGAAAAGGGCACAGGGAGAATTTGGATAAAGAATACAGAGGCAGAGGGGTTTAAAAGGGAGAAAGGGACGGGGGCAGGGCATGGCGGTCTGGATGGGGCAGACACCAGGGGAAGGGGGAAACCAGGGGTCCAAGGGAAGAGAGACAGAAGGGGTGACAGCAGGGGCAGGAGAAATGCCTCCGCTCCGCCCTCCCCCTGGCCCACAGCAATGAGGTTAGAAAGTGGCCTTCCGATTCCTGGCCGCGCCGTCGCTCCCACCCTCTGCGGGACAGAAGGGGCGGCCTGGCCAGGAGTAGTCTGGCCGACTCAGACCGTGGCCCCTTACCGGCTCTTGTGCAGACTCGACATGGTGTTGACTTCCGGACCCCCCAGGTGCCTCTGCAGCCTGTACCGCTGCTGCCGCCGCCCCCCAGGGACGCGGGGCGTCTGGCAAAAGCCTCCGGCCGGAAACACAAGCACAAGCCTGAGTGTTCCGCCCCGCCAAGTCCTGCCCCGCTGGCCCCGCCCCGCCCTGTCACGTGTTACCCTCTGCTCTCCGCCTACCCATCCACCCTAACCCGGTCGGGCTGCAGCTCTGGCGAGGATAGAGGGACCTGGGTCGCGCTGCCGCGGTCTGGCGAACCCTGCGAGGAAAGTGTGAGGACCTACCAGGGACAGCGTAGACTGTGTGTCCCTGTGCTATTGCTTGCACTTCCTTCGGCCTGAGTCTCTATCTGCGCAATATACCCGTCACTCTATCTTCCGTACACGTACCCCACCTGTAATTATGAATGTCAGTCCCCTCTGCTAAACTGTACAGGCCTCTGGGCTTCTCCTGTTCACTTCTGAGTCCTCAAGGACTGTAGCAGTGACCAGCACTGGCCAGGTAGCTCAGTAAATACTGGATGGAGGAGCACGACTGCAATTCAGTGTTTCCTTTTGTTTTGGATTTTATAAACAATAAAATTTCAGTAATT
The DNA here is from genome assembly GCF_040939455.1 of Microcebus murinus. Taxonomy (NCBI): domain Eukaryota; kingdom Metazoa; phylum Chordata; class Mammalia; order Primates; family Cheirogaleidae; genus Microcebus; species Microcebus murinus. The sequence goes on along the minus strand of NC_134115.1, from coordinate 87,373,957 downwards.
TTACCATAATTTCAGAACAATGGAAAAGGAAAGCCAAGATTTCAGAAATCCTTTCCAAGAAAACACAGTTGGCAGCCCTAAAATGATTTTCTCTACACATTTATGCATATGTGCATATTGGCCTTATTCTTTTAATTTATCCACAGGTCAGTGAAAACTTTGACACTGGACTGTAACCAACCTCTTCTCCCCTCCAGCTTTCACGTGCCTCCCCACGAGGATTTCATTTGCCCAATACAGCAGGTACACATATCTGTTCCTTCATTCACTCATTCTACAAACAATTTCTTTTTTTATTTTATTTTATTTTTTCCACTCTGAGTTACCAACTGAATCTACAAACAATTTCTGCTCCCACTATGTACTGGGCACTATGCTAAATGTTTCTGCAGAATACAAAGATTAACTTTTTTTGGATGACATATAAAAAAGGAAGAAACATTGACTTAATTTGTACAAGAGGCAAGGAATAACTTTTGGATAAAAAGAATACCAGGCAACCCTTTAAAATGTTAGTTAGGAAGACAGGAAAAACACACATGATATCTCAGGAAAAATACAGACAGTTGGCTGTCATTTGGAAAAAAATAAAATTCTATTCCTACCTCACATCTAACACAAAAATAAATTCGAAATTAATTAAAGCTCTGAAAAGGAAAAATCTGGCGGATACACTGCACCTGTAGTCCCAGCTACTTGGGAGTCTGAGCCAGGAGGATCACTTGAGCACAGGAGTTCAAGGCAGTGAGCTGTGATCATGCCAATGCTCTCCAGCCTGGGTGGCAGAATGAAACTCTGTCTCTGGGGAGAAAAAAATAAAGGAAAAATCTATAGGATTAGAAGAACAGTATAAAGAAAAATGTTTACAATCTTAAGGCAGACACAAAGCCCAGAAACCACAAAAGATAAGACAATGAGTCCTTCCTTCCTCCCTCCCTCCCTCCCTCCCTCCCTCAAAAAAAAAAAAAAAAAAAAGAAAAGAAAGATAAGACAATGATATAACCACATGAAAGTTAAAATCTCTGTGGTAAAGTAAAAGACAAATAGCAACAGGGGAAAATATTTGCATCTTTTATGAAAAGAGTTAATATCCCTTACATATAAAGAGATAGTAAACCAACAAGAAAAAGACAAACACACCCATGGGGGGAAACATTAATTCATTCAAGAAATTTATTATCTATGATGTGCCAAGCACAACCTACATATTGGGAATTTAGTAGTGAACAAAACAGACAAAAATCATGCCCTTGATGCATTGACATCTCAGTATGGGGACATAGATGTTGAATAAGATAAATAAGTTTTGTGTAGGTCGCTAAATAGCCATGGTAAAAATTAAAAAAAAAATAAAGAGGTTAAGAATCTTAAATTAAAAAAAAAGAAAAAAGATAAATAAGTAAACTGAGTGATGTGTCAGATGGGGATGTATCCTACAGAGAAAAATCAAGCAGGAACGGGGGCGTTGCTGAAATCTTAAATAGTGGAGTCAGGAGGGCTTCTCTGAGGTGACATCTAAGCAAACACTTGAAGGAGGTAAGACAGTGAAGCATATAAGCAGGCACATCAAAGGAGAAATAAAAAGTCCCAAAACCTGATAAGACATTAAATTGTACTACTCCTCAAAGGAGTACAAACTGAACAAGCACATTTTGCCTCCTGGATTGGTAAGAGCAACCCATATTTATTACAACCACCACTAGTAGGAGGTGGAGAAACCAACTTCTTTCAGTTTTTAAGAATTAACTGGTGCAGCCTTTTCACAGAGCAATTCGGCAAGTATTAATACAATTTGTAAAAAAAAAAAAAAATAGTATGCTTTTTTTTTTTTTTTTGAGACAGAGTCGCTTGTTGACCAGGCTAGAGTGAGTGCCGTGGCGTCAGCCTAGCTCACAGCAACCTCAAACTCCTGGGCTCAAGCAATCCTTCTGCCTCAGCCTCCCGAGTAGCTGGGACTACAGGCATGCGCCACCATGCCCGGCTAATTTTATATATATATTAGTTGGCCAATTAATTTCTTTCTATTTATAGTAGAGACGGGGTCTTGCTCTTGCTCAGGCTGGTTTCGAACTCCTGACCTCGAGCAATCCGCCCGCCTCAGCCTCCCAGAGTGCTAGGATTACAGGCGTGAGCCACCGCGCCCGGCTTAGTATGCTTCTTTTTTTTTTTTTTTTTTTTTTTTGAGACAGAGTCTCACTTTGTTGCCCAGGCTAGTGTGAGTGCCGTGGCGTCAGCCTAGCTCACAGCAACCTCAAACTCCTGGGCTCGAGCGATCCTCTGTCTCAGCCTCCCGAGTAGCTGGGACTACAGGCATGCGCCACCATGCCCGGCTAATTTTTTTTATATATATATCAGTTGGCCAATTAGTTTCTTTCTATTTATAGTAGAGACGGGGTCTCGCTCTTGCTCAGGCTGGTTTTGAACTCCTGACCTTGAGCAGTCCGCCCGCCTCAGCCTCCCGGAGTGCTAGGATTACAGGCGTGAGCCACCGCGCCCGGCTTAGTATGCTTCTTTTTTTAAAACCAAACTCTTTGTTTTTAAATCATTATAGTTTCACAGGAAGGTACAATGATAGTACAGGGAGGTCCTTTGTACTCTTCATGAAGTTTCTCCCATGGTTTTATTTTAATACAATGTTAACACCTTTCCTAAAATGTAATTGATGGTACATAAACTGCACATAATTTAAGTGTACAATTTGATAAGTTTAGAAATATATATACACTTGTGAAACCATCAAATAAATGTAAACAATTAAAATAACAAACATATTCACTGCCTCAAAACATTCCCCCTGCCCCTTTATATTTCCTCCCATACTCCTCTTTCTGCCTACCCTATCCAACCCCCACACACCCTATGCACCCTCCATGCACCCTATCGACCCCACACCCAGGCACTGATGTGCTATCACTATAAATTAGTTTGCACTTTCTAGAATTTTATATAAAGGGAAGCATACACACCTTACATCTAGCTCCTTTTAGTTAGCATAATTATTTTGAGATTTCTGTGTGTCAGAGCATGTATCAGCACTTCATTCCTTTTTGTTGCTGTGTAGATTCAATTATATGAACATACCACAGTTTATCGATTCACCTGTTGATGGATATTTAGGTTGTTTCCGGTTTGAGGCCATTACAGATAAAGCTGCAATGAACATTCATGTACAAATCTTTATTTGGACATATCCTTCCATTTCTCTTGGAGTGCAATGGCTGGATCATATGGTAGATGAATTTTAAATTCAAATGCCAAAAATTTTCCAAAATAGTTGTATCCTTTAACACTTGCACCAGCAGTGTATACAGGTTCCTGTTGTACCATATCCTCACCAATACTTGGTATGGTCAGTCTTTTTAATTGAATTTAATTTAGTATTTATTTATTAGAGACAGGGTCTCATTTTGTTGCTCAGGCTGGAGTGCAGTGGTGTGATCATAGCTCACTATAACCTTGAACTCCTGGGCTCAAGCAATCCTCCTATCTCAGCCTCTTGAGAAGCTGGAACTATAGGTGGGCACCACCATGCCGGGCTCTATTGCCCATTTTTTTTATTGAATTGCTTGTTTTTGGGGTTTTTTTAGACAGGGTCTCACTCTGTTGCCCGGGTTAGAGTGCCGTGGCATCAGCCTAGCGCACAGCAACCTCATACACCTGGGCTGAAGTAATCCTGCTGCCTCAGCCTCCTGAGTAGCTGGGACTACAGGCATGTGCCACCATGCCCAGCTAATTTTTCCATATATTTTTAGTTGGCCAATTAATTTCTTTCTATTTTTAGTAGAGACGGGGTCTTGCTCTTGCTCAGGCTGGTTTTGAACTCCTGACCTTGAGCTATCCACCCTCCTTGGCCTCCCACAGTGCTAGGATTACAGGCGTGAGCCACTGCGCCTGGCCCTCGGCTAATTTTTTCCATATATTTTTAGTTGTCCAGTTAATTTCTTTCCATTTTTAGTAGAGATGGGGTCTTACTCTTACTCAGGCTGGTCTTGAACTCCTGAGCTCAAACAAACCACCCGCCTCAGCCTCACAGAGTGCTAGGATTACAGATGTGAGCCACTGCGCCCGGCCTCTTAATTTTTAATTGTGGTGAAATACACATAACATAAAATTTACAATTTACTATTACCAGTGGTTATATTTTTAAGTGTACAATTCAGTCTGGGTGGGGTGGCTCACGCCTATAATCCTAGCACTCAGGGAGGCTGAGGCAGGAGGATTGCTTGAGCTCAGGAGTTTGAGACCAACCTGACCAGAGCGTGATCCTGTCTCTACTAAAAATAGAAAAATTAACCAGGTGTGGTGGCATGCGCCTGCAGTCCCAGCTACTCAGGAGGCTGAGGCAGGAGGATAGCTTGAGCCCAGGAGTTTGAGGCTGCAGTGAGCTACGATGGCGCCACTGTACTCTAGCCAGGGTGACAGAGACTCTGTCTCAAGGAAAAAAAAGTGTACACTTCAGTAGTGTTAAGTACATGCACATTGCTGTGCAAACAATCTCCAGAACTCTTTTCATCTTGCAAAAGTGAAATTCTATATCCATTAAACAATTTCCCATTCCCCTCCTCTTTACCCCACCCCTTGACAACCAACACTCCACTTTCTCTCTGTTTGAATTTTACTACTCAAGGTCCCTCATATCACACATCATTTGTCTTTTTGTGACTGGCTTATTTCAGTTAGTATAATGTCCTTAAGGTTTGTCCATTTTGTAGCATATGTCAGAAATTCCTTCCTTTTTAAGGTTGAATAATATTCCATTGAAAGTTTATACAACATTTTGTTTATCCATTCATCTGTCAATGGACACTTGGGTTGCTTCCACCTTTTGGCTATTGTGAATAATGCTGCCATGAATATGGATGTACAAAGATCGCTTCAAGACCCTGTCTTCAATGTTTTTGGTTGTATGCCCAAAAGTGGAATTGTTGGACCAAATGATAAAACTATTTTTAACTTTTTGAGGAATCTTCACAACAGTTTTCCACAGCAGCCATACCATTTTACGTTGCTGTCAACCAGGCACAATTGTTCCAATTTGTCCACACTCTCACCAACATGTATTTTGTTTTTATGATTGCAGCCATCCTAATGAGTATGAAGTGATACAAGTCTTTTTGAGATATGTGGTTTGAGACAGGAGGATCATTTGAGTCTAGGAGTTCAAGACCAGCCTGGGCAACATAGCAGCCCATAGCTATAGGTGGTGTGCACCTGTAGCCTCAGCTACTTGGGAGGCTGAGGTGGGAGGATGGCTTGAGCCTACGAGTTCATGGATGCAGTGAAAGCTATGATCGTGCCACTACACTCCAGCCTGGGTGACAGAATGAGACCCATCCCTGCCAAAAAAAAGAGATGTGATTTGCAGATATTTTCTCCCAGTGTGTGGCTTGTCTTTATATTAGGCCATTAAATATGAAATGTCCCATTTCAAATCAAAAATTTAGTTTATTATATCTCAAACAAGAAGCAGTATGATTAATCAAATTATGTGCCTAAACTATCAACACAGTTTTGCCATTTTTTTTTTTTTTTTTTTTTATAGAAGTAGATCCTGCAGAAGTTTTGCCATCTTAATGGTAACTTGTTTATGCCAGCAGTGAAGAAGCCTGGAGGCATTTTCCACAGCTTGTTGAGAATTGAATATTTTACCTTGTAAGAAGTGGTCCAAAGCCTGGAAGAAGTGCTAGTCACTTGGTGCAGGGTCTGGTGAACATGGTGGGTGACAGAGAGTTTCCAAGTCCAGCTGCTGTAGTTTGAGCAGCATTGTTTGTGCCACATGTGTGGAGTATTGTCTTGCAAGAGGATTGGCCTGTCTCTATTGACCAATATCAGCTGCTTGATCACAAGCATCCTCATCATTTCACCCAACTGGTTGCAGTAGACATCTGTTGCAATTGATTGAGCAGGTTTCATGAAGCTGTAGCGGATAATACCAGTGCTGGACCACCAAACACAGACCATTAGCTTTTCTTGATGGACATTTTGTATTGGACAGTGTTTCAACATTTCATCCTTATCCAACTATTGTGCCGAGCGCTTGCGATTGTCAAAAAGAATCCATTCTTCATCAAGTGTGACAACACAGTGTAGAAATGGTTGAACTTTATGTCCTGACAACAAAGAAGGGCAGCTTCAAGATGATTTCTCTTCTGATGCTCATTTAATTCATGCAGAACCCTTCTATCCAGCTTCTTTTCCTTGCCCATTTGTTTCCAGTGGTCCAATATTGTTGGAGTAGTAACGTCAAACCTTGCTGCTAATTCACACGTGAGTTGAGATAGATTCGCATCCACTACAGCTTTCAGCTCATCATTATCCACCTTGGTCTGAGGTCACCCACGTGGCTCATTTTCAAGATTAAAATACCAGAATGAAATTTCTCAAACCATAGAGGTACAGTGCATCCATTTGCCACATCCTTCCCAAACACTCTGTTGATATTTCAAGCTGTCTGTGCTGCTGTAACTCATATTCGACAATGTAACTCATATTCGACAATGACATGAATTTTTGACTTATCCATGGTTTCACAAACATTGTTCCAAAAAAAATTTGAAAGATAATCACAAGCCAAAAGGTGTGTTTGAAAGACTGAGGATGTACATTCATTATAAAAATAAGACAAGAAATGTCAAAGTAAAATGTCAGAGATTATCAACTGTCAGACTTAGTACTTAAGGAAATTGGACATTTCATACTTAATAACCTAATATGCTCTTAGCAGTGTTTTTCAAAGAGCAGACATTCTTAATTTTGATAAACTTCACAATTCCTTTGATGACATATCTAAGACATCATGCCTAATCTAAGACCACAAAGATTTTCTCCTATGTTTTTCCCCCACATTTTAGTTTTAGGTTCTATATTTAGGACTATGATCCATTTTTTAAATTTTATGATTCATTTTGAGTTAATTTTGTAAATGGTGCATGGTATGGGCTGAAGTTCATTTATTTAGATATAAGTATCCAGTCTGGGCGCGGTGGCTCACGCCTGTAATCCTAGCACTCTGGGAGACCGAGGCGGGCGGATTGCTCGAGATCAGGAGTTCGAAACCAGCAGCCTAAGCAAGAGCAAGACCCCGTCTCTACTTTAATAGAAAGAAATTAATTGGCCAACTAATATATAGAGAAAAAATTAGCCAGGCATGGTGGCGCATGCCTGTAGTCCCAGCTACTTGGGAGGCTGAAGCAAGAGGATCGCTTGAGCCCAGGAGTTTGAGGTTGCTGTGAGCTAGGCTGACGCCACGGCACTCACTCTAGCCTGGGCAACAAAGCGAGACTATGTCTCAAAAAAATAAAAAAATAAGTATCCAATTGTTTCAGCACAATTTGTTGAAAAAATTATTCTTTCTCCAACTGAATTGCCTTGGAACTTTTGGCAAATATCAATTAGTCATATATATTTTATATTTGGGGTCTATTTCTGGGCTCTGTTACATGTCAATGATCTCATTTTATCTTTGGCCACACAACACTATGTAAGTAGTTCTATGATATGTCTTGAAGCTCTGTACTATAGCTCTATAATACTGAGATATACATAATATATCTCTCTTCAATTTCTCTTAGCAATATTTTGTAGTTTTTAGTATATGTCTTACACATAATTGGTCAGATTTATCCCTAAGTACCTCATATTTTGTGATTATATTGTAAATGATATTTTTTAAAATTTCAATTTCCAATTGTTAATAACTAGTATATAAAATAAAATTGCTTTTTTTCTTTATTTAAAAAAAGTTTTTTTAAAAATACAAAGTTTTATTAAACAAACCTGGAATCAATAGTATTATTACATAAATGAGACAGCAGTAAAATCTTCCTAAGGTATATATACATATACAAATCACAGTGATTTCCATTGTGCAAGGAACTGACAGAATTAGAAACAAGCTTCTCCTCCCCACCCCTAATGACGAGCCAGGTGGCCCCAAAGGGGGTCCCAGTTCTGGCTGGGGGGGTGCACACATCCGAAAAGGCACGCACGTGGCATCTGTTTTTCAAAAAAAATTTTAACATTTTCGTTTCTTCTTTACTTTTTTAAATGACAACAGAGAAGAAAAATTGCTTTTTATATATTGACAATGTATCCTACAATCTTGCTGAAGTCACTCATTAGTTCTAGAAGCTTTTTTGTAAATTCCATAGCATTTTCTTTTTTTTTTTTTAAGACAGAGTCTCGCTTTGTTGCCCAGGCTAGAGTGAGTGCCGTGGTGTCAGCCTAGCTCACAGCAACCTCAAACTCCTGGGCTTAAGCAATCCTGCTGCCTCAGCCTCCCGAGTAGCTGGGACTACAGGCATGTGCCACCATGCCCGGCTGATTTTTTCTTTTCCTTTTTTTTTTTTTTTTTTTTTATTTATTTTTTTTTTTTTTGGACAACATAGAACAGGATGATTTTTTCTATACATATTAGTTGGCCAATTAGTTTTCTTTCTATTTATAGTAGAGACGGGGTCTCGCTCTTGCTCAGGCTGGTTTCGAACTCCTGACCTCAAGCAATCCGCCTGCCTCGGCCTCCCAGAGTGCTAGGATTACAGGCGTGAGCCACCACGCCCGGCCTTCTATAGCATTTTCTATATAGACTACAATTGTATTAGTTTCCTAGGACTTCTGCAATAACTTACCACAAACCCTGTGGCAGTTTTTTCTGTTAAGAATTCTGTTTATTCTATAAAAATTAAGAATTTTTGCACTGGGGAGTGAGGGAAACAGGGAAATGTTGGTCAAAGGGTACGAACTTTCAGTTTTGAGATAAGTTCTGGGGATCTAATATATAGCATTAGTGGAAATCAATGCGTTAATTAATGTGATTATGGTAATCATTATACAAAGTATATGTATATCAAATCATCACACAGTAACCTTGCATATATTCAATCTTCATTTCACAATTAAATATTTAAAAATAAAAATAATAAATAAAAAGACCTTTTGTGCCTATATTCACGAGGGATATTGGTTTGTAGTTTTATTTTATTGTAATTCTTTACCATTTTAGCCATTTTTAAATGGACAGTTCAGTGACATTAAGTATCCATACTATTTATTATACAACCATCACCACCATCTGTCTCCAGAACTCTCCACCTTATAAAACTGAAATTCTGCACCCATTACACACTAACTCCCCATTCCCCTTTTCCTCAGGCCCTGGCATCTACCATTCTACTTTTCTGTCTCTATGATTTTGACTACTCTAAGTATTTTATATCGGTGGAATCATACAGTATATGTCTTTTTTTTTTTTTTTTTGAGACAGAGTCTCACTTTGTTGCCCAGGCTAGAGTGAGTGCCGTGGCGTCAGCCTGTCTCACAGCAACCTCAATCTCCGGGGCTCAGCGATCCTACTGCCTCAGCCTCCGGAGTAGCTGGGACTACAGGCATGCACCACCATGCCCGGCTAATTTTTTCTATATATATTTTTAGTTGGTCAATTAATTTATTTCTATTTTTGGTAGAGACGAGGTCTCGCTCAGGCTGGTTTCGAACTCCTGACCTTGAGCAATCTGCCCGCCTTGGCCTCCCAAAGTGCTAGGATTACAGGCGTGAGCCACCACGCCCGGCCTTTTCATTTTTTTATTAATAAAATTTTTATCTTTTCTTAAGAACTTGGGATTTTGAGACAGGAATGAGTATATGTCTTTTCATGACTATCTTATTTTACTTAGCACAATGTCCTCAAGACTCATCTATGCTATGCTCCAGCTTTCTTTTTTTTTTTTTTTTTTTTGAGACAGAGTCTCACTTTGTTGCCCAGGCTAGAGTGAGTGCCGTGGCGTCAGCCTAGCTCACAGCAACCTCAAACTCCTGGGCTTGAGTGATCCTTCTGCCTCAGCCTCCCGAGTAGCTGGGACTACAGGCATGTGCCACCATGCCCGGCTAATTTTTTATATATATATATATCAGTTGGCCAATTAATTTCTTTCTATTTATAGTAGAGACGGGGTCTCGCTCTTGCTCAGGCTGGTTTTGAACTCCTGACCTCCAGCAATCCGCCCGCCTCGGCCTCCCAAGAGCTAGGATTACAGGCGTGAGCCACAGCGCCCGGCCTTCCAGCTTTCTTTTAACTACTGTTAATGTGGTTTATCAGTCAAGATCCAATTAGGATAAATAAACACAGTAATTTAAATGGAAAAAGGTTAATGTAAAGATCTATTAATAATAACAAAGGATTGGAATTGCAAAGGATTGATTAGTAGGAAATAAAGAGAATTCTAAAGAACACAGGAATAACAGATATTAGGAGCAGCCAATACCCTTAGGGCTATGATCCAGACCTCGTTGGAAAGGACAGGGCCAGGGCCATGGCTCACTGAATGGCAGTAAAGTCATTGTGGTGCTGCACTGTTGGGACTTTCTGGAAATCCTATCTCTGGAACTTGTTGGAACTTGTAGGTGTGGTGCCATGTCACAGAACTTTCCAGAAATCAGCCTTCTAAGATGCTTAGGAAAGCTGATTACAGGGAGGCATCTCACCAGAGGCTCCCCTCTAAAAATAATGCCTAAGTTGAGTGTCGGGAGAAGTTTGTGGCTGTTGGCAACAAAGTAATAGGCAGGTACTCCGTAGAAGCATGTCTAGCCAGGACCCCATAACTAGGAAGAAAAACCCCTTCCGTGCAGGAAAAACATGTAAAGGACCCAAATCCATTTTCTCAGAGCAGGCAATGAAGAGTTAATTTGGAGCTCAGGGACAATATATTGATAACTGGAACACAATGCATATCTTTTTCCGTCCTTTGACTTTTATTTAAACAGCTTTGAGATAAATTCATATACCATATAATTCACCCATCTGAAGTGTATAATGCAATGGTTTTTGTATATTACATTATTAATTTTTTTAAATTTTAGTAAAACACATATAACATAAAATTTGCCCTTTTACTGTTTTTAGGTGTACAATTCAGCAACATTAATTACACTCACAATATTATGCAACCATCACTACTATATATTTCCAATATTTTTCATTATCCCACATAGAAACTCTGTAACCATTAAGCAATAACACCCTATTCCCCATCCTCACAGCCCCTGGTTATGTCTAGTCTACTTTCACTTTCTATGAATTTGCTACCTTATACAAGTGGAATCATACAGTATTTGTCCTTTTGTGTCTGGCTATGTTACTTAGCACATTGTCTCTAAGGTCTATCCATGTTGTAACATATAAAAGAACTTAATTCCTTACAACTAATTAATCACAACCAGTTAGAGATTCTTTTGTTCCTTCTCCACTCTCACTGCTTCACTTGACCAGGAAAAAAAAAAAAGAACTTAATTCCTTTTTATGGCTGAATAATATTCTATGATATGTATATGCAACATTAGGTTTTATCCATTCATCTGTTGATGGTCATGTGGGTTGTTTTCATCTGTTAGTTATTGTTAATAGTGCTGCAATGAACATCCATATACAAGTATCTGTCCCTGCTTTCAATGCCTAGGAGTAGAATTGTTGAGTCATATGGTAATTCTATGTTTAGCTTTTTGAGGAACTGCCATACTATCTTCCATAGCAGCTGCACCATTTTACATTCCCTCGAACACATATGCAGTTTCCAATCTCTTCACATCTTTGCCAGGAATTATTATTGTCTTCTTTTTTTTTTTTTTTTTTTGTGGAGACGAAGTTTCATTCTGTTGCCCAAGCTGGTCTTGAACTCCTGGTCTCAAGCAATACTGCTGCCTTGGCCTTCCAAAATGCTGGGATTACAGGCATGAGCCACTGCTCACAGCTGTATGCTTCTCTTTGATCTAATGACTTCTTTCCTTTGGGTGGACTTTTTTAACAAGCATGTCTTACTTTGGTAATTTGAAATCATCAATAATTTTTTTTTTTTTTTTTTTTGAGACAGAGTCTCACTCTGTTGCCCAGGCTAGAGTGCCGTGGCATCAGCCTAGCTCACAGCAACCTCAAACTCCTGGGCTCAAGTGATCCTTCTGCCTTAGCCTCCTGAGTAGCTGGGACTACAGTCATGCGCCACCATGCCCGGCTAATTTTTTTCTCTATATATATTAATTGGCCAATTAATTTCTTTCTATTTATAGTAGAGACGAGGTCTCACTCTTGCTCAGGCTAGTTTCAAACTCCTGACTTTGAGAGCAATCCGCCCGTGTCGGCCTCCCAGAGTGCTAGGATCATCAATAATGTTTTTAAAGCATTCAAGATTGTGAGAAAGTTATACATGGTCAGATTGAAAGATTATGCAAAAAATTAGTTATTAGAATGGAGGGGGGTAGAAAAAAAGAAGAAAGGCCAGTTGCAGCTCACGCCTATAATCCTAGCACTGTGGGAGGCTGAGGAGGGAGGATCACTTAAGGTCAGGAGTTCAAGACCAGCCAGAGCAAGAGTGAGACCCCATCTCTATATCTGTATATATAAAAAAAAATAGAATGGAGATAAGGGCCCTTTCAATGAAGGGTTCCTCAAGATAGTAGCAGCTTGGACTATTAGAAAGTTCTTTCTCATCTTGAGCTGAGATCTAACTCCTTGTAGCAGCAACCGAATTACAATCAACAAATAATCTAAGGCTGGGCACAGTGGCTATTCCCAAGGGTGTGGCAGGAGGATCCCTTGAGCCCAGGAGTGTGAGATTACAGTCCGCTATGATCAAGTCACTGCACTCCAGCCTGGGCAACAGAGTGAGACCCTGTCTCTAACAACAACAACAACAAAAAAAATGCAAAGAAAAAGAAAGTAGTTAATATCTTAACTGAGACGAGAAGGTAGAGAAGGAGCATGCTGGATATAGATGGTAGCAAGAAGAGTGTTTAGTCACAAAGGAATTATTTGAGCCCATGGGAGAGAGGGGAGTCATTGTAAGAACCAAAATGGCTTTAAGCTGTCAGGTTGGAGAATGGAATGAGGAGGTAAGTTGAGGAGAAGAAGAGGTGGAAAGGGGGACCAGGCAGGTCATGAAAGTCTTTGTCTATGCTAAAGGTTATCAGAGGGATGCCCTCATCAGATTTATAGGAAAAATCACTCTGGGACCGTGGAATGGTGGAGGTTGTGAGGGGAAGGAGCAGGAAGTTCTGTTAGGAGGCTGTTGCGGAAATCTAGAGAAGAAATGACAGTAGACAGAAGTTAGCACCACTAGGGGAGGAGAGCAGGGGCTGGTTTAAGAAATCTTTAGGACTTGGTGATTGCACGAGGGGCTGAGGGAAATGCAGGGGTCGACGCCCACTCCCAATTTCTCATGTGAAAGCTCGGTTGCCGAGGGGGCCCATTCTCTAGATGTAGGTGTAGGAGCACGTTTAGGGGGAGGTAACGACAGCGTCTGGCCGTGAGTGTGGAGAACCCGAGAGATGTTCAGTAGGGCGCTGGATGAAGGGGGCTGGTGCTCGGAGTCAGTCCTGTCCTTAAGCAGCCTAGACTCCAGCGAACGGCTGCGCCAGAGTGGGAACCCAGGGTCACACGAGCGGGCTCCTCGGGGGCCAAGGGACGCCCCTGGAGGGCGCGTGCTCTGAGCGGGAGGGGGGGCGGGGGCGGGCGCTGCGCTCGCCCTTCCACCCGCAGGCCGGGCCGGGGGCCGGGAGGAGGGCGCCCGCGGGGCCCCGGAACCTTCTGCCGCCGCTGCCCGCGTTCGCCGCGGGAGTCGTCGGGGGAACCCGTTCGCTGTTGCTAAGGGGCGGCCCCGGAAGTGACGCTCCCGGGGTTTGTTGACAGCGGAGGCGGCGGCGGCTGCAAGCTCCGAGCTGTAGGAGCCGGATCGGGGGAGGGGCCGGGCCCGGGAGCCAGCACCAGGCGACCCACAGCCCCGCCGGCAGCCCTAAGGGCGAGGTAACGGCCGCGGGGTCCGCGTCGCGACCCCCTCCCGCCCGGGGCTCCAATCCCCAGAATCCCAAGCTCCGCCCCGCCGACCCGGTCTCCCCCGGACCCCGGCCCTAGCCTGACGAGATCCCCAATCTCCTGAGGCGCTCTGGCCCCGGACTCTCCCGGGCTCCATCCTCTGCTCCTCCTCGCCTACGAAGCATCCTATCTGCCTCCCAACGCAGAGGGCAGACCCATCCCAGGGTAGGTCCCGGACCCCGGGCCAGGGAATGTACCTGCGTCCCCCTCCTTCGCCTCCTGCCTCCGGGGCCTAAGCATCGCCGCTGCAACCACTTGCAGAGGTCCATCTAGGCCAATGGTGGGAGGGTTCCCTTCTCCATCCCTGCCGCCAGGTCTGAGAAACGTGCCTTTAAAACTGAGCTCCCTTCCTCCAGAAAAAAAATGACGCCCTGTCGGATGCACCTACAAGATGGGGGATAGATGTAGGGTTGAAAGCGCCAGCCTCTGCCCCTCCTACCTGTTGGATGAGCTTTAAGTTCCCCCAGAGCAGTGCTTAAAAGCTCAGGGACGACTTGGATTCTGAATCAGCTCCCAAAAGGGATGACAAGGTGCAGGGAAATCGAACAGGATGGGAAAGGAAGGATGGTATTGCCACCTGAGGGCCAAGGGAGCCCGATAGGTGAGTTGAAAGTGAAACAGACTATGCTGACCACTACAGCTTTGTGGGTGGAACTTGACTTGTCTGCTCTTTGACCGAAGGAGTCCAAGATTTCCAGCCTTTGCCTGTGCTTATCAGTCCATTTGTTTTTTAAGGGGGAGGAGGGATGCCTGATGCCTTGGGAAAATCCTCCTATATGATATTTCCCACAGAAAGTTTCTCTTCAGGGTTCAAACTGGCTAGGATAAGCATGGAAGACAGCTTTGAAAAGGGGCACAGGAGGCTATACTTAGAGCAGGAGGTGGTTGCCAGATATGAAGGGCCTCTCTAGTTTGGTTCACTTGTTCATTTAGCAAATAATGAACATATAATATGTAGGATGGTAATAAGTGCCATGGAAAAAAATAAAGCAGGAAGAACCATAGGGAGGGCCAGAGAGTGGGAGTCCCCTTTGTATAGAAGAAGGTCAGAGAAAGTCTCTAATAAGATGCCCTTTGAACAGAGATGAGTGAGGGAGCAAGTCATGCAGCTGCCTAGTGTCAGAACATTCAACAGCAAGTGCAAAGGTCCTGCGGTGGTGTGCCTGTTGACTTTAAGAAACACCAAGAGTGGTGCTGGAGCAGAGTGAAGGAGGGGAAGAGTGGTTGGCAAGGAAGTCATAGAACAGTAGGGAGGATGTCAGGGGCTGTCTGTGTGATGTAGGGTCATAGGATATCTAATGGGGCACCCTTTCAGAACTGTGCTTGTTGAAGTGTCTGGTGGTTGGAGAAAATACAGATTTGTTTTAGATGACAAGTGGCTATTGTGCTCTGGCCTTGTGTTATAAGTACCCTTTTTCCGTCTTTGTAATGACCATTGATGGAATAAATAAAAGAAGCACGTCCATAGAGCAGGATTTGATGTGCTGCTGCTTCATGGTTGTAAGTGTGTGGGCAAGGGACCTTTTTCTACCTTAGTCCTCACTTCTATACAAGAGGACTGTTGAGCTAAACAAGATCATACGCTGATTTGCTTAGTGCAGTATTTTGCACAGAGAAAGTACTCAATATATAGCAGTCATGATGATGAGGATGGTGTGACAATCAGGAATGTTTTCGTGTTTCTGCCTCAGAGTCTTTCCTTTTAGCACCAGCTGGTGCTGTCACCAGCTCTGGCTACTTCCCTGAGCTAGTAAGATTTGGGGAAATATTGGGGAGACAAGGTAGAAACTTCCTGACACCCCTCAGTGGTAATAGTGTTTGCATATTCTACAGGGATCATGGTGGCTTTTTTTGATAGCAGTGGAAGGTGATAGGAGCTTTTTTAAAAGAATCCAGCAAATCCCCATTCTGCCACATAAAATAGGCAAAATGATGGTGTTCAAATGAATGTGGCTTGGAGACAGATTGGGAAGGGCAGTGTATGCTGGGCCTAGATGTGTGGGTGGGGTGTGCATGGCGAATGTGAGGGTGGAGATTATTGATCCTGAAGTGCCTGGCAGAGGCTGAGGTTTTGCAGCCTGCCTTATGGGGAGCAGAACCATGGTTGCTCTACTTCCTCACCTCCCAAGCCCAGACTATATCATCAGGCCTGGGTCACAGGCTGAGCAGGACAACTGGGCCAGAGGATTTGAACATGAAAGGTCAGAACACTTAGAAGCTGAGAGCCAGCATGTTAGAGCAGGCTGTTGTGGGTAAGGGCCCCAGACCAGTGACCTAGAGATCTTGTTCAAGCCCCAGCTCTGCTGCTGGCTCACTGTGTGAACTCAGAACTCAGGTAAGTTCCATCCTCTTTTTCTTTTTCTTTTTTTTGAGACAGAGTCTCACTCTGTTGCCTGGGCTAGAGTGCCGTGGTGTCAGCAACCTCAAACTCCTGGCTCAAGCCTCAGCCTTCCAAGTAGCTGCAACTATAAGCATGCACCACCATGCCAGGCTAATTTTTTCTATGTATTTTTAGTTGGCCGATTAATTTCTTTCTATTTTTAGTAGAGAGGGGATCTCGCTCTTGCTCAGGCTGGTCTCAAACTCCTGACCTCGAACGATCCTCCCACCTCAGCCTCCCAGAGTGCTAGGATTACAGGTGTGAGCCACCACGCCTGGCCAAGTTCCATCCTCTCTGGACCTCAGTTTTCCTGTCCATACACTGAAAATGATGGCTTTCTCCTACCTCCTGCTAAATCTGAAGGCTACTGAGAGGATGAAATGAGACACAGGTTGTGAAAGAATTAGCTGGACTCTCAAGCACTCTACAAAAGGTGAAGAATGGTTCTTATTATCATTAGTGCCACCTGTATTCTGCAGATACATTTTGAAGGCACACCAGGTGGAGGGCTGCTCTTGGCACCATTGGTTTTTTGCTTGGCTCAGTACCTCAGCTGTTCTTAGTCCTGAAATGTTCATTCAGAGACCCCTGTCAGTTCATGTATTTGGGGACCAATGTCTTATATCTAGTTCAATAACCAAAGCTGATTTTCCAGGTTCAGAAATGAGAAAGGTCTAAACATTATCTTTAGGAACATCACTGATTCATAATTATTGGTTACCACCTTCCTGCTGTTATTTCATAACATCTCCCCAGCAACCCCACAAGACAGGTGCCATTCACAGCACAGTGTCAGATACTGACCTTGATAAATATTGAGGCTGGAAAATATTGGCTTGTAGAGCTGAGGCTCCCTCACCTGCAACTAGCCATTCACACACTCATTATGTAATTGAGACCCCAGGAGTCACAAAGCATCCCTGCCCTCAGGAAGCTTCCAATCTTGTGGCCAAAAAATGTCATATGCCCAGGGCATGGTTGCCAGCAATACCAGATCATCTGTGCTCAGTGCAGACACTCAGAGCTGTAAGGAATCAGCGGAGGCTGGTGCAACAGGAGGGAAAGCTGAGTCTTGGAGAAACAGTTCCTGCCCATAGCATAAAGGTAAAGAGCCCAAGCTTTACAGTTGGGCACTTACTGTATAAGTCATTGCATATCTTTGAACCATAGTTTCTTCATCTGGGAAACAAAATGATAACATGTCCATCATGGGTTATCTGTGGCTTCAAGGAGAATATGCACAGAAATCTCAAAACACTGGGTCTTGAACTAATGAATACATGCATACATATCTGTTTGCACACATACAAAGTCTGTGGCAAATTATGTAGCCACTCAGCCTCAGCTGCCTCTTCTGGAAGTTGTAGATTATAATAACTTCTGCCTCATTTGGTGTTGAGAGAATGAAATGAATTAATGCTTATCAAGTACTTAGCAGAGTTCTGGGTATCTACTTGGTACTCAGAATGGGTTGATCATTAATATATTTGATTACAAGAATAGAACCCAGGCAGTCTGATTCCTAGCCTAACTCAGCCTCCCCAAGGCCTCTCTGCCTCCGGGTGGCACCAGCAGCCACCTAGCTGGGATGTGCATCCCTCCCTCATTCCATTTCTGCATCTTTCTAACATAACCTGCCCTGAAGATTTAGTCTCTGCAGATTTTTCAGGCTAGGTGACACCTGGTCACCCCTGCCCCCTGGAGACCCACACACTTGCCCTGACTCCCCTCACAGCAGTCTCACACCCCCAGTTTCTGGCCCATGATCTACTCCCTCCTGGAAAGCGTCCAGCCTCTGTAAATAGGGCATTTGTTTGGGTTTTCCCCCCAGCTCCTGGGTTAATCTTTCACAGGGTGGGCATTGCTCCAAGGCTCAGAGCTTCTGGCTCCTCCAGCTGCTCTGTACCCTGGGTGTCAGGACACTGGTAAGGTCCCATCTTCCCTCCTCTGGACCTCAGTTTCTCTTTCTCCCTCTGTTGTTTCGCCGGATGGACTGAAGACAGAATGATTTGGTGAGAAGCGTGGGTTTGCTTTAGGTTTGCATCCCACTCCTGTCAGTTTTGTGATCTCAGGCAAGCTTCTTATTAGTTGTGTGTACCTGTGTCTTCATCAGAAAATGGGGTAGCAATCTCTATCTCATAGTGCTATGGTGAGGTAATTCTAGTGACAGCAAACCTTTGTTATGTTAAATGCCAGGCACAAATCTGCATGGAGGGGCTGTGGAAGATACAGCTGTGTGCCCACAAGCAGACACAGGTCCTGTCCTGCCAGAAATCATGGGCTGGGGGATGGGTCAGCAGACAAATTGTTATGCAAATGATTAATTAGCTACAAGTAGAGGCTGTGAGGAAATATCTTTTCATTGGTTAAATAAGAGAATGTATGAAATAAAGCCTGTAAGGAGCTTAGGGCCACATCTGGAAGTGTCCAACATGGAAGTGGTACAGTGGTAGCTGCTGCTGCTGTTTTTCTCCCTCTTCTCTTCCCCCTCCCCCCTCCCCCAGGATGTCGTAAGTTCAAGCTGGATCCAGTTTTAGAGAACCTGCAAGAAAAAAGATGGAGAAAGACACAGGCTTCTTCCAATGTGGTGGTCTGTCGTAATCAGAGGCTCTCTGTCCCCAGTTGCCAGAATTCCAGACGGCCAGTGCCCACCCTGAGAATGAGAACCCCTAAGGGGTAGAGTGGGTAGAGATGGCTGCCTCTGGTAGGTGCCAGGCCTACAGCTGAATAGGCACAAGTGTTGGAGTGTTGCAGCCCTCAGGCCTCTCTGCCTCAGTGCCAAGATGAGGACAGCTTCTTCCTCCTCCAGCTCACCCCAGCCCTGAACAGCAGGGTCAGCCCTGCTAAAGGGAGGTTAACAGATGGTACCATCTGCCCACGTTGTCTTTTGGGGGCTTTGGGTGGCCTTGGTGACTGACATGGTAGTTTCTTCCACCTGGGCAGCAGGGTTAAGGCAGAGTAGCTACCTGGGAAACTGGGCTCAGGCCTGCAGGAAAGGCAAAGCCCTGGTGGCTCTTTCATTCAGAGTTGTGAGGTTCATCTGCAGCCACTGGGTGGGAGAATACAAGATCGTGCACTCCCTCCCAGGCCTCGTGCGGATCCCAGCCTGTGAATCCTTCACTGTCTCTTCCACAGGCCTTTGTTAGAGGCTTACTGTGTGGCAGGCCCCATGTGGGGTGCTGAGTGCTTCCTTTGTTCATTTTCAGTCACGGAACTGGGCCCGTGCTGCCCACATCCCATGCACCCCCTCTCCTTTCAGCCTGGGTATTTCTTTCCTTCTTCCCCAGAGTGCCTTTCCCTTCTCTTCCCACAACGAGAGTTAAACTAGGACTTATCTTTTGGGTCTCAGCTGAAACATCACTTCTAAAGATACCTGCTCTGACTCCTGGGTCCAGGGCAGGTTCTCCAGATGGGCACTCAGAGCCTCAGGTCCCTCTTTCTCCTTCAGAATCCTCGTCACAGTCACGTGATATCCATTTGCATGCTTTTCAGGTGAATACGGTGGATGTCTGTCTCCCTCCAGAGCTGGTTTGCAAGGACCTGTCTGCCTTGCTCACCGTTGGACCCCCAGTGCTCAGTAGGTAGTTACTGAGTGAACAGGCCCAGGGATGCCAAACAAAACAGGCTGGTTCTGCCCTCATGGAGCTGGCTATCTGTCAAGGAAGCGGATGATTAAAGCAGCATCAGTACAAAGCGTTCGTTGCTGTGGTAGGGCCTGTGGGGCACACAGCAGGAACACCCTGGCAGGTCAGGGATGGCTTCCCAGAGGAAGTAGCTTTAACACTGGGACCACAGGCATCAGTTGAATTTGGATGGGCGCCATTGAAAGAGAACAGACTTTGCAAAGGTCTGAAGGTGACCTGTGCCTAGGGCCCATTGCCAGTGCGGTGAAGGAGCCCAGGCTGGCTGGAATAGGGGGTCAGTGGGGACCAAGTAGGCCAGAAAGCTGGTTCTAATTCTGGAGGCCCTGCTAGACGAGATTGGACTTGTCGCTTTCCAGCAGGGCGAGGTCTCCGCGCCAGTAGCACTCCCTCTGGCTCCAGTTTCCCAAGCAGGCGAGGCTGCTGGGCTCTTAAAGATCTGGAAGTAAATGAAGGCAGAGGAAAGCCATGCCCTTTGTGCCCTCCCTCAAGGGTTTCACGTTGCCAGTGGGACAGGTAACACAATAGGCCTTGTCGTGGGAAACCCAGACCTGGGAAATAATTACTCCATGCTTGACACCATGCTAAGCCCTTTTGATATTATTCTGTGTAACCTTCACACAGTGCCGTGGATAGGGGCCTGTGTTGCCACTGTTTTACTAGAGAAAAACATACTGACGCACAGACACTTGCTCACGTGGCAGGGCTGAGACTTGAAGCTAGGCCTGTGTGACTCCAGAACTCATATATAGCACAGTCACCAGTAAGTGGTGGTGCCACACTTAAACTCCAAAGCCCAAAGTGCCCTGTGGCCTCCACTGGCTGTGCTAAGCTGCCTGAAAGGGTCACATGTGGACATGTGGACATGGAGACTGCAAGAAGCCAGGGCAATGCTGGGCCTCAAACGCCTTCAGAACCCTGTAAGGCATGATGCGAGGGGATCCAAGAGACCGGGTTCAAATGCCAGTTTGAACAGAGTAGCCTTGTCTCTGTGAGCTTGAGTTTCCTCACCTACAAGATGGGATCATAACCGCCATTGGTTATGTACTTAGTCTGTGTCAGGCCTGGGACTAAGCATTTTCCCAATACCGTCTCCCTTGCTGCAGCATCCCTGTGAAGTAGAGATGATTATCCCCACTTTCTAGATGTGGAAACAGAGGTCAGGTAATTTACTAGTGAATTGTGGAACCGAGTCAAAGCCTAAATCTGTCGGACTACAGAGCCTGTAATTTTTTAAAAAACTAATTTTTTTAATTAAAAAAATTTTTCGATACAGGATCTCTCTCTGTTGCCCAGGCTGGAGTGCAGTGGCATTGTCATAGCTCACAGCAACCTCAAACTCTGGGCTCAGGCAGTCGCCTTGCCTTAGCCTCCCGAGTAGCTGGCACTACAGGCGTGCATACCACACCCAGCTAAAAAACTTTTTTGAGGTATAACATACATAAAGAAAGATGAACAAAATGTGAGTGTAGAGTCTGATGAATTTCCACAAGTGAGCATAGTGTCCAAGCACTCCCAGAAGCCACTTCTGCCACCTTCTAATTCCAGCATACCTGCAAAGGTAGTCACTGCCCTGATGCTAACACCATAGATTAGTTTTGCCTGTTTTTTTCCCCACCTCTGATGTAGACCCTGGTAGGAAAATGTTGGTTTGGGATTAATTTATGACTGTTCGTCATCTTATAAATGGCTTATTGTTTCCTCATTTGAATGTGAAGGTTCAGTTTTCATTCTCTGTAGCCACTTATCTTAGCTGGAGTTATACTGTCAGTTGGATTATCACTTGACTGATCCCTGGCCCCCTTCTAAATATGAACCTCTTTGGTGTCCTAACAATTTTCTTAACTTCAATTATAATGTACATTTGTAAAAGTACGTACATCATGATATACAGCTGCATGGTTATTCACAAGTGAATACGCCTGCATATCCAGCACTCAGATTAAAGACCTGAGTGCTGGGTGCTAGGTGCTCATTGTCACCCAGAAACCCCCTTGCAGTCACCCCCCAAGTAACCACAATCCTGATTTCTCCCACCACACATGAGATTCCCCTGTTTTTGAACTTAATAGAGTAAAACTTAAATGGATTGCTACAGTATATATTATTTTGTTTCTGGCTTCTTTCACTAAACATTTTGAAGTTCATCCAAGCTGTTAACAGTGTATTGTACAATCTCATTGCAATGAGTATTTCATCAGTGAATACACCATAATTATCCATTCCAGGCCGGGCACGGTGGCTCATGCCTATAATCCTAGCAGTCTGGGATGTTTAGGCAGGTTTAGGTTTACTCAAGATTAGGAGTTCAAAACCAGCCCAAGCAAGAGTGAGACCCCATCTCTACTAAAACAATAGAAAGAAATTAATTGGCCAGCTAATATATATAGAAAAAAATTAGCCGGGCATGGTGGCGCATGCCTGTAGTCCCAGCTACTTGGGAGACTGAGGCAGGAGGATTGCTTGAGCCCAGGAGTTTGAGGTTGCTGTGAGCTAGGCTGACACCACGGCACTCTAGCCCAGGCAATAGAGCCAGACTCTGTCTCAAAAAAAAAAAAAAAATTATCAACTCCAGCGTCAGTGGACATTCAGGTTCTTTTCTGTTTGGTGCCATTACAAACAGTGCTGCTGCGAACATTCTAGGATACATCTTTTGGTGCACATTTACATATATAACATATATAACTATGAGTGGAATTGCAAAACATGTTCAACTTTAGTAAATAATGTTCAATATTATTTGTACTCCCAGTTCACACTGATTTATACTCCACCAGCAGTGCGTGAGACTTCTCATTGTTCTTTATCGTCACCAATGCTGGGTATTGCCTATGGTGTTGCTGTCATTGTTTTCAATTGAGCCGGCTGGTGGGTGGGAAATGGCATCTTATTGTGGTTTTACTGTGCATTTCCCTGAGAGTAATGAAGCCAAGTGCTTTTCATATGTTTACTGCCCATTTCACTATCCCCCTTTATGAAATGCCTGTTCAAATCGTTTGCCCATTTTTTTTTTTTTTTTTGAGACAGAGTCTCACTCTGTTGCCCGGGCTAGCGTGCCATGGCGTCAGCCTAGCTCACAGCAACCTCAAACTCCTGGGCTCAAGCAATCCTGCCTTAGCCTCCTGAGTAGCTGGGACTACAAGCATGTGCCACCATGCCCGGCTAATTTTTTATATATGTATTTTTAGTTGTCCAGATAATTTCTTTCTATTTTTTTAGTAGAGATGGGGTCTGACAGTTGCTCAGGCTGGTCTCAAACTCCTGAACTCAAATGATCCACCTACCTTAGCCTCCCAGAGTGCTAGGATTATAGGCGTGAGCCACCAAACCTGGCCCAGAGTTTTTAATTGTTCCAATTTAACAATTTCTTTCTCTTTATGTGGAATCATTGCCTACTCTAAAGCCATAACAATTTAAAAAAAAAAAAAAAAGGTACACTCCTGTATATTCTTCTTGAAAACTTGTTTTATCTTTCACATTTAGGTCTATCATCTAACTCAAATTAATTTTTGTATATTCATAAGCAGATGTTTCTTCACTTCAGTGCATATCAGTTTTCATTTTCTACCTTATGGTTAGTGTTTTTTTGTTTTTTGTTTTGAGACTGGGTCTCACTCTGTTGCCTGGGCTAGGGTGCAGTGATGTCATCATAGCTCACTGCAGCCTCAGACTCCTGGGCTCAAGTGATCCTCCTGCCTCGGCCATTCCAGTAACTGGGAGTACAGGCCTGGCCCTACTAAACTGCTAATTTGAGTATGATTTCCAGAGCCTCAGTTTCCCTACTCAGAGAGTAGACATAGGGCAGCCAATGGCTCTGGCCCTTACGTGCATTTCAGTTGGCTTCTTTCCCATTTCCCAGGCTGCAGCTCTGCCAATGATCTTGTGAGTGTTGGGGAATCACTGTTGCCCCTAGGGGCCCTTGTCCTGGAGTGTCCCACCTGCCTGCCCCCAGCATGGCGTCCGACACTCCTGAGTCGCTGATGGCCCTCTGTACTGACTTCTGCTTGCGCAACCTGGATGGCACCCTAGGCTACCTGCTGGACAAGGAGACTCTGCGGCTACATCCAGACATCTTCTTGCCCAGCGAGATCTGTGACCAGCTGGTCAATGAGTGAGCAAGGCCCGGGCTGGGGGCAGGGGCGGGTCTTAGCATGAGCGTGTGTGGAGAAATTGGGACTGTGTGTGTACCACATGGGAACAGCTGTAAATACAAAAGTGTGAGGGTGTGTGTGCACATGGATGTCCATGGCTATGTGAAAGAGTGGCGTGTCCATAACCTTAAAGGTATATATGTGTGTGTGTTGGTATGTGTGTGGAGGGCGGTGCACATAAGGGAATGGGTATGTGTACATTCATAGGCTTATGCAGCACAGAGTATGTCTGAGTGTGAAACTGCATGTGTGCAGTTAGGGATGTGATAGTGTAAAAACCTTCGTATAGATGAGAGCGTTATGTGCCATTCCACGTGTGTGTGTGCATATCTGCATGCTCATGCACTCGCCTGTGCCTGTGAACCAAGTAAGCATGGATGTGAATGGGTCTACATGCCAGTGCCAGTATAATGGATCCATGACCAGGGATGGAATCTTCCAGAAGATCTTTATGTGGCTCCTCCAAGGGACTCCCCATGATAGGCGCTCTTAGAAGCATGCAGTGTGTTCACCTGACACTGGGAGCTCAGTCCAGATGCCCGGAGGGAAATTATTAGTCCAAATGCTTGCATAAGAAAGCGAGAGCCTGCGTGGGACCTGAGGGCAGAGCTGGACTGCTCTGAACATTTGCTGTGGGTCAGGCACGAGGTTGGACACTTTACAGATGAGAGTTATGTCCATTTTACAGATAAAGAAACTGAGGTCTGAGAAGTTCAGTTTCTTGTGTGAAGTTGTCCAGGTAGGGACAGCCAGGATTTAGATTCCAGAGTGTTTGAATCCAAAACCTTTTCCAACAGACCAGGATTCGTGCATGAGTTAGTACCTCAACAGGGCTTACCTGTACCCAGCTGGGAACCCCAAACCTCTCGGCTTAATTTTTCCATTTGAAAGGGTCCCAGGAGGGGCTTAAGGAAGGTGATGCATATGCCTTGGGGGTGGGGCTGCTGCCACTCAGTGTGCATGGAGGGTGTGGGACAGGCATGTGCATTTGGAGAGTGGGCATCGGTGTTTGTGTTTGTTATGGGAATATCTAGGGTTCTGGAGGGAAGAGTTCAGGATTTGCGATTAATAAGAGGCCCTGCAACTCCAGGGGGTCACCCAGAGAGCTACCTTTAGATTCCTAGTTCCTGGGCACCCTTAATCTCACCTGTAATGTAGTCAGGATCCAACCAGCTACTATGGGGAGGAGGAAGAGAATGCTTCAGGGAGGGAGGGTTTGTGAATTGAAGGGAAGACCCTCCCATGAGCCAGGCCTACTCCTCTCCCAGGTATGTGGAGCTGGTCAACGCTGCCTGCAACTTTGAGCCACACGAGAGCTTCTTCACCCTCTTCTCAGACCCCCGAAGCACCCGCCTCACCCGCATCCACCTCCGGGAGGACCTGGTTCAGGACCAGGACCTGGAAGCCATTCGCAAGCAGGTGAGCCCTAAACCACCAGGCACCAGGGCTGGCCACACGGGCTGGCCAGAGAGGGCCAAGCACTGAGCAGGGGCAGGGCCGGGGCCTCCAGCACACCCCTCCCTAGGGTCCTCCATTGCTTTCTTCAACTGTGCAGACCCCCTTCCCAGCCCACCCGGAGCCCAGGGCAAGGCCTGGGGTGGCAGTGTGGGAAGCAGTGGTGACAGTGGTAATGACGGAGCTATGCCTGCCACAGGACCTGGTGGAGCTGTACCTGACCAACTGCGAGAAGCTGTCTGCCAAGAGCCTACAGACACTGAGGAGCTTTAGCCACACCCTGGTGTCCTTAAGCCTCTTTGGCTGTGCCAACATATTCTATGAGGAGGAGAACCCAGGGGGCTGTGAAGACGAGTGTCTCGTCAACCCCACCTGCCAGGTGCTGGTTAAGGACTTCACCTTCGAGGGCTTTAGCCGCCTCCGCTTCCTCAACTTGGGCCGCATGATCGATGGGGTCCCTGTGGAGTCCCTGCTGCGACCACTCAACTCGCTGGCTGCTTTGGACCTCTCAGGCATTCAGACAAGCGACGCTGCCTTCCTAACCCAGTGGAAAGACAGCCTGGTATCCCTCGTGCTCTACAACATGGACCTATCGGATGACCACATCCGTGTCATTGTCCAGCTGCACAAGCTGCGGTGAGCTGCTGGCCCAGAGCTCACCAGGGAGGGTGGGCAGGGAGGTGGGTATTGTCAGTCCCATGAGATTCAGGAGCCTCTGGCCAGGCAGAGGGTAGGGATGGAAGAGACAGTCCCATTCCTCAAATCCAATATTTCAGCTGGATTTGGGCTATTCAGGCTTTTTTTCCAGAATGTCCTGGAGCAGTTGTGGCAGGCATGGGCCTTCCCCTGCTACGGACTGAAGGAGCAGGGGTCTCCAAGGCAGCCCCACCCTGTACCCAGCTCCTGACCCGTGCCCTCACCCCAATCTCCAGACACCTGGACATTTCCCGAGACCGCCTCTCCAGCTACTACAAGTTTAAGCTGACTCGGAAGGTGCTGAGCCTCTTTGTGCAGAAGCTGGGGAACCTGATGTCCTTGGACATCTCTGGCCACATGATCCTGGAAAACTGCAGCATCTCCAAGATGGAAGAGGAAGCAGGGCAGACCAGGTAGGGACCCACCCTCCACGGTTGCTAGCAGGGAGTCATTCAACAAGCCTTTGAATTGCCAAGTGTTGTGCTGCATGCTAGAGATAAAGAACAAACCAGGCTCTGCCCTCTCAGAGTCTGTGTGAGCTGGTGGGGACACAAAGCTGTGGTGGGAAGTACAGGGCTCTGGAGTTGCCCTGAGGATCAGAAACAAAAGAGGAGGAATGGCATCTGGGCTGTCTTGAAAGCTCATTCTGAGTCTGCTAGGGAGGGGTGTGCCAGTACCTGGAACAGCATGTGCAAAGGCTAGAAGGTGGGAATGTGAGGAGCTGCTAGGAAATTACTAGACGCTCAGACTGACCAGAGCACAGTGTGGTGGTTATAAGTGGTGAGGCTGGCAGCATCTATCACCTGTCAGGCATTGCTGTAGGTAGACTGGCTCCTGGGTTGGTTGGTTGGTTGATTGGGAGCTCTGATCAAACTTTACCAGCTGTGACTGGCCATAAACCCTAGCCCCAGCCATGCTTTAATGATGTTTAAGTTATGGGTTTGCCCCTTCATGACTGTTGGTGAAACCTAAAGGTGACACATCCTTATTAGAGTGGAAAATAATATTTTCTAAAGATGGTTGCAATAACACTACATCCCACATGTTCCTCTACAATGTGACCTTGACCCCTACACATAAAAGGGATGAGGTTGGCGGGGCTAGAAGAGAGAATATTGAGTAAATGCCAAGCTACCCCCAGGGAGGCCCAGCTCAGGCCTAGGCCCCAAGCCACTGACCCCAGCCCCCTCTTTCTCCAGCATCGAACCTTCCAAGAGCAGCATCATGCCTTTCCGGGCTCTGAAAAGGCCACTGCAGTTCCTCGGGCTCTTCGAGACCTCCCTGTGCCGCCTCACGCACATTCCGGCCTACAAAGTGAGAGGCAGGAGGGGAGGAATCAGGGAGCCCTGGGAGAAGGGAAGTGGCTGGGCTGGGCGACCAGTGTGTCAGCTCTGGAGCTACAGACTGGGCTGGGATGTGGAATCCCACCCCCTGGCCTCTTCTGGGTTGTTCTGAGAATGTCCCATTTCAGGTAAGTGGTGACAAAAATGAGGAGCAGGTGCTGAATGCCATTGAGGCCTATACAGAGCACCGGCCTGAGATCACGTCCCGGGCCATCAACCTGCTCTTTGACATCGCACGCATCGAGCGCTGTAACCAGCTGCTGCGGGCCCTGAAGGTTAGTCCAAACCCAGGGACCCTCAGCTTCTGTCCAGCCCTACCTGGAGGGTGCTGGACTTGGCTGAGCTATGTCCCCAGAGCCCCTGGCCCCATAGCCCTTGAGCTATTCAGCACTGGCCATGTTCAGGCCCTACCCTAGTCCCCACTCCTGTCTGGGTGAGCAAGACTGGCACAAGCCCTGCCCTAGAGAACCTGTTCAAGCCCCTCCCAGAGCCCAGGCCTGTCCTTGTACAACTTTCACGGCACTTGCCAGCCCAGGCTCCTACCCTGTCTTCACATAGCTGGTCATCACAGCCCTCAAGTGCCACAAGTATGACAAGAACATCCAAGTAACGGGCAGTGCTGCCCTCTTCTACCTGACCAATTCCGAGTACCGTTCAGAGCAGAGCGTCAAGCTGCGCCGGCAGGTCATCCAGGTGGTGCTGAATGGCATGGAATCCTACCAGGAGGTGACGGTGAGCCCCCTGCCCACCACGGCCTGCATGCTCTGGCCCAGCTGCCCCTTGCCTATGGCCCTGTACTGCCACAGGGGCTCACCTGGCTCTATGCTGCCTCCCTCCCAGCTCCCCTGTCCCCTGGCACTCAGGCCCAGCCCCACCTGCAGTCCACTATCCCAGCCACCCTCCACCCTCTTCCACCTGCTCCACGTGGAAGCTCAAGGCCCTGGCCTCCTGCCTCTGAGCCTCTGCCCCGGCTGCCTCTTCAGCCCTTCTGCCCCATAACACTGTTCTGGGGGGTATTTTTTCTAATAGCTGCTTTTTAAAAAAAGTAATAAAAAATTTTACCATAGAAAAATTATAACTACAACTGGGTGTGGTGGCTCACACCTATAATCCTAGCACTTTGGGAGGCTGAGGCAGGAGGATCACTTGAAGCCAGGAGTTTGAGACCAGCCTGAGCAAGAGCAAGACCCCATCTCTACAGAAAAATTGCCCAGGTGTGGTGGCTCATGCCTGTAGTCCTAGCACTCTGGGAGGCCAAGGCAGGAGGATCATTTGAGGTCAGGAGTTAGAGATCATTCTGAGCAAGAGCAAGACCCTGTCCCTACTAAAAATAGATAATTTTTTTTTTTTTTGAGACAGAGTCTCACTCTGTCACCTGGGCTAGAGTGCTGTGGCGTCAGCCTAGCTCACAGCAACCTCAAACTCCTGGGCTCAAGCAATCCTTCTGCCTCAGCCTCCCAAGTAGCTGAGATTACAGGCATGTGCTACCATACCTGGTTAACTTTTTTTTTTTTTTTTTTTTTGAGACAGAGTCTCACTTTGTTGCCCAGGCTAGAGTGAGTGCCGTGGCGTCAACCTAGCTCACAGTAACCTCAAACTCCTGGGCTCAAGCAATCCTCCTGCCTCAGCCTCCCAAGTAGCTGGGACTACAGGCATGCACCACCATGCCCGGCTAATTTTTTCTATATATATTAGTTGGCCAATTAATTTCTATCTATTTATAGTAGAGACGGGGTCTCACTCTTGCTCAGCTGGTTTCGAACTCCTGACCTTAAGCAATCCGCCCGCCTCGGCCTCCCAGAGAGCTAGGATGACAGGCGTGAGCCCCTGTGCCCAGCAACATTTCTATTTTTAGTAGAACTGGGGGTCTCACTCTTGATCAGGCTGGTCTCAAACTCCTGACCTCAAGTGATCCTCCCACCTTGGACTCACAGAGTGCTAGGATTATAGGCTTTAGCCACTGCAGCCAGCCAAAAGTAGATAAAATTAACCAGGCATGGGCTGCAGTTATTGAATCAGCCCCCGTGGTTGAACATTTAGGTTGCTTTTTAATCTTTTGCTCCCTCAAATAATGCTTTGCTGACTATACTTAAGTGATTATCCTTATAATATATTTCTATAAGTAGAATTGCAGGAGCAATATGTATGTGTATTTGTCAAGCATTTGGTATGTATTACCGAATTGTCCTCCAGAAGGGCCATGGTGGGGACATAGCCTCTGCAGAAATGGGAATACCCACTTCTCCACTGCCTCGCCAACTCCAAATTCTGGAGTGGTTGTTCTTTCTTCATTGAGATCGATTTTGTAATCAGGCAAAAGGGATGTCTTTTTTGTTTTTGTTCTTGTAATGAAAAAAAAATAGACTAGTTAGAGACTCCCAAATTAATTAATAAAAACTATTAAAGAAATGGAAATTAAAATAACAAGGTAACACATTTCATCTTAAGAGATGTGGTGATACCCAGCGTCAACACGACAAAGGTGGGGGAAGAGCACTCTCGTACACTTTCCACTGGTGAAGGGTGAATCGTACAACCTTTTTGCTGGGCAACCAGCAGAACTTGCCAAAATTGCAAATGCATTTACCCTTCAACCTAGGCATTCCACAGTTAGAAATGTTCTTAGAAGAAAAAGATATACATACATTCACCCTTGCTTAACTGGAAATCAGAGGAAACTGTTTGAGGACCAGGAACCTGGAAAGGTCACATGTGGTCCATCCACATGATGGGATATTACGGCAGAATCTATACATCCTAACGTAGAAATACGTCCTTTACGTATTGATAACTGAAGAGAAATTCTGGACCAATATATAATAATATCTGTTTTTGTACTTCCTTTCCTCTAATATATGTTTATATTTGCATGATGGAAAATCTAGAAAGATGTACATCAAACTTTTAATGGTGATTACTTCTCAGAAATGAAATGGAAGATTTTAACTTTCTGCTCAAATAGTATAATATTATTTGAACTTTTTACAGTAACTATTGCTTTTATAATTTTTTTTTTCATCTAAGCATCAAGCAAGTATGCTTTTATAATTTAAAATAAACTTTTTCTCAAATTTCTAAAATTGAGGGAAAGGACAAAAAAATCAAGAGCGATATCTTCTAAATTACATGATTAATAAAGTATGATGAACTTCCAATATCTAATAAGAAAGGAAGGAAGGAAATTAAATTACAAGGAAATTGTGCTGAGAATGTTATAAAAAAAATCAATAAACCTGCAGACAGTGCAAAGAGAAATTGAGGATGTGGAGCAGCTAGAGTTCTCATGCACTGCTGGTAGGAGTGTAAACTAGTACAACCACTTTGGAAGACAGGCTGGTATTATCTAGTAAAGTTGAAGACATGCACACCTTGTAACCCAGAAATGCCACCAGGCATGCATGCCTTAGAGAAGCCCATGCCCATGGACACCTGGGTGCAGGTATAATGCATCATTCACAGGAGCCAACCCTTGAAGTCACCCAGACATCCATCAGCAGAATGGGTAAAAAATCAGGTTATCATCATGATGGAATACTATACTGCAAATGAAGAACTGAGTGCATTTCAGCTACATATAACAACAGCTGATCTTGCAAACCCATAGAATCACCCATATAGAAAAGCAGGGATAGCCGGGCGCGGTGGCTCACGCCTGTAATCCTAGCTCTCTGGGAGGCCGAGGCGGGCGGATTGCTCAAGGTCAGGAGTTCAAAACCAGCCTGAGCAAGAGCGAGACCCCGTCTCTACTATAAATAGAAAGAAATTAATTGGCCAACTGATATGTATATAAAAAATTAGCCGGGCATGGTGGCTCATGCCTGTAGTCCCAGCTACTTGGGAGGCTGAGGCAGAAGGATCGCTCGAGCCCAGGAGTTTGAGGTTGCTGTGAGCGAGGCTGACGCCACGGCACTCACTCTAGCCTGGACAACAAAGCGAGACTCTGTCTCAAAAAAAAAAAAAAAAAGAAAAGCAGGGATAGCGGTTCCCCCTAGTGGGATGCAGGGGCCTATGATCAGGAAGGGACGCATGGTGACTTCTGGGTGTTGGCAATGTTCTGTTTCTTGACCCAGGTGATGGTTACATGGTGTTCACTTTATAATTATTTGTAAAACTGTCCATTTGGGTTTTATGCATTCTTCTGTATGAATATTTCACATTAAAAAAAATATTTTTAAAAAGAACCTTGTAGCCTCCTCTTCCAGAAAGTCTTCATGGACCACCACAGCTCTGGATGATCTCATGCCTCTACAGAGCCCCTCCAGCTCTGTTCCCAAGTCTGACCCTGAATGTGCCCCACTTGTCTCCTGTCCTGGCCCAGGTGCAGAGGAACTGCTGCCTGACCCTCTGCAACTTCAGCATCCCCGAGGAGCTAGAATTCCAGTACCGCCGGGTAAACGAGCTCCTGCTCAGCATCCTCAACCCCACACGGCAGGACGAGTCGATCCAGCGCATTGCCGTGCACCTGTGCAATGCCCTGGTCTGCCAGGTGGACAACGACCACAAGGAGGCTGTGGGCAAGATGGGCTTTGTTGTGGTACGTGCAGGCAAGCTGTCCTCCACGCCCCCTGTCCTGAGCCCCACTGCTGTAGCTGTCTCCACCACTCTCCACAGCTCTGCTTTGAGTGAGAGCCTCAGAGGCCACCTGGATCTGGCAGTCAGGGTAGGGAGGAGAGTATGCTGAGGCATGAAGGATTTGGGCTGGACCAAAAGAATTTTTTAACAGTAATATCACTTATGACCCTGTAGATTTCTTCCACCTAGAACATGCTGTCATCCTCTCCCAGCACCCTCTGATTTTGCAAGCTCCTCAGGGAAAGACACTGCGCTCTTCTTCCATCCTTGTGTCTGCAGCACTCCCCAGTGAAGGGCCTAGAGCACAGTGAAGAGATGATAAATATTGCTAGTGAAAGGAAGGAAAGAATGAGGAAGGAACTAAAGAGTGTCTAGTCTCCTCCTCTCATTTTCTTGCTGGGGAAGCTCAAGCCCAAAGGCCCACAGGGAGTCAGCGCAGAGCCAAGGCCAGCACCCTGGCCTCCTGATACCAAGTACCAAGGGTCTGTGGAGTGGACATCTTCAAAGAGCCTCCCAAAGGGATACGGAGATTTGATCTTGGCAGGATGTGTGAACAGGAATCAGCTCACTGACCCTCCTCCCTCCATCTTGGGTTCTAGGGGGATGTGGTATTTCTTGAGCTCTGACCTAGTCTAGCAAGTTCTTTTCTCTGCCCACAGACCATGCTGAAGCTGATTCAGAAGAAGCTTCTGGACAAGATAGTAAGTCAGGTCTTCGTGGAGCTACTCTGCCCTTTCCCCAGCCCAAGAGGGGACTGGTTTGGCCCTGGGAGATGTCTATGTTTTGTCAGGGAACCCCCTTCACTGGGTGCTGTGAGTCTCAGTGGAGCCCTGCCCTTCCCCGCAGTGTGACCAGGTGATGGAGTTCTCCTGGAGTGCCCTGTGGAACATCACGGACGAGACGCCTGACAACTGCGAGATGTTCCTCAACTTCAATGGCATGAAGCTCTTCCTGGACTGCCTGAAGGTAGTGCCCCCCCTCCAGTGGCATCAGCCACCTCAGCTGCCCACACAGCCTCTCTTCTGTCCCTAGGCTCCCCAACCAAATCTGTTAGCACCCTTCACCCATGGTTCCCACAGAAAGGCAGCAGGGGCCACCTCACAGGCCCACCAGCCCAGGATTTGCTGCTAACAGAAGCTCCAGAGACCCTCCCTGACCCAGATGGCCTGGCGGGACCCTCTTGAGAGCTGTCCCTCCAAGGGAAAACCCCACTCTTATCTTCTCAGCAGTGATTTCTCAGACTGCCCACAGCTGGCTGTAAGTCCACTGTGATAGGAGCTGGACAGAATTCTGTCCACTAGGATGGTCTGTTCCTTCTAAAAAACTCATCCTCTATTTTCTTTTGTTTTTTGTTTTGTTTTATTTTTTAGAGATAGGGTCTTGTTCTGTCACCCAGGCTGGAGTGCAGTGGCCTGATCATAGCTCACTGCAACGTGGAACTCCTGAGCTCAAGCGATCCTCCCACCTGAGCCTCCTAAGTAGCTAGGACTACAGGCATGCACCACCACACTGGACTAATTTTTTTATTTTTATTTTCTTTTTTTAGAGATAGGGTCTCACTATGTTGCCAGGCCTGGTCTCAAACTCCTGGCCTCAAGTGATTCATCTGCTATTTTCCTCTGTAGTTTCTAAGGAGATTCCCTTAAACTAATATTAATATTTTGTGCTTTGGTAAATAGAACCATGTCTGTACCATAGGTCAGATCTCTACTCAGCCTTTGTCTTGTGGCAAGGAACCTCCAACTTTTTAACCCCTTATTGTGTGTACCCAGCACTGTCCTAAGTACACTGGAAGTTAGGGGGGCAGTATATATATATATATATTCCCCCCTCTTTGTTGAATTGAAATGGCCAGACATCCATGAAAAGTTTTTTGTTTTTTTTTTGAGACAGAGTCTCGCTTTGTTGCCCAGGCTAGAGTGAGTACCCTGGCGTCAGCCTTGCTCACAGCAACCTCCCACTCCTGGGCTCAGGCAATCCTCCTGCCTCAGCCTCCCAAGTAACTGGGACTAATGCCATGTGCCACCATGCCTGTCTAATTTTTACTTGCCCAGCTAATTTTTTTCAATTTTTTTTTTTAGTAGAGACAGGGGTCTCACTCTTGCTCAGGCTGGTCTTGAACTGCTGAGCTTAAGCAAGCCTCCCGTCTCGGCCTCCCAGAGTGCTAGGATTACAAGCGTGAGCCACTGTGCCTGGCCCATGAAACTTTAAAGTTAACAATACCATACACTAAGTAATTAAGTACTAATTGATGTGGGTCCAATGGCTCTCATTTTCCCAGGAATTCCCAGAGAAGCAGGAACTACATCGGAATATGCTGGGACTCTTGGGGAATGTGGCAGAGGTCAAGGAGCTGCGGCCTCAGCTAATGACTTCCCAATTCATCAGTGTCTTCAGGTTGGTACTTTTTGCCTTGTTACCTTTTTGCCTTAGCTGCCACAATGCTCAGAGCTCTAGTCTGTGCTCAGTTACAGCAACTCTTCTTAACCTATGTTTCTATTATAAATATTGCCTTTCCTCAGTAATTTGGTTTCTTATTTATTCAACCCTCCATCAATGGTCCTCTTGTAACTGTATCTAAGTGACCTCAAATCCCTTTTAGAAGTAGGCTGGGTATAAACAAGTGATAAATAAATAGTACCTCTGGCATCTGGTTTATGAGTTGGGTATCTAACAACTAGTATCTGAAGAAGGCCTGAGGGAGTGGGCCCCATTTCTCTCTCTTCCTCCCGGCAGCAACCTGCTAGAGAGCAAGGCCGACGGGATCGAGGTTTCCTACAATGCCTGTGGCGTCCTCTCCCACATCATGTTTGATGGGCCTGAGGCCTGGGGCGTCTGTGAACCCCAGCGGGAGGAGGTGGAGGAGCGCATGTGGGCAGCCATCCAGAGCTGGGACATCAACTCACGGAGAAATATCAATTACAGGTGCGGGGGCGGGGTGGGTAGGGAGTGGACATGCACTGCGGCAGGCCGAGCATCCCAGCCAGGAACAGTCAAAGCGCCCTGCCTCTTTCTGCTCCTCTGCCTGGTTTTTCTCACTCATTGAGGCATAAGGACAAAGAGCATAAGGGCACAGACCTCACCTATATTTTTCAGGCACGACACGTGCATATACCCAAAGCCTGCTCTTTACAAACATTCAATACACGTGTATCTGTGGGGAGAAAGAAGAAGAAAGTTCAGACACAACAGGAGAGAGAACCCCTGTTGACATTTTGATGTCTGTCCATCAGCAGTGTTTCTGTGCACAGATTTCACTACTTTAAGTCAAGCTGGCACCAATTCCTACTGTATTGTGACTGAATGTCCAGTTACCAGGCCTGGGTCTCCTGTGTCATTTTAGGATGGTGTCACTTTCTACATGCCATCCCTACTGATGGGCATTTCAGTTGGAAACCCATATTGGGAGAAACGGGCTCGTGCTTGTGGGTTCGCCGACACTCCAAGCACTATAGATTGTGGGGAGAAGAGAAGAGGAATCCCTGGCCCAGAGGTTTCACACGCACATTCCGGGTTTTGGACCCTGACTCCAGGGTGGCCCATAGAAGAGCGATCACACTTGCTTCTGTGCCCAGTGAACTCTCCCCTCCTACCCCGGCTGGGTCTCTCTTCCTAGCGGAGGTGCCCAGCTTTCTGCCCTACCTAATCTGGTCCTTCCTGCCTCCCTCACATGCTCATGTGCTCATCCTGTCTCCCAAGGGAGCTCCCCTGCGGAGCCCCCAGTGGGGTGAAGGGCCAGGTGTCCCTTCTCCCTGGCATCCTACTGGCCCCTCGGTTGGTTGGTCTTCAGGATCCTTCAGGGAGGAGAAACCTGAGTCAAGACATACTGCCCTGCCCCAGCATCAGAAGTGACCTTGATTTCTCTTTCTGCAGGTCGTTTGAGCCGATTCTCCGCCTCCTTCCCCAGGGCATCTCTCCTGTCAGCCAGCACTGGGCAACCTGGGCCCTATACAACCTCGTGTCTGTCTACCGTGAGTGCCCACTGCCCTGGGTTCAGACACCTGCCCATTGGAACACAGCTGTGCCCTCAGGGAGCCCATATCGGGGAGGGAGCACTGAGAGCTGCTGTCAGCTTCTGTGCCTCAGAGCAAACCCCCCTTTCCCACATCTATGGGAAGCCCCGCCTAATGGCTGCCCTGCCTCATTACCAAAGCCGGCCTGGCAAGCAAGGCGGCCCAGGCAGTGGTCCCCCACAGCTTTCTTCATACCTCCTGCTTCCCTATGAGGGAACAGTTAAAAATCTCATGTCGTGGCTCACGCTGTAACCCTAGCACTCTGGAAGGCCGAGGTGGGTGGATCATTTGCTCTCAGGAGTTTGAGACCAGCCTGAGGAAGAGCGAGACTCCATCTCTACTAAAAATAGAAAGAAATTAGTTGGACAGCTAAAAATAAATAGAAAAAAAATTAGCCAGGCATGGTGGTATGCCTGTAGTCCCAGCTACTTGGGAGGCTAAGGCAGGAGGATTGCTTGAGACTAGGAGTTTGAGGTTGCTGTGAGCTAGGCTGACGCCACGGCACTCTAGCCTGGGCAACAGAGTGAGACTGTCTCAAAAAAAAAAATCTCATGTCAGCCCAGTGCTGTGGCACACACCAGTAGTCCCAGCTATTTGGGGGCTGAGGCAGGAGGATGGCTTGAGGGAGTTTGAGGCCTTGCTGAGCTGTGAATAGTCACTACATAGGCTCCACCCTGGGCAACTAGCTAGACCTTGCCTCTAAAAGAATTTTTTTTTTTAATTAAGAAGAAATCCCTATGCTTTCCTCATGACAGAACACCACTAGCTGGTTCCAAGCTGTCCAGCCACCAGAATGACCAGTGGTGTTTCAGTAAACATACAAATAAATTCAGGTCTCTGAATCAATATCCAGGGGCAGGGATATTCTTAGGAATCTGTGTTTTTACAGAGGCTTCTCAGAGGATCATCATGTTTAGCAGCCACTGGTTTTGGGTGATATTTTCCATAGGACAAGCTCTGAAAAAAAATGCAGCAACCTCAAACCAAAGTAGGAAAAAGCCTTTTCCAGCAATTAACCACCTGCTTCCCCCCTGCTGGATACAGGAGCTTCCAACGGGAGCTGGGCCCCGGGGCTCATGCCACTCCTATCACTGTCCTTCCACCCAGGCCCTGTCTTCAGTTACCCCCCACCCCCCATCCCCGCCCAGTCCTCACAAGGGTGGGTTTCTAGGCCTCAGGTTGGTAGAAGGAAGACCTATCCTGGTCACCTGCTGCCTTCTCCTACCCACAGCTGACAAGTACTGCCCCCTGCTGATCAAAGAAGGTGGGATGCCCCTTCTGAGGGACATGATCAAGATGGCGACAGCACGGCAGGAGACCAAGGAAATGGCCCGGTAAGAGATCAGCATGTGTTTCTGCTTGGAGCCTTGATTTGGTAGAGTGAGGGACACAGCAGGGGCCCTCCGGTGGTTAAGAATGGCTGAAGTTCCCAGGGGCAACTCAGGGTAGATGTGGAGGTGGACAGTGTACTGATGTCCAGCTGGAGCCTCTCCAAGTGTCATCTTGGCCACAATGTGTCTGGGAACTAGATGATCAAGCTCTGAACAGAGCATCATTGCCCTCATCTGTAAGCTTAGTTTTCTTTTATTCTCCCCCAAATCCATCCTCTTATTACTAGAAATTAGCAAGTCAGGTCAGAACTTTTCATTATTTTTGGCCAAAGACATCTCAACTAAAGAGAGGACACAGTGTGGTAATATGCATGCTAGAGACAAGATGGGACAGAGTGCAAGTGAGTTTCTGAGTGTGGAGGTCACAGACCCGGCAGAGTCGCCACCTTCCATTGCTGTGTGGGTTTCATTGCAGTGCCCAAACATCACGGGCTCTGATTCTCGTGTTACCAGGGCACAAGAGAGACTCTCAGGGATGCCGTGTGTCAGAATCAGTGGTAACGGTCTTGCTTTCTCTAGGATCCAGAGTAGGGAGGGAGAAGGGAGTATAGTCACGTTGACCCCAATAGACTTTTGTCATAGTTCTAAACATGGTATAGAGGAAAAAGGTCACAGGGAGGAGAGGCCTGGAGCTCAGAGACTCCCCAGAGGGTGACTCACTGGGCTGGGGGGCGGTAGGGGTGTCAGCGGGTCCTGCCATTATTTTTGGCAGAGACACTACTTAAACATTAATTGACAGACTCATCTCAGTTTGGGAATAGTAACATGAGTGGTTCTTAAACTTAATCTCCCTAAAGAATTGTCTGGAAAGTTTTTTTTTTTAAGAGATAAGGTGGGGTCTCACTCTGTCGCCCAGGCTGGAGTGCAGTGGTACGATCATAGCTCACTGTAGCCTCAAACTCCTGAGCTCAAGTGATCCTCCTGCCTCAGCCTCCTGAGTTGCTGGGACTACAGGCGTGAGCCATGGGGCCTAGCTGGAAAGACTGTTAAAGACACACAGACCCCACCCCTAGGTTTTCTTTTCCAGTGGGTCTGGGAGGTGGGCCTGGGAATGTTCATAGTTAACGGGGATCCCAGGAAATTTGTGAAGTACTAGGTAAGACTGGCCAGCAACCTACTCCAGTCACTTTGAACATTTCTCTAAGGTCTGACATGGGTGTCTGAGCCAGCTGGCCTGACAGTGAGGAACGAATGACCCTGGAGGACACTTAGGGGAAGGCTCTCAGCCTGTCTACAGCTCACTGTCCCAATCTGGGCACTCACTTCCTACTAGGCACTAGGGCACCCTTTAGCACATGGAGGCTACAGTGAGTCCCTTCTCAACCCAGAGGCTTAGTGTTGGAAGGGGAAGTTCACACCTGGCAGCGATGGGCAGCAACTCCCAGCAGTCAGGCTGGGGTGGGTGAGGTCAAGCTCTGAGCTGGAGTGCTGGGGCCTGGCTGCCATGGGTGGCAGGGCCCTTGTGGGAGCACAGCTGCCCTTGCCCCAGCCTGGACCTGCTGCTGGATCACGGCCTCTGGGTAAATCTGATGTGCAGCCAGTTTGGGGACCACTACAAGACTTCCAGAAAGAGAAAGGTTTGGTGTGCAGGGAAAATGAAGAAGGAAGATGTTGCTAAAGAAAGGACCAAAGGGTTTTTAGAAGTCAGGCCTGAGCTGATTTGGGGACCCCCTGTCCACAGATGCCCTGAGACTGGGAGGGAGGGGCACAGGAAGGAAGGAGGGGAGGGGGCGGGGTGGGGCGGTTATGGGAGTCATGGCCACAGGTGCTGTTCCCTGGGCACTCTGCACGTGCCGTTCACCCTAGGCATCCTTTGGCTGGCATCAGCATCACTATTAACACGTGTTTTAGCCCAGCAGCCCGATCACCCAGGCGGGCCAGGCTCGCCCCAGCCGAGCCCACTCTCCAATCCTGTCTCCCCGTTGTCTCCAGCAAGGTGATTGAGCACTGCAGTAACTTTAAAGAGGAGAACATGGACACGTCCAGATAGAGGCCTCCGCCCCACTGCTCTGGACCACAGGCCGGGAGGAAGCAGGCTTGAGCCGCCCAGATGGCAGACCCCCTTCAGGGGCCTCCCACGGGACGAAGAGACACAGGGGACTTTTGCACAACCGACGCTTTTCCTTAACATTAGTGAGATATATATATTATATATATATATTATTTTTTTTGGTTAGGAAGTGTGAAGTTTTGTGTGTATGATTTCTGTACAAAAACAAAAGAAACACTCCCTGAGTCCTGCAGCTTCCTTGGCCATTCTCAGACCCAACTCAAAGCCTCCATCGCTGCCACACTCACTCCTACCCCATCCAGACTAAATGCCTATGATGTTGTGAGTGTGTGGTCCATCTCCAGTAAACTCAGGCCTCAGCCTGGCTTCCTGTTATGAGGGGAGCAGGCCTTTCCCAGCCTACTCCGACATCCTAACCCCGCCCAGCCCGAGAGCCCCGTCTCAGCTCCTGGGCGTGGCTGATGGGGTTTGGGGATTAAAACTAACCCCACTGGGTCTCCCAAATGCCTTGGTGCTCCCAGCTGTGGGCCATCTGGGGCAAGAAAGTGAGCTGTTCCTAGGCCCAGATCCAGGCAGCCCTGCCCCAGAGGACCCTCAAGGAGCGGGGGCGCCCAGTGGCCCAGCTGCTCTTGGGCCAGGCCTGCCTGAGGCCACGCTGCTACGGAGGCTGCCTCCTAGTCTCCCACCAGGTCCCAGGCTGTGGAAGGCCCCAGCCCAGGGGTGGTCAGAACTCAGAGGCAGATTCCACTGCCCATTCTGCCAAACACATCCAGAACCTGTCCCCAGCTCTGGACGCCAGCACCTCCTGGGGCCAGGGGCCTGCTGCCTCGCTCCAGAGCCCTCATCTGCCCGCAGCACCCGAGGGGCCCAGGCACTCCCACCAGCAGAACTGAGCCTGCCTCGCCCAGCCCAGCCTGCCTGGCTGCCCTGAGGACCCCACACCTCTCTCAGAGGCAGGAGGTCCCCTCTCCAGCCTTTCACTCACAGCGGCCACAGCCAGCCACCTCCAGACCAGCACTTGGACTGCTCTGCAGTGGCCGCTCAGCCCTTCCCACCCTGCCCTAGGCTTTACCGTGGAAACCTGCGTGCCGTGTTTCAGAGAAGTGTGAGAGGCAGCTGTGTCCCTCAATACCCTGTGCTTCTTTCTCGGCGTAACTCTGAATTGCTTCACATCAACACACTTGCGGAGCGTGGACATGGGGAACAGAGCTGACCCTGGAGGCAGCCTCCAGGCAATGGCTTTTTCTTCCTGCTTCCTTCCTGGGTTTGTGTTTGGACTCGCCCAGCATTTCTGCTCCAGGTAGAATAGGCCAAGTGAACAGCCCCCCGGAGAGCCACT
The DNA here is from genome assembly GCF_040939455.1 of Microcebus murinus. NCBI lineage: Eukaryota > Metazoa > Chordata > Mammalia > Primates > Cheirogaleidae > Microcebus > Microcebus murinus. The sequence continues at coordinate 87,333,110 of NC_134115.1, read as the reverse complement.
CGGCCTTTTTCTCCTGGAGCCTCTCCCTCCTGGCCCTGGGACGGGGGCAGCAGCCCTGCATTCCCCCAGCTTAGCAGGTGGCCTGCATCTGTCCTCCCTTCCATCCCATGCTGGAGGCCCCAGCCAGACCCTGGGCAGAGCTCACATCACATCACTTTCCCACCTGGGGCCTGGTGAAATGTCTGTACTTTGGGGATGTCACAGAAATACATTTTTGTGCAAAGTGGAGAAGAGAGCGTCTTTTTTGTGGAAGGGGTGGGGGGTGCTATCCTGGCTTCCAGGCTCAGGAGAGGGGGTTGGGTGGCCTGCTGCAGGGGAGCCTGAGGTGTGGGCCATGCCATTCTGTGGTGGGGAAGGGTGCATTTGGTGGGTTTGTGTGCCCGGCCCACAAGGCCAATCAACTGCGGGCTGGGGACAGATGGCAGAGTGGGCTGGAGTACCTGTTTCCTCCACATTCTCTTCATACCCTGCCCAGACGCGGAGACACAGCTGGCAGCCAGACCCACAGGGCCCTGCCTCTGGCTTGGGCAGGTGGGAGGGACAGATGGTAAATACGAGGTTACTCTGTGGGACAGCGGGAGAAGGCGCCCCCTGCAGGCTGGCGGAGCAGAGTGGGAGGTCAGGGAAGCCTGGAGGGAGCTGGCAGTGGCAACACCCTGGGGACTGAGGGAGGAGCCAGCATGCTTTTCCACCCCCACCCCCAACCCCTGCAAGTCTGGGAGGCTGCTCACAAGAGGAGGCAGCTGAGCTGAATCCAGCAGCAAGACAGGGGCTGCAAGCCTGGACTGAGGAGCCTGGGAAAGAGCATTCTAGACAGGGGGTCCTGCCAGGGAGGAGAGCGAAGGAGCCCCGTGTGGCTGCAGCAGGTTGAAGGAATGAGGGTTGAGCAGGAGGGGCCAAATCCTAAGGTGACCAGACTGGGTTGGCCCAAGACAGTTCTGGTTTACACCTGTGGTCCCACTGTAACCATCCATAGTGTCATCTCTTATTCTCAAAGGTGCCCTGGCTGGAATAATAAACCATATGGTCACGTTCCTTACAGGCCATGGGGAGGGACAGTTGTTGGTGGATTTAATCTGGGAGCATGAGGACCTGATTAAAACTCCTCCCACCTCCAGTGTAGAACACAGCCCCGTCTTCTTGCCCTCTTTTTCCCTGCAGCAGGGCCTGAACCAGGCCTTTCTCCCCTCTGGGTGACAGCCCCCTGCCACTGGCCACCCACAGGACCTGGGTGGAAAGGGCATTAGGAGCAGTGGTTTGCCTTGGAATCCTGGTGGGTGGACCGTGCCTGGGAGGGAACAAGGGCAGTGCCTGACAGGTGCCTCCAATGGCAGCTGACGTTGCTGGACCCTGATCCGTGCGCCTGGCCCTGTGCTAAGCGCTTTATGTGTTAATGCATCCTGCTTCCTCATCATCCTCACAACAACCCATTTTACAGATAAGGACACTAAGGCTCAGAGAGGTGAGATGATTTCTTGCCTCATGGTTGCCACAGTAAAGAGGAGAGAAAACGAGAGTTCCCAAAATGTGCCAGGTGCTCCTCCCCTTGCTCCCAGCCCTGGCACCTGCCATTTCCTGTGGGGGAACATTCTAGTTCCTGCTCACCCCATCACAACACCTACTTATCATGGGGCTGAAATTGCTTTGTCTGCCTCCACCACTGGACTGTGACCAACAAGCTACATAAAGGCTCTGCTGTGGCCCAGCACATAGCACAGAACTTGGCCACACTAAAGCCTCTCATTAAAAACTTGCCAAGACGTGTGCAGTGGCACACACCTGTTGTCTCAGCTACCCAGGAGGGAGGCTGATGCGGAAGGACTGTTAGAGGCCAAAAGTTCTAGGCTGCGGTGAGCTATGATCTTACTTGTGAATAGCCACTGCATTCCAGCCTGGGCAATATAACGAGACTCTGTCTCTAAAAAATAAAAATAAAAAAAAACTTACCAGATTCCCTGGTGGTCTAGGGGTTAGGAAAAGAGAAAAACAAAAAAACTTCCAGGTGAACTGAATTGCTTTAGCCTGTTTGTGATGCTATAACAAAATACCTGAAACTGGGTGATATATAAAGAACAGAAACTGGCCGGGCGCGGTGGCTCACGCCTGTAATCCTAGCTCTTGGGAGGCCGAGGCAGGCGGATTGCTCAAGGTCAGGAGTTCAAAACCAGCCTGAGCAAGAGCAAGACCCTGTCTCTACTATAAATAGAAAGAAATTAATTGGCCAACTGATATATATATAAAAAAAAAAATTAGCCGGGCATGGTGGCGCATGCCTGTAGTCCCAGCTACTCAGGAGGCTGAGGCAGAAGGATCGCTCGAGCCCAGGAGATTGAGGTTGCTGTGAGCTAGGCTGACGCCATGGCACTCACTCTAGCCTGGGCAACAAAGTGAGACTCTGTCTCAAAAAAAAAAACAAAAAAAAACAAACAAAAAAAAAACTAGAAAAAAAAAAAAAAAGAACAGAAACTTATTTCTACAAGTTCAGATCAAGGCGTCAGCAGGAAGGACTGGTGTCTGGTGAGGGTCGCTCTCTGCTCCCAAGATGGTGCCTTGTTGCTGCATCCGCCAGAGCAGAGGAAGACAGTGTCCCGACACAGAGGAGGGACAGAAGGGCAAGAAGAGGACAATTGCTGTGTCTTCACATAGTAGAAGAGCAGAGTCCAAGATCCAAAGGGCCTAAACTAATTCTCTCCAGCCCTTTGATAAGGCTCTAATCCATCATGAGGGCACAAGGCCCCGATTCTCATTACCACCACAATGGGGATTACGTTTCAGCCCAGGAATTTTGGAGGGGACACATATAAACCACATCGGGAGGACTTTGGGATATTCACTACAGCCCAGGGTCCAATCATCTGTTTCACAAAGGAAGAAATTATATCTTGCCACTTAGCCACCTCAAACATGACTACCTCTCCAAAAGTAGACTAACGTCTAAACAAGAAAGCCATTTTACTGAGTCTCCTGAGAACTGGAATCAGCGCAAATCTCTAAGCGAAGCCTGATGTCAGGCAAAGGATGCTCAGGGACACAATCTGAGGAACAAGGTTGTGAGTAGCCAGGGTCATCAAACTATAGTCACACAACATCACCCTCTCCACCGGGCAGACCTGCGCAAACCCCCACCCAAGATGCACCCAGCTGCTTGCCTGTCCTATTACCTCCAAAACTGCAATTGACTTATTTCATGTCTCTGCCCCAGCAAGATGTGAGCTCTCTGAAGGAAGGGGTCAGTCTGGACCCTGGACCAGTTAGGGTGCTTTAGGTGCAGGCAACAGAAACCCACCCTGGATGTCAGGATGTGGCAGAGCTCACAGAACCAAAGGACAAATAGGTCTACCAGGTCTCAGGAGGGACACGCCTCAGGGTGGCTTGGATCAGCCTCCCAGGACCCCACAGCTGGCCTCTTCAGGGTACTGCCATCAGGTGATAAATCCTTCCCAGCTGCTCTCCTTCCTGTGTTCAAGATTCAAGAAAGACTGGCCAGCTTGGGGGCTGTGCCCCACATCACTGGGGGTGGGGAGGTTTGATGCTCTGACAGTACCACTAAGGTTGTGCCAGATAGAGGAGGACTATTCCCCAAAGAATAGTCTAAGTACTAGCACCAGATCAGGGGAGAATAGATGCCAGGTGGGTGTGTGCCCAGTGTCTAGATTCTCTCCTTGACCAAACTCTAGCCAGGCTCCTCTAAGCCCTCTTCTTAACTAGTCCTCAACATTGACCTATAAAAATGACAGACTCGGCTGGGCGTGGTGACTCATGCCTGTAATCCTAGCACTCTGAAAGGCCGAGGCGGGCGGATTGCTCGAGGTCAGGAGTTCAAAACCAGCCTGAGCAAGACCCTGTTTCTACTATAAATAGAAAGAAATTAATTGACCAACTAAAATATATATATATACAAAAAATTAGCCAGGCATGGTGGCGCATGCCTGTAGTCCCAGCTACTCGGGAGGCTGAGGCAGCAGGATTGCTTGAGCCCAGGAGTTTGAGGTTGCTGTGAGCTAGGCTGACGCCACGGCACTCACTCTAGCCTGGGCAACAAAGTGAGACTCTGTCTCAAAAAAAACACAAAAAACAAAACAAAAAAAACCCCTACAGACTCTTAGCACAAATGATCTCATCCATCCCCTCCCAACACATTAAAAGACTTAAAAACTGCCATAACTAGCAGTTACCTCTACACACAGAAGTTGAGTTAGTTCCCACTGAGCCCTGTTCCCTATTGCGATAGTATGTTATTGCGATAGTATGTTACTGATTAAAATCAGTCCTTACCACTTTAGCGTCCAGCCTGTCCCATGGAAACTTCAGAATTATTTGTTGAGTGGATGATGTGCTAGAGGTCCCCACTCAGCACGTTAAGTCACAATCCCATTGCCGCTATCAAGAATGAGTTGCAATGGCAGACACCAACTCAAACACCCACTCAGGTTCTTCAAAGGTGGGAAGTTATTGACTAATACAACCGGGAACCTGGAGTGATTGTTGGCTTCAGGCATAGATGGATCTAGATGGCCCAGACAATGCTGTTAGTGCCACCTGTCGACTGTTCTTAGCGCTGCTTGTCTCTGTTCTTTATCAGTTGGGTCATTCTCTCCTACCACAGACAGGCTCTCCTCACATGATGTAAAGATGGTTCTCAATTGCCCTTATATCCTGCTCCTTATGTGTGAGATCCAAAAAATGCCCCTTTTCCTCTCAGGATCTATATGGTAATCACATGGAATGACTGTGATTGGCCCTGCTCACTCACAGGCCCACACCCTGCCTCCCACCACCCTTGGGGTGAGGGGCAGCCCCTCCAGAACAACATGGGATGGGAAAAGCCAGCTCCCCAACAGAAAAAGGGATGTGGAGCTGTCAACATCGTCAGAGGGGTACGCCGCAGGAACTGGGACGGGCCAATCAGCGCAGGCAGAGATGGATGCTGGTGTCGGTGGGAGGTGCCTGGGAAAGGCAGGGCTGAATGCAGAAGGCCCAGGGACACAGGGAAGAACAGCCTGGAGCCTCCCGCAGGGAAAGTCAGCCTGGCAGGGTGTAGGTGGTGGCTTAGAGCAGGGAAGACAGGACAGTCCTATGCTAAGACAATGCACTTCCATCATTTAATTCCTCCAACCACCTTACTGTCATCCTCCTTATCGAGATAGCAAGTAGAGCTCAGAGAGGTTCAGTAACTTGCCCAAGGTCACACAGGTAGGAAGGGGCAGCGCTGGTATTTCTAACTCCCACCCAAGTTAGGCCACGCACTTTTCCCATCCGTTTGCAATATCTGAAAATGAATCGAAACGAGGTAAGGATGTCACCACTGAGCAACCCTGGGCGAGCCCTGCCCCTCTCGAGGCCTGAGTCATCACGTCTTCGACATGGGCACAATTTTGCCTCCCGAGCTACAGCACGCACCTGGACCTCCGAAGCACCCAGGAAGCTGCACGCATGCGCGAGGCCGTCGGGGCGGATCCCAGGGGAGCGGGCGGAGACGCGCGCCTGCTCCCGGGCTTTCAAAAGTTACCTGCTGGTGGGGGCGGGAGTCGGGGGAGTTACCGGCTGCGCGCGCGCCGGCCCCGCCCTCAGCCTCTGCAGGCACCTGTTGGCTTGAGGGCGCCCTCGGCCGCAGCTGCCACCCAATAGGCAGCCTCCCTGAGCCAGCCCCGCCCACCTCCAGGAGCCACCAATCCCCGGCTGGCCACGGCCCCCCTCGGAGGGCCCGCCCCTCTGGGCGCTTCTTCCGGGTGGGGCCCCGGGCCGAGGCGATGGCGCCTTGGGCGCTCCTCAGCCCTGGGGTCCTAGTGCGGACCGGGCACACCGTGCTGACCTGGGGGATCACGCTGGTGCTCTTCCTGCACGATACCGGTGAGCTGGACCCCGCGCCACCCCGGACCCGCCCGCCCCCCAGACATTGGGGTCCCACAGGGGCCCCCGCCTGATCCCCAGAGATCCTGAGATTGATCCGATCTCTGCCAGCTCCTGAAGCCCCCTCCCCATCTACCGTTCCAAGAGCCACCTGCTCTCCGCCTGATACCCTGTTGATCCCTAATTAATCTCAGCGTCTTCCTGATCACTGCCAGGTGCCCTGTGCATCCCAGGACCCATCTGGCGCCCACTGGGTCCGAGCCCCGTCTCCCCTGATCCTTCCAGGAATTGACTCCCAACCTTTTCATCCATGAGATTAGGAGGATCAACTAGATTCAAGCACTGGCACCCCCCACACACACCCGTCTGCACCGCTACAGCCACTAGCTGCCCAAGTCCATAGGGGAGTAGTCTGTCTCCCATCTTTCTGTGGTAGCGCCCATTCCCCCTCCCATCTTTCCCCTCAGTAGCCCCCTACCCAGCCCCTCCATGCTCCAGCCTCGGCCCCTGGACTGGGGGCCCCTCTCACTTTGCTCCCAAGACCTCAAATTTCCTTCACTGCCTTCGCCCATTAGCCTAAAACCTTGCTCAGATCTCATCAGAAGACACCCTCTCAACCCTCCCCCTCTTTCCTTCTCTGCTCTCTTTTACAACCAAGGGGCACCAGAGTTGTCCACACTCTGCTGATGTCCCCTCATTCCTCACCACCTCCCCCCGACCCTGCTTCCTCCAAATCTCTAGTCACTCCCATAGGCTTAAACCCAGACTGGACCCTTCCTGGCCTGGGCTCCCCTCATGCCCCTCTGCGGCATCTGAGCCCACCGGCTCCACCCTCCTACGTCTCTGTCTCCTGTATGTCAGACCTGTCCAGCCTCTCCCCGTCAGAGAGCCAGAGACCCAGGATCCCTCCTCCCTCTCTACCATATCCATTCGGATCTGGTCCCCTTCATCCCTCCTCTCCCCCTTCCTGCCAGACCTTGTTCAGCCACCATCTTCTTCCTCTTTGCCAGACCCTGTAGCCAGGCTTCCCCCTGACCCATCTTTTCTCCAGCAGTGGCAGGGCTTTCAGAAAACAGATCTTGCCCTATAACCTTCCATGGTTCCCTATTACCCTCCAGATAAAGTGCAGATGAACTGCTGGCCACACATGGCCACCCATGGAACCCCAACTCCAGCCCTTTGCTTGGCCAGGAGTGCATTTCCCCACCACCAGCTGCACCCCAGCCCCACTCCCTCCTGTTCTGCCCCGGCTCCAGCCTCACTGTCCTCCTCTTGCCCCTCCAGAGCTGCGGCAATGGGAAGAGCAGGGGGAGCTGCTCCTGCCTCTCACCTTCCTGCTCCTGGTGCTGGGCTCCTTGCTGCTCTACCTGGCTGTGTCACTCATGGACCCAGGCTACGTGAATGTTCAGCCCCAGCCCCAGGTAACCAGGGCCCCTGTGGGCCTGAACCCCTTCTTCCATCAGCAGGGACCCAAGGCCCCACTAACGGTCTCCATGCCAGGCTCTGTGCTGCAGGCTCTTGGGGGGCATCTCAGTGAATCCCCTTGCCAGCCCTAGAACCCCATCCCGTGATGAGGAAACCACTGAGGCCCAGAGGGGGGAAGCTACTTGCAAACATTACACAGCCTGGCTCAGTCCAGGGCCCTCTGCCCCATCCCACACCTCCATTCAGCATAGGATGGACTCAAAACTCTCCACAGGCAGAGCTAAGTTGGCCCCAAGGGAGATGCCCACCTGTGCCATCTGCCCCAAGAGGACCCCATCTTACACCCTGCCCTCATTTTCAGGAGGACCCTAAGGAGGAGCAGACAGCCATGGTTCTTCAGGCCATCCCTCTTCGGCGCTGTAGATACTGCCTGGTGCTGGTGGGTGATGCCGGGAGCCCCGTGGGAGGGGTCAGGGCAAAGCTGAGACTCCCTGACCTCCTCCCGCCCTGTGCCGTGGTCTCATGGCTCCTCCAAACCTCCCAGATTCAGGCCCTGATCCCTGGCCCTCCCCTCCCCCCAGTGGTGGGCCCACAGTGGGGCAGGCATCAGGCTCCAGCTGTCCTCTGTGCCCACAGCAGCCCCTGCGGGCCCGGCACTGCCGTGAGTGCCGCCGCTGCGTCCGCCGCTATGACCACCACTGCCCCTGGATGGAGAACTGCGTGGGGGAACGCAACCACCCACTCTTCGTGGTCTACCTGGCGCTGCAGCTGGTGGTGCTTCTGTGGGGCCTATACCTGGCATGGTAGGTGCCACCGCCACCACCTGGGGGAGGGTGGGCAGTGTGCACCCACACGTGTGCACAGAGCCAGGGCTCCTGGGGCCCAGCACAGGGAGGGTGGGCTCCCCTGCCCGCCCCTAGCTCCGTCCCTGTCGGTCCTGCAGGTCAGGCCTCCGGTTCTTCCAGCCCTGGGGGCTGTGGCTGCGGTCCAGCGGGCTCCTGTTTGCCACCTTCCTATTGCTGTCTCTCTTCACATTGGTGGCCGGCCTGCTCTTGGCCTCACACGTCTACCTGGTGGCCAGCAACACCACCACCTGGGAGTTCATCTCCTCACACCGCATAGCCTACCTCCGCCAGCGCCCCGGCAACCCCTTTGACCTCGGCCTGGCCCGCAACCTGGCCCACTTCTTCTGCGGGTGGCCCTCAGGGTCCTGGGAGACCCTCTGGGCTGAGGAGGAAGAGGAGGGCAGCAGCCCAGCTGTTTAGGCTCACTGGAGGCAGGGCAGCTAGCTTGTGCCTGAAAACCAGAGGGGCTGTAGCCACTGGGGGCGGCTCTTGGGGACCTGGGGCTGTTCACTCCTGTGCACTCCTGCTTCAAGACAGACTCCCCGCCTCTGGGCAGCTCTGCCTTCCACAGGACGAAGGGGAAGAAGAGGACCTGTGGGGAACACAGGCCCAAACAGACGCCGGGCTCCCCCTAACCCCAGGCCAGGCTGCCTCCAAGCACAGTTTTACAAATTTAATAATCCATAAAGCAAGTCAAGTATTAAAAAGACAAACCAAACCCCTCCTTACTGTGGTGCCCCTGCTGGTCCGGGTCTCGCTGGGAGGCACAGGAGCGGGTGGGCAGCAGGGGGCAGTGACACACTTCATCTAGTAACACTGAGCAAAGCTGCCACCATCAGTCCCAAGGGCATATAAATAGCAGGCAAGGCCTGGGCCTCCGGGCAGCCAGAGCACAGGCTCTAACCATCTGGGCAGGGGGCGGGGGCGTCGGGAGCAGCCCTCAGGTCTCCAGGAATCGCTCTGACACGAAGTCAAAGTCCCGGAAGGCGGCCTGCTGGCGGGCACTGAGGGCGCTGCGGGGCGCAGGTGGGGTCAGGGCAGGCGGCAGCCCCGTGAACTCGCCCTCAAAGTAGCGCAGGTCTGCAGGGCCGCAGAGCGTGGGCACGAAGGGGGGCCGGACGGTGCGAGCGAGCAGCGCTGGCCAGTCGGTGGTCTGGGGGCAAGGGCAGAGGTGCCTGAGGTGGCAGGAATGGCAGCCCCCAGGGGTCAGTCCGTGCCACCCACCCTGCCAGGCACTGGGGAACACGGCTGCCCCAGCCACTCACCCTAAAGAAAGGCTGGATCTTGATCTCCTCGGCATCCTGCTCACCCGCCCCCAGGCGCTTCTCCGGGCACTTCTGGAGGAGCTGGGCAAAAGGACAGGTGCTCACTTGGGGTGGCCCCAGGCACTGCCCGTCTCCACTGGTGCCGCAAGGGGGCTGGGCCACAGGGCCCCAAGGGGGGGCAGCAGGGGGCCCCTGCAGTGCTCACCTTCTGAATGAGCTCGAGCCCCTGCACCGACAGAAAGCGGGGGTATGGGGCATCCGAGTTGACAATGGAGTCAAACACTTCCTCCTCGGTGTCCCCTGGGAATGGGCACTGTAGAGATGGGGGCTCAGCAGGGTGCCTGGGCCACCCACCCCCAGATCTGGAGGCCCGGCAGCCCGCTGCAGTGCGCACCTCGCCCACCAGCATCTCGTAGAGCAGCACGCCCAGCCCCCACCAGTCCACAGCCCGCGTGTACGCCTCCTGGGTCAGCACTTCGGGGGCCAGGAACTCTGGGGTGCCACAGAAGGTGCTTGTCCGGTCCCCGAAGCCAATCCCTGCAAACCAACACGCACACCAATGCCTGCTGGGCGTGTCCCGTTCACAGGAACCTCTGTGCTAGGAACCCAACCCTATGCCAAGCCCTACCCGGCACCTGACGAGGTGGGGACGGTTACAGTGCCATTTGACTGCATGAGGAGGCGGAGTCTCAGCCAAGCTCACATGCCAAGGTCCCACAGAAGGCAAGACCCAATGCCCAGACCCGACCACAGGCTCTCCCTCAGGCCAAGTGTTGGTGGGGCCCTTTAAAAGCCTCTAGGGCTAGGAAGCAGGGGCCAATGTGGCCGGCTGTTCCCTAGAACGAGGGTGGGGGAGTACCAGGGAATCCGTAGGTGGGGACGGGATTTCCTGGGAGATGTCCCCTGCCCACCACCCTGCCAGCCCGTGTCAGGTAGGTAATGCTGGAGGACATGGGTCCTGACAGGTGACCCTCACCTTCCTTGCACAGCCCAAAATCTGCGATCTTCAGGAAGCCCTGAGCGTCCAGCAGAAGATTATCCAACTTCAGGTCCCTGAGTGTAAGGGGGCATGTCAAAGTGGCTTAGAAGGGCTGAGACCTGGGGAACAGAAAATGTCCCCAGAGCAGCCCAGGAGGGCAGCATCTGCCTCTCTCCCGCCTCACTTCCCCCGGGCACCTGCCGGACCAAAGCTACCTGTAAATGATCTTCTTCTCGTGTAAGAACTGCAGCCCCAGGACCACACAGGCCAGGTAGAAGCTGGAGGGGTGGTAGATGGGTGAATTCAGGCCCAGGACAGACACCAGGGAAGCCATGGCCTGGGGACACCTGGATGTCCTAGCCAGAGTCCAGACATGGGAGAGAGACTGGGACAAACATCCTGCCTGGGCCCTGGGCCTGGGGGGGCTCAAGGTTGTCACAAGGTTGCTACACACTTACAACCTATCCTTCCTGGGCCCTTCGGTTGTGCCAGGAACCAGGCCAAGGTCCTGCGTCCTCCCAGCAGCCTGCGGTTGATGCTTATTGTGCCTATTTTTCAGATGAGGATCTGAGACTCCAGGTAAGTGACCTGCCTAGGGTCACGCAGCCAGAGGCAGGGCTGATGTGTCAGTTTAGGTCTAACTCCAGAGCCTGCGCTGGAGGGAAAAAATAACTCCAGCGGCCAGTCCCCGTGCCAGGCAATTTATAAACACTACTCTCGTCTGTGCAACAACCCTGTGAAACAGTCATTACAAGCCCGATTCGGGGCTTCATAAATGGAAGCCCAGGGGCAGGAATGCTGAGGCCTCCTCTGCTGACGGGCACTCGGGAGGCAGGAGGAGGAAGGGAGCAGCTCTGGGGACCCAGGGGAAGTTTTCTGGAAGAAGCAGGCAGGAGGAAGGGGAACCCACCAGGCCTGGGGCTCAGGAAAGACGTCCTCGTGGATCTGCATCATGAGGTCACCACCGGGCACAAACTCAGTCACGAAGCAGGCGTGGCTGGAGGTCTGGAAGCAGGCGAGAAGGGAGAGCAGGAAGGGGTGCCCCGCATAGCCCACTGCCTCCAGGATCCGCTTCTCACAGTACAGGCTGCAGGGGGCATGGGGTCTTAGAGGGAAGGAAACCCTCCCCCAGCTGTACCCTGCCCCCCCCACGACACCACTGGCTCGCTGGGCCCTCACAGTGCTCAGTGGGTAGAGTGGTGGTTTCTTTTTTTTTTTTTTTTTTTTTTCTTAACAGCATGTTTTAGAAACATAGAGTGGTGGTTTCTAAATATCAAGGGCTCACATGGGTCATGGAACCTGCATAACCACTAATGCCCCCATTTTACAGAACAGCAAACTGAGGTGCTGAGAGAAGAAGGAACCTGCCCAAGGGGACATAGCTGCAAGCACCAAAAAGAGGACACAGGCCTGCCTGGTCCCATAGCATCACCACTTCAAAGCCCCAGGAACCTTCAGCTGCCTTCTGGGTGCTCAAAGCCCAGGCCAGCCATCCAGGGTGTCTTCCAGGGCCAACGACCCCCAGCCCGGCTACGCACCTCTCTACCTCATCCCGGCCGAGCACCTCCAGCTTCTTCAGTGCTTTGATGGCGTAGTATTTCCCTGTCTCCTTTAACTGGACCAGGAGGACCTGGGGACCAGGGAAGGGTTGGACTCCAGGTGGGCTGCACAGGGGCCTTCCTCACCCCCACAGGTTAATGTCCTCCTGGTTGATGTGCCGAGACCCCCACCCCACTGCACCCTCCTCAGCCCACTACCTTCCCGAAGTGGCCCCGGCCAAGCACGGCCAAGCAGCGGAAGTCCTGAAGTCGGGGTGGTTTTCTGCAAGAGAGAGGGCACAGGAAGCCCCCAGGACAAGGGCTGTGCCTCCACCCAGAGCCACTCCAAGCCCTCCATGCCCAGTTCCAGGCTGTCCCCAGCTATGGCGCTTGAGGAAGAGCCCTGCTCTTCTAGAGGTGAGCACCCCTAGAACAGCGGATCCCGGAGTCTGGCACGCAGCTGGAGCTCAAAACGTGGGTTCAGCAAGTAAGGACCTGAGAGCCAGCCAGTGTGCACACCCAAGGAGCCACCGAGCCACGCATGAATGGGGACACCAATGCTCAACTACGATGCGCACCAGATGGGGGTACCTGGCAGGGGGGGCTGGTGGAGACGGCCCGAGTCCAGTCCTGGGCTCCATGTGGGGGCGTTTGATGCGCTGCGAGGGCAGAGCGGCTCAGGCAGGGCAGGGCTGGGCTGCCTCCCCTCCTCCCCTCCAGCCTGCCAGCCCCTCCCAGGCGGCCCCAGGGTCTATGAGACCCCCCACCCCTCACCGGGGTCTCCTCGGGGGTCGGCTCCTGGGGCAGGTAGAGGCGCGGGGGCTTGGGTGGGGCCTTCATCTCTTCTGCCAAGGGGGTCTTCTTGGGCAGGAAATTGCTGTGGGAGGGAAGCAGGCACATGGCCAGCACAGGCATATGGAATAGCTGGGGGGACACGCCACCATGCAGAGACAGACAGACAGGGTAGCAGCAGGGATAGACGCGGCCTGAACCTGGAGAGAAGCGTGCAGTCCAGGCAAGGCGGCTCCTCACCTGGGGGAGGCAGGGTCGGAGGCCCCCCGGGGTGTAGTCGGGGTCTGAGGGCACCCTTTGGGGGGGCTGATTGTGCTTGGGGAGCTGCAGGGGGGCAGCAGGCTCATGACCAAACGCCCCCAGGCCGCCATGCTGAGGTTCATCTGGGAAGCCCTCAGGAAGTCCTGGCCTGGGGACAAGGGGGAGCTCAGTCCAGGGCCCCTGGGGGCCCAGCCCCGCTCCCCACACGCAGAGCCCCACGCCCGCCACACCTCTGCATTTAGAGAAAACACGTTTCTGCCTCTGCAGCCGGGGCCGCCTCTCAATGACAGGATCACGGAAGGTCACCTGCAGGGCCAGAGGGCAGGGTTGAGGACTGGCCCCCTCCCACCCCATCTGCCATGGCACTTCCAAGCTCCCAGTTTCAACAGATGCAAGAGCCAGAAAAACGGCTTCAATGTCTTCGTTGGTGCGAGGAGAGAAACAGGCCCAGAGAATACAAGCTCTTGTCCAGGGTCACAGCTGAGACAGGCAGTTAGGACAAGGGTGCAGGCCTCTAGATGCGGCCCCATAGGGGCGAGAGAGGCTGGGAGTCCTTATTCCTGGAGACCACCCTCTCTGGTCCAGTCTCGATCCCTACACCCTCCTCACCCTGTGCACCCAGGGGCCCACCCGGTCAGAGGGCATGGGCAGTGAGCACCTGGGCAAAGAGCCGCCCCTGTGGTACCAGGCTGAGGGACAGCTGGTGACAAGTATTGTCCAGGAAGTCCTCGAGTCTCAGGAAGGCCACGCCACACAGCTGCCGCCAGTCTCGCCAATGCACCCCGATCTCCAGCTCGCGGGCCTACACAGGGGGGCCGGGCTGAGGCTGGGGCACCCCACGATCCCTGACCTGGGCAGCTCCACCCCATCCCATGGTCACCCCAACCATGCAAAGGCCAGCCTTACTCGCTCCAGTGGGATGACAAAGGTCTGGTCCCAGGACTGCTCGGCGACCTGCCCCCAGCCTGTCTGGCCCACAGCGCGGTTGTCCACCTTCAGCACGGCCAGCACCTCGCCTGCAGGGCCAGAGCTGCGGATCAGAGCAGGCCTAGGGCAGGGGTCCCCTGCAGCCCCGCATAGCTCCTTCCCCACTCACGGGCCAGCTCGCCTCCACCACGATGTTGCCGTGCTCTGGTCCGAAGCCAGCCCTCGGAGGGGCTGCCAGCCAGCCCGGCCACCGGAGAACGTCCAGGCACAGCTGTCAGCAGCTGCTCACAGCCCAGGAGGCGGACCTGCAGCGTCCCTGCGGGAGGGGGGCATCGTCAGATACCATCTTCCCACTGCCTCCACCAATGCGCCCTGACGTCCTAGGAATGCCTCCACCAGTGCGCCCTGATGTCCTAGGAATGCCTCCACCAGTGCGCCCTGACGTCCTAGGAATGCCTCCACCAATGCGCCCTGATGTCCTAGGAATGCCACTCTCACCAGGAGGTGGCTGCATCCAGACCCTACCCACATTAGGCTGTAGTAGCCACCTGCCATCCTCGGGCAGAACAACTGGCTCTCCCCTGCACGTGCGAGGGCAGCAGGGACACAGGTGCGGAGCCACAGCATGAGGCAGGATGCTGCCTAGGGCCCAGAGAGCACCGTGGCAGGGACAAGAGCTTGGGGCAGGGAGCAGGAAGCCTGACCTCCTGTGCTGTCCCACCTGTCCTAGGCCTCAGCTTCTCCACTTGAAAAAGGAGAGGTAAGTCCCAACTCTGCCCCACCTCCCCCAGAGGTGCGAAACACGCTTCGCCAACCAAGTAAGTGCATTTTCAGGGTCCCTAGAGTTTTGGGTTTTTTTGAGACAGAGTCTGGCTCTGTTGCCTGGGCTAGAGTGCTGTGGCATCAGCCTAGTTCACAGCAACCTCAAATTCCTGGGTTCAAGGGATACTCCTGCCTCAGCCTCCCAAGTAGCGGGGACTACAGGCATGTGCCACCATGCCCAGGTAATTTTTTCTATATATTTTTAGTTGGCCAATTAATTTCTTTCTATTTTTAGTAGAGACGGGGTCTCGCTCTTTGTTTTTTTTTGTTGTTGTTGTTGTTAACCAGAGCATGTGGACGGGGTCTCGCTCTTGCTCAGGATGGTGTCAAACTCCTGACTTTGAGTGATCCTCCTGCCTCAGCCTCAGAGTGCTAGGATTACAGGGGTGAGCCACCACACCTGGCTAATTTTTTCTATATATATATTTTTCAGTTGTCCAGATAATTTCTTTCTATTTTTAGTAGAGACAGGGTCTCGCTCTTGCTCAGGCTGGTCTCAAACTCCTGACCTTGAGTGATCCACCCAACTTGGCCTCCCAGAGTGCTAAGATTACAGTCATGAGCCACTGTGCCCAGCCGGTCCCTAGAGTTTTATCTCTCAAAGGGTATAGGAAGCAGTGGGAATCTAGCAGCTTTTGAAGATACAAAGTGGACCCAAGAGCACTGTTTAAGGAGTCCAGGCCTGGGGGTTACACTCAGAGAGCCCTTATAAACAAGGCAGGTGTTCAGAGTAGGAAGACTTTAGAAAGACTCAAGGGACTGGGGCATTTAACCAGGAGGTAGGGTAGGGTCGCCGCAAGTAGTTGGATTCCAGGCCTTTTATCAACCTGTTCCCTCCCCTTGCCCAACTCGTCTCCTTGGCCACTTAAGTACCTCTACAGGTCCTTCAAAGCCAAACTCAAGCACCGCTTCCTCCAGGAAGCATTCCTTGATTCCCCAAGGCCAGGTGAGGGGTCCCATGCAGCCCCTGCACTTCCTCTTCTCAGCTCTGCTGCTGGTGGAAGGGGCCGTCTGCCCTGCACCCGTGTTCTGCGCAGGCAGCCGCTGGCCCTCCTGGCTCGCACTATATCTCAGGCAGCAAGCTCAGGCCTGCAAAGCCCAAGCTCTCAGGTTATTTGTTGATTGCTACAAGAAGACACACCTCAGCTCAACATAGGAAAAAACTTTCTAATAGTCTGAGCTGCCAACGACTGGGTACCAAGGCCTCCAGGTCTGTGGGCTCCCTAATGCTAGCACTTAAAGCATTATTACAGTTATTCATTTAAAAAATAGCTACATTTTCCCAGTGCAGACTCTGCCAGGCACTGCGCTTAGCACTTCATGTGCAACAAGTCACTGTACTTTCACAGCAACCCTATGAGGGAGGTGCTATGAATATAATCATTCCCATTTTACAGATGGATAAACAGGTTCAGAGAGGGGATGTCAGTTGCCCAAGGTCCCACAGCTAGTCGGTGGTGATGCCAGGATTAGAATTCCTCCCCGAAGTGCTTCTCCACTGTGCTTCTGGGTCCTCCCCAAAAAGGAAGGAGAGCTCTGAAGTGGGAGGGACTGCCGGCTACCTGTCAGGGCGGTGGGTTTCACAAGTGTCCCCGAGGGTGGGGGGCTCCCAGGCACCGCAGTCTGCAGCTCCCGGGCCACTCTGCTGCGCAGAGGGTGAGCAGGCGGCAGTCCCTCCAGCAGCTGCTCCAGGGCCAGCCGAAGAAGATCCAGTTTCTGGGAGGACTCCTGGAGCTGGGCCTGGGCCTGCAGAGGGGACACAGGCAGGGGCAGGCCCATGGGATACATGGGGTGGCAGTGGCCCAGGCCACCCAGAGATGCCATCCACATGACATCTCCATGAAAGGCGCCTCCTGCCACTGCAGAGGGTGGTGCGAGAACAGGCAGACCCTCAGAGAAGGCGGCAGGTAGGGGCCGGGGCCTGACCTCGGCCAGCGCCTTGCGGTCCTGTGCTCTCCGGCTACCCAGCAGCTTCACCACGTTCTTGGCGCCCTCGGCCACAGCAGCCTCCACGCGCAGTCGGTGCTGCAGCTCTTCTGCCAGCAGCTCAGGGCCTGGGGGAGGAGGACAGCCCTCAGGCCCTGCCCGGCCCTGCCCGGCCCTGCCGCCTTCTCGAGGCCTCACCTGGCTCAGGGGACCCGCTGGCCTCCAAGCTGCTGATCTTCATCCGCAGCAGGGCCACCTTCAGCTGGCTGTCCCGCAGCATCTGCTGGGCGGCTGCCAGGAGCTTCTTCTCCTGCGGGGCCAAGACGTATGTCCCAGCAGACCGGTTCTCAGCCAGAGCGCCCCCGTCAGACCAGGGACGGGAGCCGAGCCTCCCTCGGTAGGCTAGAGTCAAGCTTCCCTGGCCAGGCCGGCTGCAGGGGCAGAGCCTTCTCCATCAGTGACAAGAGCTGGGCCTAAGCCTCCCCCGTCCGATCAGGGCCGGGGCCAAGCCTTCTTGTCAGACACGGACTGGGGCTCCCCACGTCTTACTGGGAGGTGGGACTGGGCACTGGACTGGGATCCCAGTGGACTGGTGCAGGGCCTTCTCTGTTGGTCTTGGGCTCAGGGCCACACCTTCCTGCCCAGCTGGGGTTGGGGTGGCATTTCCCCCAGCAGACTGACCTACAGGTCCATGGCTGGCTGCAGAGCTGCCCCTCCCTAATATCTGACAGCCAAGTCTCACCAGAGGGGGGCCTGGGGCTTGCCTCCCCCATCAGGCCGGGGCCTCACCTTGGGGGTGCCACTGGCACACGTGTGGGTCATGTTCTCAGCCCCCTGCTTCACCTTCAGCTCCACCTGCAGCTGCCTCCGTAGAACCTCCAGGTGCCGAGCCCTGGGCTGCTCGGTCCTCGGCCGGGGGCCCAAGCCCAGAGGGTCTGCCACAGGGAGTGTTCCCATCACCTACAGCCCAGACGCATGGCCTAGCTGTCCCCTCCCTCCACTCCTGGGCTGTCAGCGGGGGCTCCAGGAGGAGGCTGGGGAGGCAAGGCAGTCTCCACCCAGGGCCAGGGCCTGGGCAGCCTGCAGCCTCCCGTCCTGAGGGGTCTCAGCTCCTCACTCACCAGCCTGGCCAGGCCCGGGGCCAGGCAGCAGGATGCGGGCGTGCAGCTCCCGCAGTTCGCCGTGCAGCTGCTCCAGGCGGCGGTTGGAGGAGCGCAGCAGCTGCTGCACGTGGCCCAGGTGGCGGCGGTCTGTGGCCACCCGCCGCAGGTTCTCCACACCTTCCTTGATTTTCAGCTCCTTCTGGATGGCCCGACGGATCGCCTCTTTCTCATCCTCCAAAGGCTGCTGGCCCGGCCCAGGCTGCAGAAGGGCGGAGAGGAGGCATGGGGTACAGCCCCGCCAGCAGCCCCTGCTCCCTGCAGATGGAGAGGACGAAGGGGCCGCACCCAGGACCGACGCACACAGGGCTTGGGAAGCATCTCTGCCCTCCGAATGGAAAGCCCAAGGCCACTCACATAACCCATGCTCCTGTCCTCTGCCGTTTAGAGAAGGGGAAGGGGAAACTGCTAATGGTTATGCGATGCTCACTAGGTGCCAGGTTCTGTTCCAAAAGCGTGGCGTATATTACCTCCTCACTCCGCCAGCAGCCCCACCGCATAGCAGCAGTTACTATGCTTATTTTAGAGAGGAGGAAACTGAGACCCAGAGAGGTGAAGTAACTTGCCACAGTCGAGACAGAGGAGAGGCCACCCTCTTGGGGCTGGTGGGGACAGACACCAGCCTCTCCCTGCCAGCCATGCGGGGCTGGGCTGTTCTAAGTCTGGGAGCCGGAGTAAAATCTGGGAGCCAGAAGAAGCGCAGCGCTGAGAAGGGCTTCACCCAAAATCACCTGGAGAAGATAGCCAGTGGCCTGTGAGGCCAGGGCTTGTTCCCCACATCCCAATGCCACAGGTGGCAAAGCAGAGGAACAGAGAGGGACTGGGCCCACTCCCAGCTTGGCTCCTGGGGGGAAGTAGACGTCTCTCACTGCCTCAGCCCAGGCTGGAGCCAGGAAGAGGAAAACCTCCTTTCCAGAGGCCGACATTTCAAACCAGCTAGTGCCAAAGGTGACCGCAGGCTGGGGTGACCCATGATGCCCCTCCCAACACAGACTCTTGCAGGGACCCCACCTTACCTCTCTGTGTTCCATCTCCTGAGCCTAGTGGAAAGGGTGGCGACCCCAGCTTCAGGGACCCCCCATCCCAGGCCCTGGGTCGCTGGCTGAGCTGCCAGAGGGCAAGGGCGAGGCTCAGGAAATCCTTTGACCGCCCTAGGCAAGAGGGCCAGAGCCAAAGGCCAGAGCAGACAAAGATCCCATGGAGCTAGAGGCCCGGCCACCAAGGTCCTGAGTCACCCAGCCACCCGCTGCAGGGCGGAGGCTTGCAGGAAATCGGAAAATGTGTACAAGCCTTGGCTGGAACAGGGGGAGGCACCTCCGGAGGAAGGGTATGGGAGGGGGTAGACCCAGCCTGAAGGCTCCCTAAGCGACTGGGGTGGGAGCACTCAAGCAGTCTCAGTCTACCACACCTTACCCCCAACACGGCCCAGTGTGTGCCCTGTCTGCTCTGGGCTGGAATCCTGACCACACACACCTCCTCCTCTCTGCTCCCCGCTGGGACCCTATCTTGTACACAAATGTCCCCGCCCACCCCCAGTTGCTCTGGGACAGGACAACCCGTCTTCCTGCACAGTAACAGACAAATGGACACACACAGCCTTAGCACTTTGGGCCGGCGCGCACCTACTGCCAGCTCTGGGCAGAAACCGCAGGCCCCTGGGAATTCTGGAACTCTGTGTACCCGAAGGTTCCCGCCCCCGCGCCTCTAGTGCGCCGGGAAGGACGCCCCAGGAGCGCACACGCGTCCCTCCCCCCCGCCCCCCAGCCCTTTGCTTTCGCGCTAATTCCCGTCGGCCTCAGAGTCCCACCTGGAAGAATCGATTTTAGGAAACTCTGGGGCCCACCCTGGGAGCCCACCCTGCGGATCAGATGCGCCACGGCCGGGTCTGACTCGGGACCCCAGGCTGACCCGGAGTCGGTTCCAGGGCCCGTGACCGACCTGACCCGCGCGCGCAGGGCTGCCCTGCGGAGCTGTCGCGGGGCCAGGGCGAGGGCTGGGAAGGGCGTGGGGCGGGCTGGGGGCGCGGCGAACGAGGCTTCCCGCCCCCGGCCCGTTCACCTGCCGCGGCGCCCCCTGCTCCATGGCGCCGCTCGGGCCCTCCAGGCGACCACTCGGGTTCCGGAAGCCGCGGCCCCTCCGCGGGACTTTCAAACTTGAAACTTCCCGGGAAGCGGCGCTGGAGACGAGGGATCGGGCGCCCCCTCCCGAGGCCCGCGGGCCCTCCGGGCACCTGGCGCCAGCGCCGCCTCTCGGCCGCGCGGGACGCCGCCGCAGAGCCCGCTCCTGGGGTCCGAGGCCGCAGCACGTCTCCCGGATCCGAAACTCCGCGGGATGCCGGGCTCAGTACCGCGTCTTCTGCGGCCGTCTTCAGTTCCCGCTCGGCGTGGCACTGGCCTCTGCCCCGGCACGGGAGCGCGGGAGGGGCACCCCGGCCGGTCCTGCGGCCGAGCCCCGCCGCGCGCTCAGGGGGGCCGGCCCGGGCGGCGACAGCGCCCCCTGCCGGCGCCGGGGCGCGGCCCGTGTCGTGGGTCCACCCCCGCGGGGAATGAGCCCCTAACCCCGGCGCTCCACGGCCCGGCCGCCGCCCCTACCGCGCTGGGGCCCCTCGACCAGGCCCTTCACGTCTCTCTCCGTCTCAGATGTCGTGGGTGCAAAATGGGCTCCTCCCAAACTGTCGTCCCCTCAGAGTGGTTGGCCCTACCTAGATAGTATTCACAAGAAGGGATCCCTCAGGGAAACATAAAGCCTCACCCAAATTATGGCAAATTATGGACGAATGAACTAAATGCCTCTCAGGCTCATCACTTAACTGGACTGAGCTTGCTGGTTCAGCCAGAGCGACGGTTCCAACTTTGCGCTAAAAAGCCCATCTAAACAGGAGAAAAGACACTGACACCTTGTGAAGTAGCCACTGTCTCGGGAAAGTGATGACTAGCCCGCATGGGGTGTGCTGGCAATGGCGTGACAGTCTGGGGATCCTGGTTCTTCACTGCCTCTTCTACGGTGTCCCGGCATCCTGTGCTTACCAGCCTTTGTGCCAGGATCACACTGGAAGGAGCCCCCTCTAAGGGGTCAGAGAGTGACGAAGGGTCAAATATTGACCCTGACTTGGAACAGCTACCGTCCAGCACTGTTACCAAAGGAAGCCACCTGTTTTACTTCACAGTGATCAACTCACTCACGAGGGGCTGGAGAAGGTGAAGCTGGCCAGCTGTGGACAATGCTGGGTTGTCCTGCAGCAGGAAATGGACCAGGTGGCATCAGTGTAAGCAGAGGCGGCTTGGTTCTGTGAGACACGCCCAGGTCTCATAATCAAAGGCAAAATGTGACAAGCTCACACATCAGAGTTGTTGAGGGCTAGACATTAACACAAGCACCTGGCACATAGTAGGCTCTTTAAAATGAGGATTTGATAATCAAGCTGTCTTGAGGTGAAAGTTATTACCCATCATTTGGGAGTAAAAAAAGCTTCAGCTTCTCACCACAGCGCATCAAAAGCCCATTAATCAAACTAGCAAGCCTCCGCCCCTTTTACCAACTCCCCAATGGTGCCACAGTCCAGCTAGCTAATTCACATTTAAAAATATGTATTTGACTTGGTAAGTAAATGTCAATTCTAGAAGCCAAGTGGGTAATCTGATCAGACAGCGGGAGAGTGTTCACTTCTCATCTCAAGGTCCATTTAGCTGGGAAGCTGAATTCGATGGTTTTCCAAGTTTGCTGAGAAGTGTCTGTTTCACTGTTACACTAAGGGAAAGCAGTTCAATGGTAGCAAAATTCATCTAATGCACCCAGGCTGGGCAAACCAGCAGGGAAACAAAGTCCTGCTCTGCTGAATGAGTCTGACCAGATACCTGCATCTTACATACTCCATGAGATTGGAATTCTTAGGGAAATGTAAGTTCATGTTCAACATCCAATGGATAGTGAATAGTTGAAACCAACTCTCCAGCTAATTGGCCTATAAAACTGTAAAACTGGCCTGGTGCAGTGGCTCACGCCTGTAATCATAGCTTTCTGGGAGGCCGAGGCGGGATAATCGAGCAAGAAGGTCAGGAGTTCAAGACCAGCCTGAGCAAGAGTGAGACCCTGTCTCTACTAAAAATAGAAAGAAATTAATCAGCCAACTAAAAATATATAAAGAAAAAATTAGCCGGGCATGGTGGCGCATGCCTGTAGTCCCAGCTACTCGGGAGGCTGAGGCAGCAGGATTGCTTGAGCCCAAGAGTTTGAGGTTGCTGTGAGCTAGGCTGACGCCACGGCACTCTAACACGGGCAACAGAGTGAGACTCTGTTTCAAAAATAAATAAAATAGGCCGGGCACGGTGGCTCATGCCTGTAATCCTAGCTCTCTGGGAGGCCAAGGCGGGCGGATCGCTCAAGATCAGGAGTTCAAAACCAGCCTGAGCAAGACCCTGTCTCTACTATAAATAGAAAGAAATTAATTGGCCAACTGATATAAAAAAAAAAATTAGCCGGGCATGGTGGCACATGCCTGTAGTCCCAGCTACTCGGGAGGCTGAGGCAGAAGGATCGCTAGAGCCCAGGAGTTTGAGGTTGCTGTGAGCTAGGCTGACGCCATGGCACTCACTCTATCCTGGACAACAAACCGAGACTCTGTCTCAAAAATAAATAAATAAATAAATAAATAAAATAAAACTGCAAAACAGTTAACCTGAAAGGAATCTAAAACTTCCTAGCAGGAAATGTTTCCCCTTTCCATAAACACAATGTTTTCCCTTCTCAGTATTGCAACTAGTCCATCTACACTTAGATTTGTCTCTGGGCAGAATCTGAGCTCACTTCACCAACTACACCCTCCACTTTATTTTTGAAACAGAGTCTCGCTTTGTTGCCCAGGCTAGAGTGAGTGCCGTGGCGTCAGCCTAGCTCACAGCAACCTCAAACTCCTGGGCTCAAGCAATCCTCCTGCCTCAGCCTCCCGAGTAGCTGGGACTACAGGCATGCGCCACCATGCCCGGCTAATTTTTTCTATATACATTAATTGGCCAATTAATTTCTTTCTATTTTTTTATAGTAGAGACAGGGTCTCGCTCAGGCTGGTTTCGAACTCCTGACCTGGAGCAATCCTCCCGCCTCTGCCTCCCAGAGTGTTAAGATTACAGGCGTGAGCCACTGCACCTGGCCAAATGTCCTCTTTAAACAATTGGAATAGTTATTCACTCATCTCTTAAAGAATTTGCGAGACCCTGTCTCTACTAAAAATAGAAAGAAATTAATTGGCCAACTAATATAGAAAAAAATTAGCCAGGCATGGTGGCGCATGCCTGGCTAATTTGAGTTTGAGGTTGCTGTGAGCTAGGCCGACACCACAGCACTCACTCTAGCTTGGGCAACAGAGCGAAACTCTGTCTCAAAAAAAAAAACCAGTAGTGATAGATTATCAGATGAACCCAGAAACACAATTGTTTAGGAATTTTTTGACAGTCAAAAATCCATGCCAGGCCGGGCGCGGTGGCTCACGCCTGTAATCCTGGCACTCTGGGAGGCCGAGGCGGGCGGATTGGTCAAGGTCAGGAGTTCAGAACCAGCCTGAGCAAGAGTGAGACCCCCGTCTCTACTATAAATAGAAAGAAATTAATTGGCCAACTAATATATATAGAAAAAATTAGCCGGGCATGGTGGCACATGCCTGTAGTCCTAGCTACTCGGGAGGCTGAGGCAGGAGGATTGCTTGAGCCCAGGAGTTTGAGGTTGCCGTGAGCTAGGCTGATGCCACGGCACTCACTCTAACCTGTACAACAAAGCGAGACTGTCTCAAAAATAAATAAATAAATAAATAAAATCCATGCCAGAGTAAAAAACTCCTCTACTTTTTGGGAGTCAAGCAGCTAACACAAGTGAAACAAGCAGGGCAGATGTGAAGCAAATCTGTCAGCCAAACAAAATGTCTAAGTACTCTGTGGACCATTTAAACTCTACATTTTTGGGAGGCTGAGGCAGGAGGATCATTTGATCCTGAGAGTTAGAGGTTGCAGTGAGCTTAGCGAGACCCTGTCTTAAAATAAATGCTATTAATAAATTTTACAAGCCGGAGATGGGTGAAATTTTTTAAGAGCCTATTAATGGAGGTCAGGGAATCCAGTTAAAATTAAGGCTTTTTGAAATCACTGGAGAAACAAGACCTGCAAGGATAGTCTAAAACAAAACATTCCTTCCTTCCAGTTTTTTTTTAAGATGGTCTTGGCGGGGCGTGGTGGCTCATGCCTGTAATTCTAGCACTCAGAGGCCCAGGCGAGAGGCTTGCTTGAGCTCAGGAGTTCGAGACCAGTCAGAGCAAAAGCGAGACCTCGTCTCTATTAAAAATAGAAAAAAATTAATCAGGCACTAAAAGTAGAAACAAAAAATTAGCCAGGTGTTGCGGCTCATGCCTGTAGTCCCAGCTACTTAGGAAACTGAGGCAAGAGGAACCCTTGAGCCCAGGAGTTGGAGGTTGCTGTGAGCTAGGCTGATGCCAGGGCACTCTAGCCTGGGCAACATAGTAAGACTATCTCAAAAATAAAGACAGGGTCTTGCTCTGTCACACTGGCTATCATGCAGTGGCATGATCCAAGCTTACTACAACCTCAAACTCCCAGGTTCAAGCAATCCTCCCACCTCCCCAGAGTGCTAGGACTACAGGTGTGAGCCACTGCACCCAACCACTTCCTTAAGGTTTTGAAACTAAATGTTAAGGATACCTTGCAAACTACTGTCCTCTATTCCAATTCATGTGGTTTTTAAATTCCCCTCATGAGCCGAGTATGGCACAGCTTTGGAAGAGCACAGCCCCTTCCCAGAGAATTACCTCAATGGCCATTATTTGCTCCTTTTTTTTAAATGTCCTTGAGCAAAGGAGCATGCACACTTGCTTAAGGTCCAGTCCAACAATTCCTATTGCAATTGGGCACAAGGCACACTGGCTACTCTGCAGGAATTTTCCTGGGTGCTATGGTTGTCATTTTGCTTTCTCACAGCCTAGTCCTCTTTTACAAGATTTGCAGAAACAGGATAATCTAGAGAGTGAAGCAACAGTTGGGAGCAAACAATTGCCTTAAAGGGATCCCAATTTGTGACATTTCCCAAAAGGAACATTATATTTGATTGTAACCTATACCCTAACAGCTCTAGAATCTCACCAGCTCATAAAACCACCAGCTGTGCTAAGCTGTAACTTTGTGAAACAATATTACAGGTTTAAGTATTAATATTAGCGCAAGACTAGCAAGACTACAGTATTGCCCCTTATCCATGGGGGATAATTCCTAGGCCACCCCCAGGGGCCACCTGAAGCCACGGATACTATCAACCCCTATGTATTTTTTGAACTCCTGACCTCGAGCAATCCGCCCGCCTCGGCCTCCCAGAGAGCTAGGATTACAGGCGCCTGGCCACTGCATGTATTTTTTCCTATTCACACATACCTATGATAAAATTTACAAAGTATTATGGTAAAATTTACAAATTATAGTATTGTCCTCAAGGTATAGGGCTAAAAACAAATTTACAAACTAGGCACAGTAGGAAATTGACAATTTTAACAATAAACTGTAATAAGTTATGTGAATGCAGTCTTCTCTGAATATTTTAAGACCACAGTTAACCATGCATAACTGAAACCTGGGATGAGAGACAACTGTGATTTTCTTCCTAGGGAAAAGTCCTTTTGAGACTTCAAAATACTATACCCTTTCCCTCAAACTGTTTCCTAAGTTTCAAATAAATCAGAATTTGTCCACTTTATACTGACCAGCTTGAAGTTTTTTCTATAGATACACCTATGATTACTGCTAAGCTATCTGACAAAGTTTTATTTTTGGTTTTATGGAGATATCATCTCACTGTATTGTCTGTGGTACAGGGCAGTGCCACCATTATAGCTCACAGTAAGCTCAAAGGGATGAGGCTCAAGTGATCCTCCTGCCTCAGCCTCCCTAACTGGGACCACAGGCATATGCCACTCCACCTAATTTTTGCATTTTTGATACAGACAGAATCCTACTGGCCTCAAGTGATCCTCCCCAAGTGCTGGGATTATAGGCATGAGCCACTGTGCCTGGCTTCAGTTTTTCCCCTGCCCCAGTAACCATGAATATGAACAAGGCAAAAAACTAGCTTATCGTCTAAATCCAACAGCAAGTAACATTTCTCTACAAAACAAGGAGAATGACCCCAGTCCAAAAAAAATCTTTATGTTCCTTTATTGGAGCAAGATTCCTGATTGGTATACAGTGATGTATTTACTAAACAGAGACCTGTGCAGAAATTACATACTATCCATCTAGACAGGTTTTTGTTACACTTTGCCTATTGATGGAATAGTTCCATTTATAAAGTTTTATACATCAAAAAGCTTTGAATTTGACCAGGCTGTCCATTAATTCACCTCTGAAAAAGTGGCATTTAATTTCAGCTACTATATTTTACAGCATTAAAAAGCTTATGCATTAGGGAGCTTCTCTGCACAATGGCATTGAGCAGACAGAGTTCATACCACCCAGATTCACAGTCAGAGAGCTTTATGCTAGAGAGAGATGGGACTTAGACAAAGTGACTCCTAACCACCAACATGGCCTTCTTACTCTGACAGCCTATTTTCTTGACCACATTTTACAAAGCCAATGAAGACATGCCAGTAACTGCCCCATGCATAACTTGGCATTAGAGCACCAGGTCTGTTTGATGGTGGTGGCAGGCACTATTTTATACCCAGCTAAAAGGCCCATTTTAAAAACTGTCAATTGGAGATAAAAATCAAGGGCACATTTGAGCATTCTGATATCCCAAATAACATATTTTCAGAAACCATGGCAATTGTATCCGTGTTGCCTAGCCGCGGACACATTTAATACATTGATTCAAATCCCTTTACTCAATCCACATAGCCCTGAGGTCATCCTGCAAAGTGCGTATCAAAAAATACGAAGTTAGGGTGACAAAGTTTGACAATGATGCTATACAAGTCAAACTTAGATCATAGAAAGTACATCTATTCTGAGAGAAAAGCATCAAATCCTTTGTGTACACATTTAGTTTTATTGTAACAAAGCAACTTGTACACTTTTAACGTTTAAAACTCAGCATCATCTTTCCTTTCCAGTGAAACAAAAAGAAAATTTAAAAATAAACAGGAACAAAATTACAATAGAGAATGTCAATTCCAAATAATATCCTACATGTTCTGCTGATTCTCCCATCGAGTGGCAGGGCTCAAGTCATCATTAGGAGAGAATTTATTTTAAAAGTGTCATCTTAAACTGCAAGGATGTCCGTTAAACATCACAATTAAACATGCCAAAGGAGAAGCCATGTTGTCAAAATGCCCACTTAACCCACCCAAACATCTCAAACCCACCCTTTGCTGACCTTCTATAACCCCATTTTTTTAAGTTTTTTTTTCTTTTTTTAAACAAGAGAAAGTAGACAGATACATGTTGGTAAATGCTAACTGTCCATATTCACATAGAGACACAGTGTACTCTCTGAGCCCAATATACAGAGAAAGGAGGAAAAAAGCTAGAATTCTATGCACTACTACACAGGGGCCTAGCACCCTCCAGCTTCCAGCAGAGCGAAGGGAGCAGGTTTTTCTTTTTTCCCACAGAGCTCGGTGGTGTTGATCCATACAGTTTTTGTTGAGACAGGAAGGGATAAAAATGAATTTGGAACAGAAAGGGGTAGAGATTCTTTTCCCATTGTATTCTGCAAGGTATTTTCCCCCAAAATAAGTTGAGAACCATGGTGTAGAGAAAAGAGACCTCAAGAACAGGGCCACTGAGCACAAGAGGAAAAAAAAAAAAAAAAAAAAAAAAAAGACTGCAACTTGCTCCCAGGGACTGGAGAAAATTTTAAAAAAGGAAGGTTGGAATCCATCAGTGTTCTGTTAGTCATCTTCTCCTTCATCCTCCTGAAAGAAAAGGTGGGCAGGGCAGTTAATCTTCATGGTTAATTCTAAAATCACTCACTAGCTTCCACAAGGATCATAATGGACCCCACAGAACATGATGACAATATGCTCCAGGGGGACTCAATTTACTCACTAAACCTATGTATAAATCTGCAAACTGACTGAAAGACCCAGTAATATTGTTTCAGATCAATTAGTAATGTCAGCTCTAACCAAATCATCATTAGGTACATTTCAGAACAGATAATCCAAACTAAAACCAATGTATCCCGATTTGACTATTTAAGAATTGTGTATGTCCAAAACATGGAAAGCTTTGTTGTTTAGAAGATAACTCAGAATATGACCAGCTACATACACTTTCACTGAGTATTGGCTAGGGAAAGACAAGGTTGGGTGATCATAAAAACCAACCAGAAAAACAGAACAAGTTAAATCATTAATACATACAACTGTATTAACTCCCCTAAAATAAAAAAAAAAAGAAAAAAAAAAAGTAAATCATTAATACAATGAATGAGCTTATCAAACATTTCCTTGATTCCTGGACAATAAAATAATGTATTATTCCACGAACTCCCACAATCAGCTCCAAGTCAGTTCCATTATACTATATATATAACCCCCAAAATAACACATTGATTTCTTCAAAAGTTATCTTTTTGGGTTTAGCCAAATTTTCTTTTACCTCTCCTTCCTCTCCTTCATCATCATCTTCATCTTCTTCACCTTCATCCTCATCCCCTTCTTCATCAATATCTTCCAAGCCTTCTTCTTCCTCATCATCATCATCATCTTCTTCTCCTTCCCCCTCTTCATCATCCATATCAGGAACCTTAAAAAAGCAAGTTACCTTACAAACCCATTTAAAACAAACAAACAAACAAACAAACAAACAAACAAATGACACAAGTATAACCTTGACTAAATGAACATTCTCAACTCACCAAGTAGTATTGTAATGGATTTGGCCAAATATCATCTTTGATGACCTCTCCTAATTCATCTGCACCTGCATCAGAATGGTCAGTAAACCAGGTAAAGAAGCTCTCTGGTTCTTCATGCTGCCTCTTCCTGCTGGCTTTATTCTGTGTTTGACTGGAACGTTTCGTCAAGTCCTAAAAAATGGAAAGAACTTTTGATACAATTTCTCCACAACAACTCCAGTAATTTAAAAAATAAGACTTTCCCCAAAAGATAGATATCAGCATACTACCTACACTATCATAATTATCTAAGAGCAACTGTAAAATTGTACAGCAGGTAAAAAGAAAGAAGTCTTAGAATCAGGACCACAATATTGTTTTCCCTGGAAGAGAAGGCAACAAATTTGAATTTTTCATAAATTAGTTCTACTCAAACAACCACAATACAGTTATGAATATTTAAAATATATTTTACTGGCCGGGCGCTGTGGCTCACGCCTGTAATCCTAGCTCTTGGGAGGCTGAGGCGGGCGGATTGCTCAAGGTCAGGAGTTCAAAACCAGCCTGAGCAAGAGCGAGACCCCGTCTCTACTATAAAATAGAAAGAAATTAATTGGCCAACTGATATATATATAAAAAATTAGCCGGGCATGGTGGCACATGCCTGTAGTCCCAGCTACTCGGGAGGCTGAGGCAGAAGGATCACTCGAGCCCAGGAGTTTGAGGTTGCTGTGAGCTAGGCTGACGCCACGGCACTCACTCTAGCCTGGACAACAAAGCGAGACTCTGTCTCAAAAAAAATAAAATAAAATAAAATAAAATAAAATATATTTTACTGCTTAATGAAAATGTACATGGATTTTGGGAAATGGCAAGCCATTTAAAGAGTTTAATCGCATTGTAGAAAAAAACTTAGTCATTTATTCCAATTGTTAAACGTACACTATAATCTAATGACAACTGTAAGCTATTGTAGTATTTGGCTTCAACACACTGGAATTTTTAACACATTACATTACCAAAGCACCACGTACAGGTTAAGTGGTTCAACTAAACCAAAATATGTAAAATGATATTTATGTTCAACTTCTTTGGAGCATACCTTTCCAGATTTCCATTTGATTTCAGTGGACTTTGAAGATGGATCACCACTCTCATTCAGATGAAATTCTTTGGAGAGAACTTTATTTTCGAAGTAAGGATTTTCATCAAAATACTGTAATAAATAATCGGAGGATTAGAAATCAATATAAACAACTCTTCTAACCAAAGCTAAAGTCAATTTCCATCATGGCAAAAAAGATAAGTCATGGATACTTACAAAATCTATTCTGTAACCTGATTTAATATCTTCAAATTCTGTCACTTCAACTCTGGTCAAATAATGCAGTGCCTCTTCGTCCTCCTCCCCAAGCAGTGCAGACACTAGACCAGAAAAGTATAGGTCAGTCAAATTTCCAATAAGGAAACATTAACAAACAACTTTGGTGATCCCTTATAAATTTCCCAAAATTTGCTGCACACAGTGGCATAAGACAATAATCCCAGCTACTCAAGAGGCTGGAACAGAAAGATCTCTTCTTGAGCCCAGAGTTAGGAGTACAGCCTGGGCAACATAACAAGCCCCCATCTCGTTAAAAATTCCAAGTCCAGGCCGGGCGTGGTGGCTCACACCTGTAATCCTAGCTCTCTGGGAGGCCGAGGAGGGCAGATTGCTCAAGGTCAGGAGTTCAAAACCAGCCTGAGCAAGAGCGAGACCCCGTCTCTACTATAAATAGAAAGAAATTAATTGGCCAACTGATATATATATAAAAAATTAGCCGGGCATGGTGGCACATGCCTGTAGTCCCAGCTACTCGGGAGGCTGAGGCAGGAGGATTGCCTGAGCCCAGGAGTTTGAGGTTGCTGTGAGCTAGGCTGACGCCACGGCACTCACTCTAGCCTGGACAACAAAGTAAGACTCTGTCTCAAAAAAAAAAAAAAAAAAAAAAAAAAAAAAAAATTCCAAGTCCAAACTCAGTGAGCATCTTTGGTTTTATAAACCTACTATTCACTAAAGGCAAATTGTTCAGTGTCAAGATGTCACTATCTTTCATCAAGCAATTAAATGGAGTTCCAAGTTAGAGAATTACCTCTTCTAAACAGACAAAAAGCATTAATTCCAAGTCTTCTCTCTTCTTTGAGGGTTTCAACCTCTGCATGCAACTCAGCATGCTGGACTAAGTCCTCACCAAGGTTCCTCCAAAAAATAAGCACCCTATGTCCTTTAATAATGCTCTGTCCACAGCATACCTTGTGGATGGTTGACGAATGTTGTTACCCAAAAATTTGGGATTTTGGCGATCAACTCTGACCTCTTCTGAAAAAATGGTTGGCGGAGTTTGTTATATTTCTGTTCTACTTTCAAAATCTCCTCACTGGCTTGTTCATTAAGTCTGAAGTAAATGAAAAGGCATGTTGACAATGATGGTATTTGACAAATAGAAAAACTGATAAACTACAGGATGTATATTTACTCTTATTAGCTTTAGAACTGTACAAAGTACCTATTACATAATATTCTTATCTCCTAAGTTTATAGTTACAGACTAAAAGTTAAAACTAAGATGGCAATCTTACCTGCTTTATCAATAGGCACTCAATAATGAACTGCTCTTAAGAGTGCCCAAACTGAGCATTCTGGTAACATTGTGTATTTACTTCATCTACTCTATTTCCAGGCAAACTTCAATTCTATTTCCCTCAGGCAGGATTTTTCTAGATGAAGCTGCTAATCAAGTAACAAAGTTATAATGCAAGTTAGAGCAACATTGATGCCACACTGCTAAACTATCAGAAGTCCTACACTGCAATTCAGACAATTTGTAGCCTTTGAAAACAAACCCAATCTTTGCAAGGTCAATGTACTTTCATCAAAAACTTTTGTGGGTGTACAAATATTTCACAGAAAAATAATAACACTGAATCTACATAGTACTTCCAACCAAGTTATAATCATCTCCCCTTAGCCAGTCGATACAGATCTGACCAGTTTCAATGATCTGACCATGCTATTAGATGCATCTCAGAAAATTTCTCCAAATTAAGAAAAAAATGTTACCTGTCTATTTCATTTTGTACTTCATCAATATGTTCAATTGCTTCCTGCTGCTCTTTTTCTGTAAGAAAAAGGATCATAAAACTTAATTCTAATTAGAAGACAAATTTAACTAGTTTCTCAGATGTTAAAAAGACTGTCTGGGATACCTAAAATTACATCTTAATAAAGCTGTTAAACAGTGCTTACTACAAAGTATGCTCTCCACATGCTCACGTATATAGTTGACAAATTACTTTTTAATTAAAAGACCATTCGCAAATCACATCATCTGCTAGGTTACTCAGAAAACATTTTCCTGTAGTACTTAAGAGTTCCATTACAAGAGACCAATCAGTAAGATTTCTATTATTCAGAAATCTTGTTTATTATTTAGCAGATTATGCACTTGTAATACAATAGTACCACTTGCTAACTAGAATATGGAAACTAACTCATGGCAATGACACCTTAGGCCACCATCATCTATCCCAATCATAAAACCACTTTCCATACAAAGTTGAAGATTTTCCTCAATACCTATTACAAAGAAGACAACAGACACACCTACAAAGACAGGAAAGGCACTCACTCTGAACTATCCCACCATCCTAAACACTCAACCTTTGCCTTCCTAGAACCCCAGAATTTGAATCTCAATTTTCCAACACATCCAATGCAGTTCAGGCGGGCTGACTTCAGATTCAGCCCCACTCAATTTTGGAGCACACGATTACTGGGAACTACGAGGTCAGAAATCTACGATGCACGGAAGAGAGAGGGAGAAAAGGGGGTGTGCTCTGGAATAGGTGCCCTTTTGTCCTGTAAGGACTACAAGCCCCACAAAGCTAAGTGGGTGTGAAGGGGCCTGATCGCGCAGTTCATTTCCGGTAACCAACCCGGGATTGGCAGCCCCCCTGCCGAGAGCCTTCCCGGCAAAGGATAGGTTTCCCAAGAGCCATTTTAAAGACCCCCAGTCCCCTGGCCGCCGCTCCAAGCTGCTCCGCACGCTGGCGCGACGGGGTGGCCGCCCCACGTGGGGAGAGCGCCCAGGCCGGCCGGAGCATCCTCCCGGCCGGCCCAAGCCCAGCGTTCGGCCGGCCGCGTGCTCCCCCGCGCCCCCACCCCGCCCCAGCTCGAGGCAGAAGCCCCGCCGAGGCCAGCCTCCGGGCGGGGGTGCCGGGGCGGCCGCCGCTGCGGGCCGGGCGGGAAGGGGAGCCGCGCGGGAGGCCGGGCTCGGGGCCGCGTCCGGCCGCACCATGTGGCGGCGGCGGCGGCTGATGGGAGCGAGGCATCATGGCGGAGCACAATAAAGAGAGGCTTCTCGGGAGGGAGGGAGGGGGAGGAGAGCGAGGGAGGGGGGAGAGGAAGGGGGGGTCTCCTCCGCCCGCGCCGAGCAGGCCGCAGCGCCCCCGTCTCGCAGCGCCGGCCGCCGCCACGGCGCCACCCAGGTCCCCGGCCCCGCCGCGCACATAAAAGGGCGCCGAGCCCGCGGGCCGCGGCCCGGCTGCGCCGCCCCCCGCCCGGCGCCCCCCGTGCGCCCCGGGCCCCGCGGCGGCCTGCGGGCCGGAGCGGGCGGCGAAGATGGCGGCGCGGGCCGGCCCCCGGCCTCGCCTGCTCCTCACCTGAGGTCTCGTCGGCCCCGTCGTGGTTGGAGTTGAGCTCCTTTTTACTGACTTTGGCCGCCGGCGCCGACATGGTGCTGCTCCGCGGTCGGGGGGGGAGCGGGGAGGGGGAGAGAAGGGAAGGCGAAGGGGGCGGGCAGGCGGCTTCCCCTCACGCCACACGCGCGGGCGCTCGCTCGGTCCGGCCGCCTCCTCCCGGCGCTCGCTCGCTCGGTCGCTCTCCCTCCCCCTCTCTCGCTCGCGCGCGCTGTCCCCGCGGCCTGACGACGAGGGAGGGGCTGGGGCGGCGTGCCGGGCCCCGGCCGGGGCTCCTGCTTACGGAGGGGAGGCGGCGGCGGGCGGCTCGGCTCTCTCACTCGCGCTCCGCGCTCCAGCTCGCTGCTCGCTCTCCCCAGCCGCCTCCTCCTCCACCACCTCCTCCTCACGGCGAGGGGCGGGCGGCAGAGCGCAGGCGCGCCAGGCTCCGCGCGCACGCCCCGCCCCCGGCCGGAGAGGCTCGCGCCGCGTCGCCATTGGCCGGGGCGCCGGGACGAGGGGGCGGAGCGGCGGCGAGGAGACACAGGCCGGGCCAAGAGGCGGGAGGAAGGAGCGCCGCGACGTACGGGCCGGCCCCCGCGCCGCGCTCCCCTCCCCCGCTTTCCCCTTCTCCAGCCCGACCCGGGACATTTGCGCGCGGCGGGCGCGCGGCGGCCCGAGGGGCGGGGCCTCGCACGGCTGCGCGCGGGCCCCAGGGCGGCGCGTCACGTGGTGGCGGAGTGGCTTCCCTTCTCCACGGGGCGCGGAGGGGCGCCCGGAGAGGGGTGTCCACAGCCCCCAGAAGTGCGGGCCTCGTGGTAGCCCGCCTTAGCCTCGGGATGCCGAGCGCCACCCGGCGCCCTGGCTCGGGAAGGGGGCACCCCCGTCCTGGATTCCAGGTGGGGACGCTGCGGTTGGACGCAAACTCGGGCTTGAGTGTCCATTCTGCTCCCAGGGCCATCCTGGCTTTTAGTCCGTGCTCTGCCCAGCGGGCTATGTATCCTTGGGCAGGTCACCTTTCCTCTCTGAACCCATTTCTGTTATGAAATTATAAACATTGTGTCAGTTGTGACACTTAAGCTGCGCTACACTTAAACTAGAAGTGCTGCGAAGAAGGGGAGGTGCCACATTCAAACGCGGGTCCTTTTTGGGGAAACTCGGTCCCTAGTGCTCCCAAGAAACCACACTGAGTGCTAAGTGCAAGTCCCAGCAGGGCATGGCATAGGCGGTGTTCCGTACCCTTCACCACATCAGAGATGAACCGGGACAGCAAGGCCTGCTTTAGAGGCAATGCCCTGAACCACGAAGTGGGGCACAGGCATTTCTGTTTAATGCTTTCCATATAATGCGATGCACCACACTCTGCTACCTCCCCTCAAGGGCCCCAGTACAGGGATCACAAAAAGCCTGAAATCTCTCCCTGGGTGTTTGTAACCAGAATTTGGAGTTGGATTATTTGCCTTCCAGCACTCACATTTTACAATCAGCTCTTAAGCTCAAGCAGTGTCTTTAATGTTCAAGACAGTCCATGGTGGGTGATTGATAAATGTTAAATAAATGGCATACAGTCAATGGGCAGAGTATGCAAACAACCGTCTTCTTGAAACATTCCCCCAAACCCAGCAATTCATGTAATCCTTCCCCTCCAAACTATCTCAACTGGAAAAGCTCTTTAAAAGAAGAATTATTAACACCAATGATAAACTGGTAAAATGTTTGACAACCAGTTCCCAAGGAAGAGAAACAAAGAAACAAAAGCCCCTGATTTGTAGCATTCGTTGATTTCAGTGATGCTTTCAGCATAGCCAATTTCAAGCTGCTACTCTGAGGTCAGGAAACAGTTGCAAAGAAATATCACAATTGGTTCTAGCAAGAAGGCTCTGCTCTGCCCTGCGACTGCAGCATGTACCATGGGCCACAGGCTGTGATGACCACAAGCATTTCTGCTTCTGCTCCCTTACTCCTCACAAAACACAAGGTAGATTTTAGTATCCTCGTTTCATTGATAAACTAAACTTTGAAGCAAAGTGACAGAACCAAGACTTTAAACCAGGCTGTTGACAAAACCCTTACCCTAAAACAGTGTTTTTCAATTTTTAAAAATGTGACCAACAGTAAGAAGTACATTTAACATCATGACCCAGTACACACAAAACAATATTTACCCTAAGGGTGATATGACTGTAATTTTGTATTAGATTTTTTGTAATGCAGGTCTCACCCCACTAAATTGATTTCATGAATGGAAAGAAACTCAGTCTGAAAAACACTGTGCTGAGGACTGCTGCTTCCATCCACAAAGCCTGCTCCCCAGCGTGGTAACCACTGAGCCCCAGCATCTCCTAAGTGCCTGATCTACCTGCTCCCCACACATCTGTAGGGGTCCCAGGGAACCTTGTAATGCCTCCTGCCTACCCAATGGGCTTCCAAAAAGGCGCTTTTCTAACCTTCCCCACTACCCTTGCAGCCATCCCACTCCTCTTCCTGTCCTTTCCCACAGCACTTCTCCAGATGAATGCAAGGAGCACACGAAAGTGGAAGAGAAAGCAAAAGGGCAAGAGTGCTGAACAAGGGAGTGGCCTGGGCACACTAAGAGGTCATTCACGGTCTCTCCTGCTCTGCAACACCAGCAGCTCTGCAGTCTGTCCTTGGCCTCTCACCTCTCAGAATTCCTCCCACTCCTTCCCTTCCCAGCTTCCTTTGAATAGAGAACCCCACAGCCAGAAAGATGCTGGCAGTCCCCACAGTGCTGCAATGTCCCAAGGGCTGACAGGGCAATCTTCCACTAGGATGGCCTTGAGTGCCCCCAACCCCTCATACACCTCCTTTGAGCCTCCTTTTCCAGATGTGTGAAATAGGAATGTCCACAGCTCACTGCTGTCCTAAGGGCAGTAGGGGCAGAGAAGTGATTGGCACAGTGCTTGGCAGATCATCAGTGCCAACTGAGCAGCCAGAACTGTCACTTGGATTTAGATGAATCACCTCAGAGGGACAGTGAATGGTCTTCCCGTCCCTTCTGGTTCTGTTAATTCTTGTGGGAAGCTAAATGGAAGGACCAGGTGGACTCACCCACATTTTGCTGTCCACAAGTGAAAAGGAATTTACTGCCCATCACTAGAACGCTGATTATGTGCCAGTCGCTGTCTTAGTGCTCTTCCTAAATTAAAGCCTCACAGCAAGCCTGGACATAGGTACTGTTGAAGCCACTTTCCAGTGGAGGAAATAAGCACGGATTGTGTCTTATGTTGCTTGCTGGAGAAGGTAGGTTTAAACCCTGGCAGTCCCCACACTGGGGCATCAGCTGGGCAGGAGGTCTTTGCATCCCATTTGGAAGGCAAGGGACTGAGACCCAGTAAAGTGACACAGC
Source organism: Microcebus murinus (assembly GCF_040939455.1). Classification (NCBI taxonomy): domain Eukaryota; kingdom Metazoa; phylum Chordata; class Mammalia; order Primates; family Cheirogaleidae; genus Microcebus; species Microcebus murinus. Next base: position 87,296,404 of record NC_134115.1, on the reverse strand, counting down.
TCCACAGGAGCACGGAGACTAGGACTCCTAGTCCAGTGCTCCTTCCACAAATGTGGCTGACCCTCAAGCCAAATCAGTGCTTCCTGGCTGCTTTTGTATCTTGTACCAATCCAAACTCAACCCAAAAAGGGCCCACCACATCGTTTAGGGATGTTATTAGGAAGACCTAATTACAACAACAGTCAACTTTGTCTCCAGCTCTAGGCTGTGTCTGCGAAATACAACCCCCACCTCCAAGTTTAGTGGTCTAATGGGGGAAGAGCAGGCAGGAAACTGATGATTACAATGTAATGACACCAGGGCCAGGACAGAGAGAAGCTGGGCAGAAGAGGGCTCCCAATGACCAGGAACTGAGTTCACAGGGGAATGCCTGCAAGAAATGGCTTTCTGGCCGAGAGCTGGAGGGTGTGCACAGGAGAGTAATCCTTACAGAGGACAAATGGGTGTACAGGCCCCAAGGAGACAGTGTAGACTCCCAGGAGGGGAGGAAAGGTTGAGAGTACCAGAGGGAGGCCTCCAGACTGAGAGTGTGACCAGGAGCCATTGGGAGGGACCAGGTGGGTGGCCCCGGCGACTCTTAGCACCTGGAGGGCAATGGGGAGGAAAGGGAGGGTTTTAAGCCAGGGACTGGGCCACAGGATTGGCTTTGCTTAGCCCAGATGGCAGGAGGAGGAAGCTGGAAGCCAAGAGGAGGAGGTGGCAGTAATTCAGGCCACAGTTGTGGGCCGCCGGCGGCACAAGACAGAGGTGGACGGGTATGAGTGGGATTGAGGAGGTAGAGCCACCAGGGATCGGGGATTTGGCTGGACGTGGAGGGTGAAGAAGAGGCCTCCGCCTGGCTGGTGGTGCCGCCTGCCAAGACAGGGAGCCCCGGGAGAGAGTTTGGAGGCTGGGAGACAAGCGCAGGGCCAGTGGTGCGTTGGGGGCAGGGATGAGCTCCCACGTGCTCCGGGTCTCCCAGTTTCACCCCTTCCGTTCTTTCTTCACATAAACCTGGTACACCTACCCCAAGCTTAAAACCGTTCAGGGGAGTTTGGGGTCACATCTCAAGAGGAATTAGGGAGCGTTAAAAGTTACAGCGTCAATCTTTGCAAATCCCCTAAATTTCCAATAAAATGTAATGCAGAAGCATACCTTTCTTCTTCGGCAAGCCCGGAGAGGCCGAGGCGTCCTCTGGCTTCGGGGCAGCAGGCGGTCTTGGTTTCTTCTTCTGAGGCGGGAGCGGAGACTGGCGTTTGGGGGCCATGCTGCCAGGAAACGCCAAGAACCACACCGAGGTATGCGTGCTGGGCTGCAAGGAGCTCAGGAAATTGAGGCAGCCCCAGGTGCTGGGGGTTTAAATCTGCTCTGGAGCCGCCCTGCCTGGAGGGGATATTTACATGACAGTGGGACAGACGCCCCATGCCCCCTCCCCCAGCCCCATTCCTTCCCACCACCCTCCAATCAGGATAAACTTCTTTTAGTTGCCCTTTGCCCCACTCAGCAGGAGCACTCTTGGCTTTAGAGGAGGGGGCAGGTTCTTCCTGGTTCTGTGCTGTCCACATCTCCTGGTCTTCACCGGAAACACCAGCAGCCCATCTCCGGTTCCCAATCCCGCAGGTAGGCAGGCCTGCCCCTGTGGAGAACTTGGCCTTTTCTTTTTCTCCTTTGGCCTCCAGAGGATTTAAACACATGGCGCTGCCTCACCTCACCCTGGGACATTCCTCAGTCACCCCCACCCCCACCCCAATGTCTGGCTAACGCCTTCCTAACCTCCCGGTCTCTGATTGGAGGGAAAGGCTTGTCAATCAAGAATTACAAAGGGGGGAAAAAGCAAATACCCTTGAGAAGAGTGGAAGCATCCATCCATTCTTCTTCACATACTCCAGAGAACAGAGATTAAGAGCTAGAGGGCATCTTATCTGGGGAGGAGGAGGTCAGAACCCCCAGTGCCTTTGGGGGCCTGTAGATTGGTACAACCACTCTGGAAAACTGGGCCAGGTCTGCCAGAGCTGACTGTGTGTGCTCCCTTACCCAGCAGTCCTCCCACTATATCCTCAGCAGAAAGGCATACACATGTGCCGATATATGTACAAACATGTTCACAATAGCAATTCCTAATAGCCAAAATCTGGAAACAGTACAAATGTCTGTTGGGGGGTAGGATGAGTACATTGTAAGATATTCATTCAAGGGAATGTTATAAAAGCTATGAAAATAAATGAACTACAGCTACACAGAATGATGTGAATGAAGCCTCCAAACATAATGTTGAGTGGACAACACAAGATACAAAATAGTATACACTGTGATTTCATTTGTATGAAGTACAAAAACAGGTAAAACGAATATATGCTGTTAGAAGCGTAGTGTGTTTTGAGTATGCTTGACTTGAGGCAGTAAGGGGGTGTGTCGCAGGGATGTCACTAAACGGGGACATGAAGGGCCTCTGAGATCCTGGTGACGCTCAGTTCCTCGATGGGGTCTTACTACAACTGTGTATGGATTTATGAGCCCTGGTTTTGTTGGGGGTTTTTTTTGTTTGTTTGTTTTGTTTTTTGAGATAGAGTCTTACTTTGTTGCCCAGGCTAGAGTGAGTGCCATGGCGTCAGCCTAGCTCACAGCAACCTCAAACTCCTGGGCTCAAGCAATCCTTCTGCCTCAGCCTCCCGAGTAGCTGGGACTACAGGCATGCACCACCATGCCTGGCTGATTTTTTCTCTATATATTAGTTGGCCAATTAATTTCTTTCTATTTCTAGTAGAGACGGGGGTCTCGCTCTTGCTCAGGCTGATTTCGAACTCCTGACCTCGAGCAATCCACCTGCCTAGGCCTCCCAGAGTGCTAGGATTGCAGGCATGAGCCACCACATCCGGCCTGTTGTGGGTTTTTTTGTGGGCAGAGAAAGGTCTCACTCTGGCACCCTGGCTAGAATGCAATGGTGTCATAGCTCACTGCAACCTCAAACTCTTGGGCTCTTGCTCTTGCTCAGACTGGTCTTGAACTCTTCATCTCAAGCAATCCTCCTGCCTTGGCCTACCAGAGTGCTAGGATTACAGGCGTGAGCCAGTGAGCCACCAATATTTGTTTCTGTGTGTTGTATCCTATTAGTTACCGTTTTAAAATAATAAAAAAAAAATTTATACCATTGAGGTTTGTGTAATAATTACACTTTTTTTTATTTTTTATTTTTATTTTTTTTTAAGCTAGTCAAGCGTGGTTGTGGGGAATAATTACACTTTTAACAAAATGAATGTCAATACTGATAAAGAGCTGAGCTCTCTCTGGTGGAGGACTCAACCCATGGCCTCAAGCAATCTTCCTGCCTCAGCTTCCCAAAGTGCTGGAATTACTGGCTTGAGCTACTTCATCTCTACCACATTTTTTATTGCTTTTATTTTTTTGGTTGAGTAAATATGCTTTGTTTTATTTAAGCCTCAACAGTGAAAATGTAGGCTGTTCCTATTGTTTGGTCATTATAAACAACACTGTGATGTACATCCAGCAGCTAAATCTTGGCACATATACATAACTATTTCCTTAGAATACATTCTTAGAACTACAATTGTTGAGTGAAAAGTGTGTAAAATAGTAAGGGATTTTAACTTGTTACCAAATTGTCTAGTTGCTGTCCTGCAGTATTTGTATATATTTCACTGAAATTAGCCTCATTCCCTGAACTTCATATTTGGTAGGTGGAAAAGTTTATCTCAGAGTTGGTATTACTGATAAAATTGAACAATTTTTCATATGCTTCTTTTTTTTTTTTTTTTTTTCTCATAGGCCACAAGCAGGAATCATATGCTTCTTGACTGATGGTATTTCTTCTTTTGTAATTTGCCCGTTCATGTCAATTTGCTCAATTTTCTATTAGGGTGTTTATCTTTTCTTTATTATTAAGTGTAATTTATATATTATGTATACATGGCCAAGACGGGTAGATGGCTCAAGGTCAGGAGTTCGAAACCAGCCTGAGCAAGAGCGAGACCCCGTCTCTACTATAAATAGAAAGAAATTAATGGCCAACTAATATATACAGAAAAAATTAGCCGGGCATGGTGGCGCATGCCTGTGGTCCCAGCTACTCAGGAGGCTGAGGCAGGATTGCTTGAGCCCAGGAGTTTGAGGTTGCTGTGAGCTAGGCTGATGCCATGGCACTCACTCTAGCCTGGGCAACAAAGTGAGACCCCGTCTCAAAAAAAAAGAAAAAGACATGCCTGTGTACTGACTGAGATTATAGTCCATGTCAAAAACTGTGATAAGTATGAACAAAACTCTATAGGTCTGGAGAAAATGGAACAAATAAATCTATTGGCAGAATCAAAGAAGTTTAAACTGGGTCATTAAGAATGAATTGATAGAAGGGGATTTCGTTTTGAGATGATGAAAGTGTTCTAAAATCGACTGTGGTGATATTTGCATAATTCTGTGAATATACTAAAAATCATGGAATTGTACACTTTAAATCAGCAAATTGTATAGTATATAAAATATATGTCAATAAAGGTGTTAAGCCGGGCGCGGTGGCTCACGCCTGTAATCCTAGCACTCTGGGAGGCTGAGGCGGGCGGATTGCTCGAGGTCAGGAGTTCGAAACCAGCCTGAGCAAGAGCGAGACCCCGTCTCTACTATAAATAGAAAGAAATTAATTGGCCAACTAATATATATATAAAATTAGCCAGGCATGGTGGCGCATGCCTGTAGTCCCAGCTACTCGGGAGGCTGAGGCAGCAGGATCGCTTGAGCCCAGGAGTTTGAGGTTGCTGTGAGCTAGCCTGACGCCACGGCACTCACTCTAGCCTGGGCAACAAGCGAGACTCTGTCTCAAAAAAAATAAAAAAATAAAAAATAAAGGTGTTAAAATAGGCCAGGCATGGTGGTTCATGCCTGTAATCCTAGCACTCTGGGAGGCCAAGGCGGGCGGATTGCTCGAGGTCAGGAGTTCAAAACCAGCATGAGCGAGACCCCGTTTCTACTATAAAAATAGAAAGAAATTAATTGGCCAACTAATTTTATATATATATAATTAGCTGGACATGGTGGTGCATGCCTGTAGTCCCAGCTACTTGGGAAGCTGAAGCAGCAGGATTGCTTGAGCCCAGGAGTTTGAGATTGCTATGGGCTAGGCTGATGCCACGGCACTCACTCTAGCCTGATGCCATGGCACTCACTCTAGCCTGGGCAACAAAGCGAGACTCTGTCTAAAGAAAAAAAAAGAAGAAGTTGGAGGCCAGATGTGGTGGCTCACACCTGTTATCCTAGCCCTTTGGGAGGCTGAGGGGAGAGGATTGCTTGAACCCATTAATCTGAGAGCAGCCTGGGCTGTATCACAAGACCCCAGCTCTACAAAAATAAAAATTAGCTGGGCATGATGGTGCACCTGTAGTCTCAGCTACTCCAGAGGAAGATCCCTTGACCCTAGGAATTCCAGGCTGCAGTGAACTAAGATTGTGCCACTGCTCTCAAGCCTGGGTGATACAGCAAGATCTCATTTCAAATAATATTTAGATAGCTATATCTACATATTTATATACACTTAAGTCTGTTTCTGGACTTAATTGATGTCTATGATTATTCCAGTATCAGTTCTACATTTTTCTTTTTTTTTTTATAGAAAGAGTCTCCTTCTATGGCTGGGCATAGAATGCAGGTGGAGTGGAGTCATCATAGCTCACAGCAACCTCAAACTCCTGGGCTTAAGCCATCCTCTTGCCTCAGCCTCCGGGAGTAGCTGGGACTACAGATGTGTGCCACATCGCCAGACTAATTTTTCTTTCTTTTCTTTCTTTCTTTCTTTTTTTTTTTTTTTTTTGAGACAGAGTCTTGCTCTGTTGCCTGGGCTAGAGTGCTGTGGCATCAGCCTGGCTCACAGCAACCTCAGACTCCTGGGCTCAAGCAATCCTTCTGCCTCAGCCTCTCGAGTAGCTGGTACTACAGGCATGCGCCACCATGCCCGGCTAATTTTTTTCTATATATTTTTAGTTGTCCAATTAATTCTTTCTATTTTTAATTGAGACAGGGTCTCACTCTTGCTCAGGCTGGTCTCAAACTCCTGAGCTCAAACGATCCACCCACTTTGGCCTCCCAGAGTGCTAGGATTACAGGTGTGAGCCACCAGGCCCAGCTGAGATAACTGATTTAAATGGCACTGTGTATCTAAATTTTAGTTCCCTTCCTAAAAACAAAACTATATACTCAGCTGCATGGTGAATCATTCCTTGTTTCTGAACTTCAGTTGGTTGTTTAATCTGTACAATGGGAACTGTAAGCCCTATATCTTGGAATCACGAACATCCTGTTGCTTCATCTCCACTGTCCACCTGTAGGGTCACACCAGCCCCTAAACACAAAGAGCATGTGCAGAACAGGCACTTTAGTTATGGCTGCTAGTTAACATACTCATTCAGGTGCCAGAGTCGTTTAATCTTCACAATGACCAGGTGCGGTAACTATTGTTATCCTCCCACTTTATGTGCATTTGTTCAATCGGGCACATGCTTACTGAGGACCTATGCTGGATGGGCACTGGCTGGGCCCTGGTGAATTTAGGCACAGGACACAATGGTCCTAGAGCAGGGGGGCTGGGAAGACACAGACCATAGAGCCCAAGACAAAGGTGAATGCAGAAGACCAAGTCAAGAGCCTCCAAGAAGGCAGCCGACCAGGGGTGCTAAGGCAGATAACAAGGAAGGCCTCTCAGTCAAGTTTTCAGTAGGTCTAAGAAGATACTACTCGGCCGGGTGTGGTGGCTCATGCCTGTAATCCTAGCACTCCCAGAGGCCGAGGCGGGTGGATCAATCAAGGTCAGGAGTTCGAAACCAGCCTGAGCAAGAGCGAGACCCCATCTCTACTAAAAATAGAAAGAAATTGGCCAACTAAAAATATATAGAAAAAATTATCCAGGCATAGTGGCGCATGCCTGTAGTCCCAACTACTCAAGAGGCTGAGGCAGAAGGATTGCTTGAGCTTAGGAGTCTGAGGTTGCTGTGAGCTAGGCTGATGCCATGGCACTCTAGCCCAGGTAACAGAGTGAGATTCTGTCTCAAAAAAAAAAAAAGAAGAAGAAGAAGAAGATAATACTCCATTTGAGACTCAAAAAATAAGAAGGAGAGTCAGATGTGGTGGTGCCTGTAGTCTTAGCTACTCCGGAGATTGAGGCGGGAGCATGCCTTGAGCCCAGGAGTTTGAGGCTGCAGTGAGCTATGATGATGCCATTGTACTCCAGCCTGGGCCACAGAGTGAAACCCAGTCTCTGAAAAAACAAACAAACAAACAAAAAAAGAATTAAAAAGAAAAAAAAAGGAGCCAATGCCTCACAGAGCTGGAAGGCAAGCATTCCAGATTCCAGGCAGAGGGAACTGTGGCACAGAGAGGGATAGGAAGGGCATGAGGTTACACAGCACAGCAAAAAAGAGCCAAGATTTGAAAACCTCATGCCAGAGCCCTGACTCTCATCAGTGACTTCATGAATACAAGAGCTGCTATCCTGGGGGGGGGGGTCACATGCAGGATGGTCCTAATAAAAATCATGCTTGCTTGCTTGCTCCTGGGTGGATGGATTCATTCTGCAGCTGTGCTTGAGTTTGGGAGAAGGATTTATCATTCAGGCCCCAGCTTGGAAAGGGGCAGGAGATAATGGAGTTCCACCTGGTTGTCCCTCCCTTGCTTCCCCAATTCCAGCTCTGAGAGAGCTGTTTAATGAGTTTATTAAGGCCCCTTTGTCTTCAGTCTTGAGAGCTGGGGCCTTTCCAGGTGGGGGCCGGCTGAGGGGAGGACTAGGCGGAAGTGAAGCCAAGATGGATGGTGAGAGGGTGGAGACTGGAAGGGAATCTTGGACCCTGAAGGGATTGAATTGTCTTCTCAAATGTCACCTCCTCTAAGAGGCCTTCCTAGTCTGCCCTGGATAAAATTGTTGTTCCCAGAGACACCTTTTTCCTTCTTGGGTACCCTCCCCATTTTAGTTTTCTTCTGGCACTTGGCTCATAGTAGGCATTTGATTAATATTTGTTGAATAAAACAGTTATTTGTGCTCTTCCTTTAAGAGGCATAGGGTTGGGCCTTTTATCATCTCTGCCTTCCCACCCCTCCATCCATCTCCCCAGTGGTGAACACCACCTGGCAATAATGACCCTATAATTCTTGCAAACACCTTTCATGCTGTAATTATTTTATTTGTACAATGGCAACTCTCAGGTAGTAAATTTCAAGAAAGCTGGGCTGCTGGGTAGTACAGCCAGCTCCCAAGCACAGTGCCTGACACCTAGGTGCTGGATAGTCATTTACTGAGTGAAAGAGTAAATGAATGAATGAATGAATGAATGCATAGTTGGTAAAGGCATCCCAAGGCTAAGCTGGGAAGCCTGCCTGGGTGACTTTGAGGTAATGCCAACTAGCCAGAACTCCATGGGACTTTTCAAAGTAGCCCTTCACTAATACTGCTTTAACTTTAAGTAGTCCTGAAATATCTCTTAAGTAGGTCTTAAACTTCCAAGCACAAAAGAATCACCAGGGAAACCCCAGAGCCCACCTTAGAGGTAGTGGATTAGCATTTCTGGGATAAGGGATTCTACATTGCTCACAATTCATTCTTCACAGGCATCTTTTAAAAATACATACACTGCGGAGGCAGGAGGACTGCTTGAACCCAGGGGTTTGAGGTTGCAATGAGCTATGATGGTGCCAATGTACTTTAGCCCTGGAGACAGAGCAGAACCCTATCTCAAAAACAAAACAAAAAAATTGGGTTAATCCCCCAACTGCATGAGAGGCTCTGAAGTCTCCATGCCCCTGTCTGCAAGCTCCTGAGGGCTCCCAGTCCATGCATATAATTAGTGGGAACTTGGGGAAGACAGCACTTATTTGGATGGCCAATCATATATATATATATATATATATGTGCATGTATGTGTGTGCACCTTAGTGTGTGTATGTGTGAATGCATTGAGAACCTACCCTGTGCCTGGTGTTACCCAGAACTAATCCAGCCCTTTTTTTTTTTTTCTTTTTTTGAGACAGAGTCTCACTCTGTTGCTCGAGGTAGAGTGCTGTGGCATCAACCTAGCTCACAGCAACCTCAAACTCCTGGGCTCAAGCGATCTTTCTGCCTCAGCCTCCCGAGTAGCTGGCCCCACAGGCGTACACCACCATGGCCGGCTAATTTTTTCTATATATTTTTAGTTGGGCAATTAATTTCTTTCTATTTTTAGTAGAGATGGGGTTTCCCTCTTGCTCAGGCTGGTTTCGAACTCCTGACCTTGAGCAATCCACCAGCCTCAGCCTCCCACAGTGCTAGGATTACAGGCATGAACCACTGTTCCTGGCTGGGCCCGTTTTTTTTTTTTTTAAGGTCCAGCTTCCCTTTCCGTGGTCTCTCTGATCCCCCAATGGTGTTGGTGGTAATACTTATGTCAATAATTAACAAATAATATGTACTAATAACATGCTAGGGCATGCTTTGTGTGTGTTCCAAGTGTTAATTTATTCAGTCCTATTTCAGCCTGATGAGATAGGCCCTAGTATCCCACTTTTACAAACAAGAAAATTGAGGAACAGAATCACAGAATGATTTAAGAAAGGAGTGTTAGCTTTTTTTTTTTTTTTTTTTTTTTGAGATAAGGTCTTGCTCTGTCACTCAGGGTGGAGTACAGTGCTGGGCCTGATTCACTGTGCCCAGTCCAAGCATTGGCTTTTAAACCAGGGAGTCCTGGATTTTCATCTAGTCTACACCACTCATCAGCTCTGCACAACCTTGAGCAAGTCATTAAAGTCCTCTGGGCCTTCATTCCTTCCCACATTTGTGAAACATAGGTGGTAATAACACCTGACCTATCAAGACATCATGAGGATTTATGTCAAGTGCTTAGCACAGTGAGAATTCCATTTACTAGGAGGTGTTATTATAATTCTTTCATGCTTGACACGTGGTATAGATGTTCAAAAGTTGACTTGTTGGCCGGGCGCTGTGGCTCACGCCTGTAATCCTAGCACTCTGGGAAGCCGAGGTGGGTGGATCATTTGAGCTCAGGAGTTCGACATCAGCTTGAGCAAGAGTGAGACCCCATCTCTACTAAGAATAGAAAGAAATTAATTGGCCAACTAAAAATATATAGAAAAAATTAGCCGGGCATGGTGGCACAGGCCTGTAGTCCCAGCTACTCGGGAGGCTGAGGCAGAAGGATCGCTTAAGTCCAGGAATTTGAGGTTGCTGTGAGCTAGGCTAATGCCACAGCACTCTAGCTCAGGCAATGGAGTGAGACTCTGTCTCAAAAAAAAAAAAAAAAAAAAAAAAAAAAAAGTTGACTTGTTTACTAAATAGAACTGCATGCACCTAAAATAATTGCTACCAGGGTTGTAAAATGGGGAAGCCTTCTTCTTTGACTTTTTGCAAGAGCTACCATGAAGGCATTTGAACATTCTCTGACTGTATATTGACTGAACTTTTTGTATGAAATACATAGAGGTAGAAAGCAAGATGTTCCAGGAAATGGCCTGTTAGGCAGAGTAAAGCGCAGTGGAAATTTAAAAGGGCCTCTAACCTGCCTGTTGGGCCAGAAACTGCCCTACTGAGAGTTAGATGTTCATTCAGTTACTTTTTTTTTTTTTTTTTTTGAGACAGAGTCTCACTGTGTTGCCCAGGCTAGAGTGCTGTGGTGTCAGCCTAGCTCACAGCAACCTCAAACTCCTGAGTTCAAGCAATCCGCTGTCTCAGCCTCCCAAGTAGCTGGGACTACAGGCATACACCACCATGCCCAGCTAATTTTTTCTATATATAGTTTTAGTTGGGCAATTAATTTCTTTCTATTTTTAGTAGAGAAGAGGTCTCACTCTTGCTCAGGCTAGTCTCAAACTGCTGACCTTGAGCAATCCTCCCACCTCGGCCTCCCAGCGTGCTAGGTTTACAGGTGTGAGCCACTGTGCCTGGCCTATGCAGTTATTGTTTATTTGTTGCCAAGCACAGTGCTGGGCTCCGGAGACAGCTGTGGCCCCGTGTTGGTGGAGCTGATGCACGGAGACAAAGACTTGCATTAATACCTTGTTGCGGCTGGGCATGGTGGCTCACGCCTGTAATCCTATCACTCTGGGAGGCCGAGGCAGGAGGATCGATCAAGGTCAGGAATTTGAGACCAGCCTGTGCAAGAGCGAGACCCCATCTCTACTAAAAATAGAAATAAATTAATTGCCCAACTAAAAATACATAGAAAAAATTAGCCAGCCATGGCGGTGCAGTCCTGTAGTCCCAGCTACTCGGGAGTCTGAGGCAGTAGGATTGCTTGAGCCCAGGGGTTTGAGGTTGCTGTGAGTCAGGCTGACGCCATGGCACTCACTCTAGCCTGGGCAACAAAGTGAGACTGTCTCAAAACAAAAAACAAAAATGTTGTTGCTTAATTACAGTCATGAGGAGTGCTCTGGAGGAGAGGAACTCTCCTTGAGAACAAATGACGGGGACTTAGGATCTGCTCCCCTGAAGAAGTAACACTTAGAGGAGGCCTGAAGATTGGGATGGCAGGGAGAAACTTCCCAGATGAAGGAAGGTGCAAGGAGGCCTGAGACTGGGCAGGAAGAGTTTGAACCTCAGAACAATCAATCAGAATGGGCCAGGGTGCCTGCTGCTTCAGAATGGGAGAGAATGAGGTGGTAGAAACACCATGGAGCCACTTGCTCTTGCCATCCAGCCCTTCCTGTCTCAGGCATTTAAGCCTGCTTAAAGTTTTCCCACCCTGGAAATGTTTCTCCAAAGTCCCACCCACCCAAGGTATAATACTCTCTCCCTCACAGCTAAGCTTTTCTTTGTTCATTCATTCATTCATGCACTCCTTTTTTTCCCCACAAAAAAGCTATGAAAAACTTAAACACTACAAACAGAGAGAAATAAAACTTAAATTACCCGGAGGCAACTGCTATTGACATTTAGGATCTATCCTTCCAAGTTTGTTCAAAGACATATTTTTTAAGCATTAAAAAAAAAAAAAAGAAAAAACAATAGGATACATTTGTATGTAAATTGTGTTTTACAAAACTTTAACACATTTAAACATTCAAATACATTTAAACATCTATGTAACAACATTTTTAATGGTCACTTGAGAATCTGTACTATGTGTCAAAAATATGCACCCAAATGCCTACTGTCCATTCATTCTCAAATATTTAGTGGACACCTGTTGTGTGCAAGGACTTCTAGGCTGACTACAGTGTTTTACTGTTATAATAATAATGCTATTAATAAATGATGTGTTGCTGAATATGCCTGGGGCTCAACATTTGTGCAAATCTGTAACTGTTAAATTCACACCTGCCTCTTGCTCCTCCCAATTTCTCTGCTTTCTCCTTTCCTTCCTTGACCTTCTGCAGGCTGGCTTGTGTCCCCACTATGCCACTGAAATTATTCTCAACAAGGCCACCATATATTACCCAATTTCTGTGATTGATCTGTTTTCTGGCCTTATCTTTACTGAGCTATTTGTGGCATTTACTTCCTTGGATCACCTTTCTCTTCCTGAAATGTCCTTCCTTGATCAGGTAAAGCAGGTGGTTTTGGCTCATACTATAGTTAGGAAAGGATAGCCAGAGAGGTTTCAGGCTTTTAAAGAAACTCATAAACTCACTCTCCAGGCAAACAAGGGCTGGCATGTTGCCCAGGTTAGTCTCCAATTCATAGGCTCAAGTGATCCTCCTGCCTTAGCCTCCCAAAGTGCTGGGATTACAGGCATGAGCCACTGGACCCAGCCTTGAGCTTCTTTTTGACTGATTTTTGGAATCCTTGGTGATGTTTGAAAATCCTTCTAGGTGTTGTTTTGTTTTTTTTTTAAACGCTGGTATCCCCCTTCTCTTCCCGTATAGAAGAATTTTGTTTAGTTCTGCTTTCTAGGAAGAAATTTCTATTGCATTTGATTTTTCTCCAGTGTTGCTAATCTAATTGGTCCTCCTGGCCTTGGCTGCAACAGGACTCTAATGAGGAGGACTCTGTCACTGGGCGTTGCAGAGGGGACTGGAATTGGGCATGTTTCCATTTTTGAGATAGGAGGAAAGCAGCTCATAGGACCTGGAATGGAGATTCCTGTTCAGAGGCTCAGAACCTGGCTTTGGGGTCAGGCAGGCCACCTGCGGGGTCTTACTGGGTGGCTTGGGGAAGTTACTTCTCAGACCATCAGCATCCCCATGAAACATATGTATAAATAAAAGTTGTTTCCGGAGGATGACGATTTAATAAACATATATAACGCTCTGGTCTCTTTGCCTGACACGTAGTAGACACTAATTAATTGGTAGTTATTTGTGTTTTTAATTAAGATTCAGTAAGCATTTTTTCTGTAAAAGACCTCATTTGGGCCTCCCAGTTATTTAACCACACTTGGTATCGCGGATATTTTTCATCATCATTCTATTGAGATAGGAATTGAGGATTAGAGGGAGAGCACGTGGCTTCAAAATAGCAGCCAATTCAAGCAGAGCAGTTTTAGGCGCTGCTGGGACCACCCGGCTGCCCAGCCAGCTCTGCGCCCTCAGGCCCCAGACCTCGCAGGCCCGCCGCGACCTCAGCGCCATCTTTGAGCCTGGCACCAGTGCCTCGCTTCCGCACTTCCCTTTGCAAAGGAGCAGTCGCGTCTGCCCCAAGCTTGCCCTTTGTGGGTATAGGGTATCCAAGACCAGTCACGCTTCTTGCGCCGGCCGAAAAGAATCAGTCATCTTTCCTCTCTGGGGATTGGAAGAGGCGGTTTAACCAATTCAAAAATGGCGCCGTCAACCTCACTTTCCTAGTCTTCCGCTCGTGGAGGCGCGGGGGCGAAGGTCACGTCTGCGTGCGTCGGCGGGGATGGGGGCGGAACCGTCTCCACGGCAACTCGCGCGCAGCCCGAGCCGCTAGGCTTGGCGGGAAGAGCGGGTTCTGCGGCGCTGGCGACAGGCGGGGCTGCGAGCGCCAAGGGGCCCGGGCGGCCGGGGCAGCTGCAGGATGAGACCCTGGGCGTGGCGTCCGTGCCCTCGCAGTGGAGGGGCGTCCAGGGCATCCGCGGGGAGACGGTGAGGGCGCGGGCCCCGCGCGGAGTGACGCGGGCGGGAAGGCTGGGGCGCAGCACGGCGGCCGGGCTAGGTTCTGACGTCCCACCGTTTTGTTTTTATAGTTTAGTCCCCAGAAACTAGCCCAGGTGATGTTCTCGGCTCAGTCTTTTCCCTAGTCTTTAAGGAACAACGAAAAGTTAAAAAACCAAGTCCCTGAAGACCCTAAGTTTTGAAGGATTTTGTGTGAAATGGAGTTTGTAGTCACTTCAAACTAACTTTTGTTTAAAAAGAAAGACCAAACTGCATCTTAAGGTCCAGATAAACTAGTTTTCTAGTTTTTTGTTTGTTTGTTTGGTTTTGAGACAGAGTCCGGTGGCGTCAGCCTAGCTCACAGCAACCTAAAACTCCTGGGCTCAAGCCATCCTCCTGCCTCCGCCTCCCAAGTAGCTGGGATTACAGCGCGAGTCACCACGCCCAGCTAATTTTTTGTTTCTATTTTTAGTTGACTGGCTAATTTTTTTGTACTTTTAGTAGAGAGGGTCTCCTTTTGCTGAGGCTGTTCTCGAACTCCTGACCTCAAGGGATCCTCCACTGCCTCAGCCTCCCAGAGTGCTAGAATTACAGGCGTGAGCCACCTGACCCAACCGGTTTTCTAGTTACCTCAAAAGCGCACGGAAGAAGCACTTTGTTGAGATATGGGGCGGGGCTGCTAGGGGTAGGTCTTCTCCGCAGGGGACTTTGTGCAGACTTTGTGTGCTAGGAACTGTTCGGTGCTGGGATTCATCAGTAGACTACAGATCTCCTCTCCTGGAGCTTACTTGGGGGCAGTTGGAGGGAATGTAACACTAACAATATATGTAACAAGTAAATTATAGTGTAGAAAGGTGAATAGTGCCCTGGCCCAAAGAAAGAAAGCTGAGGGATTAGAAGGACTGGGTTGGGGACTGGGAGGGTGGGTTGGAGGGTGAGCCACACCGAGAGGGTGGCATTTGAGCAAAGACTTGGAGGACTGAGAGCTGGCCCACTTCATACCTGGGGTAAACCCCTTCAGGTATGGTAGAAGTCAGGTGCAAAGGCCTGGGGCTGCAGAGGAGTGAGTGGAGGGGAGAGTAAAGAGAGGCAGGTCAGTAGGGCCTTGCAGATCATTTTGAGGACATAGGCTTTTCCTCTGAGTGAAAATGAGCAGTGCTGGGTGCTTCGCATGTCCCAGCGGGTAAAACTGAGGCTTAGCTTGCTGCCCAGGTAGTTGAACCCGTGGAGTGCCCAGGTCCTCACTAACACCAGTGATGTTTCCATTGAAGTCGTACTTCTAAGGGCAGGTTTCTTGCTTCAGGCCTGGCCATCTACAGGACTCACGCCAGGATCTGGTTTGGTTCCCAAGCATTTCCCACTTTGCCTTGCTGCATAGGAATGGTTCCAGTCAAAAACAAAGAGTGGACAGTTTAGTTAAATCTGTCCATTCTTATCACAGGTAACTTTATGATTCTGTTCTATATTCTATTTAAAAAATACTCAGAGTATCTCTTCCTGAAGATTCAGATTTTTTTTTTTAACAGTCCTAAACTAGAGACAGGTGAAGATTCCAGTTTTTAGTAGACTACAGGATGAGAATCATTGATTCCATTTAACACTTTCTTTTTTCTTGCAGAGAATGAGATTTAGGCTTGTTAATTTTTTCTTTTTCTTTTTTTTTTGAGACAGGTTCTCTCTCTGTCACCCAGGCTAGAGTGCAGTGGGATCATCGTAGCTCACTGCAACCTGAAATTCCTGAGCTTAAGTGATCCTCCTGCCTCAGCCTCCCGAGTAGCTGGGACTATAAGTGTGTACCTCCGCACCTCGCTAATTTCTTTATGTAGCAATGATGTCTTGTCTCGATATGTTGTTCAGACTGGTCTGAAACTCCTGGCCTTAAGTGATCCTCCCACCTAGGCCTCCCAAAGTGCTAGGATTGCAGGCATGAGCCACCGTGCCCTGCCCTCAGGTTGCACTTCTAATTCTGGTTCTTTCGTTATTGCCACCACATCTGTAGTTACTTCCTGCAGCTGAAGTCTTGAACCTCTCAAAGTCATCCATGAGGGTTGGAATCAACTTCTTCCAAACTACTGTTCATGTTGATATTTTGAGTTCCCATGAATCATGAATGTTCATAATGGCAGGTAGAATGGTGAATTGTTTCCAGAAGGTTTTTAATTTACTTCACCCATATCCATCAGAGGAATTGCCACCTATGGCAGCTATAGCCTTATGAAATATTAATTCTTAAATAATAAGACTAGAATGTTGAAATTATTAATACTTCTTGATCCATGGGCTGCAGAATGGATGTTAGCAGGCATGAAAAAAATGTAAATCCTGTACAACTCCATCAGAGCTCTTGTGTGACTAGGTGTGTTGTCAAGAACGGTAATATTTTGAAAAAAATTTTTCTGTGCAGCTGGTCTCAACATTGGGTTAAAATAGTCAGTAAACCATGCTATAAACAGATGTGCTGTCATCTAGGCTTTCTTGTTCCATTTCTAGAGCACAGAGTAGATTTAGCATAATTCTAAAGGGCCCTAGGATTTTTGGAATGGTAAATGAGCATTGGCTTTAAATTAAAGTCAGCTGCATTAGCCCCTAATAAGAGAGTTGGGGCTGGGCGTGGTGGCTCAGTCCTGTAATCCTAGCACTTTGGGAGGATCCTTTGAGCTCAGGAGTTTGAGACCAGCCTGAGCAAAAATGAGACAGCATCTCTACTAAAAAAAAAATAGAAAGAAATTAACTGGACAACTAAAATATATATATATATGTGTATATGTAAAAAATTAGCTGGGTGTGGTGGCACATGCCTATAGTCCCAGTTACTCGGGAGGCTGAGGTAGGAGAATAGCTTGAGTCCAGGAGTTTGAGGTTGCTGTGAGCTAGGCTGATGCTACAACACTCTAGCCCGGGCAAAAGGGTGAGACTCTGTCTCAAAAACAAGAGAGAGGCTGGGCATGGTGGCTCACGGTGGTTCACTCCTCACTCTGGGAGGCTGAGGCGGGCAGATTACTTGAGGTCAGGAGTTTGAAACCAACCTGAGCAAGAGTGAGACACCGTCTCTACTGTAAATAGAAAGAAATTAGTTGGCCAACTAATATATATGGAAAAAATTAGCCGGGCATGGTGGTGCATGCCTGTAGTCCCAGCTACTCGGGAGGCTGAGGCAGAAGGATTGCTTGAGCCCAGGAGTTTGAGGGTGCTGTGAGCAAGGCTGACGCCATGGCACTCACTCTAGCCTGGGCAACAAAGCGAGACTCTATCTCAAAAAAAAAAAAAAAAACAACTAGAGAGAGTTAGACTGTCCTTTAAAACTTTTTTTTTTTTTTAATTAGAAGTAGGGTCTAGCCATGTTGCCCAGGCTGTCACAGGCATGAGCATAGCTCACTGCAGCCTCAACCTCCTGACTTCAAAAGATCCTCCCAGGCTGGTCTCAGTGGCTCATGTTTGTAATCCTAGCACTCTGGGAGGCTGAGGCAGGTGGATCACTCAAGGTCAGGAGTTTGAAACCAGCCTGAGCAACCAGCCTGAGCAAGAGCAAGACCCTGTCTCTACTATAAATAGAAATTAATTGGCCAACCAAAATATATATAGGCCAGGCACGGTGGCTCACGCCTGTAATCCTAGCACTCTGCGAGGCCGAGGCGGTGGATCGCTCGAGGTCAAGTGTTTGAAACCAGCCTGAGCAAGAGTGAGACAGTGTCTCTACTATAAATAGAGAGAAATTAATTGGCCAACTAATATATATAGAAAAAATTAGCTGGGCATGGTGGCGCATGCCTGTAGTCCTAGCTACTCGGGAGGCTGAGGCAGAAGGATTCTTGAGCCCAGGAATTTGAGGTTGCTGTGAGCTAGGCTGACACCATGGTACTCTAGTCTGGGCAACAGTGAAACTCTGTCTCAAAAAAATAAAAATAAAACAACAAAGATCCTCCTGCCTCAGCCTCCCAAGTAACTAGGACCATAGGCACACACTACATCACCCAGCTTCTTTGAAACTTTGAAGCCAGGCATTGCCTTCTCCTCTCTAGCTATGAAAGTCCTATAGGGAACCTTCTTCCAATTGAAGGCTTTTTCCTTTTTTTTTTTTTTTAAGACAGAGTCTTACTCTTTTGCCCTGGGCTAGAGTGCAATGGCATCATCATCATCATCATCATCATAGCTCACAGCAACCTCAAACTCCTGGGCTGGAGTTATCTTCCTGCCTCAGCCTCCCAAGTGGCTGGGACTACAGGTGCACACCACCATACCTGGCTAATTTTTATATATATATATATATATGTAGAGAGAGAGAGACTCACTCTAATTTTTCTATTTTTAATAGAGACTGTATCTTGCTCTTGCTCAGGCTGGTCTCAAACTCCAGAGTTCAAGCAATCCTCCCACCTTGACCTCCCAGAGTCCCAGGATTATAGGCGTAAACTACCATGCCTGGCCTTGAAGCCTGTTTTGTCTACATTGAAAATTTGTTGTTAAGTGTGGCCACCTTCCTCAATGTTATTAGGTAGATCTTCTGGGTAACTTCTTGCAGCTTCTCCATCGGCACTTGCTGCTTCACCTTGCACCTTTAAGTTATGGTGATGCCTTTTTTCCTTAAACTTCATGAACTAACCTCTGCTAAAGCCTTCAGAGGCTTTCTCACCTCTCTCAGCCTTCATAGAATTGAAGAGAGTTGCTCTGGATTAGGCTTTGGCTTCAGGAAATGTTGTGGCTGGTTTGATCTTCTCTCCACACCACTGAAACTTTGTCCATATCTAAGCGAACTAAGGCTGTTTCGCTTTCGTATCCTTCATGTGTGCTGGAGTAGCACTTTTTTATTTTTATTTATTTGTTTATTTTTTGATCCCTTCTAGCTTTTGATTTAAAGCGAGAGATCTATGACTCTTCCTTTTACCTGACCACTTAGAGGCCATTGTAGGGTTATCAGTTGGCTTAATTTCAGTGTTGTCTGAGGAAATATAGAGGCCTGAGGAGATCGGGAAATGGCTGGTGAAGGGAGCAGTCAGTATACACATGGCATTTATCGATTAAGTTCACCATCTTATATGAGCACAATTCCTGGTGGCCCAAAACAATTATAATAGTAACATCAAAGATCACTTATCAGAGATCACTGTAACAGGTATAATACTAATAAAAAATTTTAAATATTATGAGAATTACCAAAATGTGACACAGAGACATGAAATGAGCACGTTCTGTTGGAAAATTACACCGATAGATTTGCTCAATGCAGGGTTGCCACAGACCTTCAGTTTGTAAAAAATCACCATATCTGTGAAGTGCAATGAAGTGTAGCACAATAAAACAAGATGTGCTTGTAGTGGCGAGGATTTTAGAGTGTTTGGGAAGGATACCACGACAGGGAGGTAATTTACTGTCTTAAGGTCAATTTAGTGTCAAGAGTCGGACTGACTTTGTGACCAGCCTGGGCAGCATAGTGAGATCCTATCTTTGTAAAAATAAAAAGAGGCAGACTACCTGGGTTCAAGTTCCATTGCAATCACCTCTTTGCTGTGTGACCTTGAGTGAGTTACTTGTCTGTGCCTCAGTGCCAACATGAGTAATTTAAAAATAGATTTTACTTCATAGGGTGGTTGTGAGGATGAATGGGGTGATGGAGGTAAAGCTCTTGGAACCATGCCTGTTCATTCATTCTTCAATGTGTGTGCCCCCTCGGCAGCCGCCTCCTGTCATGTGGTTCAGGTCACATCTCTGATAGGAAGTTATACAGAGCCTTGTGGTTTTTTTTTTTTTTTTTAAAGTGTCATCCTTCCACAGGGGCCACGCCAATCTTCTCTGTATCATTCCATTTTTAGTGTATGTACTGCCAAAGCAAGCGCTTCCAGAGCCTCGTGACCTCTCTTGGAATACTTGACGCCTCCACATGGGTGTGTGAGAGGCATCTCTGTCTAAACCAGGCCCAACAGAACTGCCCTATATTCTCTTCTCCCTGTGTTTGCCCAGCATCCAGGGACACACCGTCTACCTGTTCTCAGGGAGTATTCATGGAGCCACTGGGATTCCTTGCTTTCCTTGATTTCCGGGCCATCATGTCCTTTCCACACTACCTTTCTAACATAGCGATGGCGCCCATGTCTCCACACCTCTGCTCCCCAGCTTCCGCTCGTTACTGAGCAGCCAGAGTGGCCTATCGTGGTATTATGTCCTTGCCCTGCTGAAGGCTGTCCTGTGGCCTGTGCCTAGAGGCAAATCCTGCTCTCCACCCTGCCTCTGCCTCCCGGTGTGCTCCCCTTAACCCCATGGGG
The DNA here is from genome assembly GCF_040939455.1 of Microcebus murinus. Classification (NCBI taxonomy): domain Eukaryota; kingdom Metazoa; phylum Chordata; class Mammalia; order Primates; family Cheirogaleidae; genus Microcebus; species Microcebus murinus. Next base: position 87,276,140 of record NC_134115.1, on the reverse strand, counting down.
CATACTGCATAGTCTAGTCTCTGTGCACGTGGATATTCTCCACCATAGGGTTTGTCCTGGTGCCCCTACCCGACCTATGACACTTTCCCATAGTTCTGCACTTGGCCAGGTCCTTCTTCTCCTTCTCAGCTCAGATGCTATCACCCGGAGAGGCCACCTTTGCTGTCCCATCCAGACAGCCTCTCTAGCTGTCCTATCCTTTCTGTACCTCTGCATGTGCTGAGCACCGAGTGTATTGGGTGGGTTTTTCTTTGTCTTCCCCCACCCCTGTGTAAGTGCCTAGGCTGTAGGGATCTTGCACATTTTCTTTTCTGCTATATCCTATGCCAAGTACCTGGACAGTGCCTGGGAAGTAGATGCTGAATAAGTACCATTTTTTTTCTTTTCTTTTAAGAGACAGGGTCTTCTCCTGTTACCCAGGCTAGAGTACACTGGTGTCATCGTAGCTCATTACAACCTCAAATTCCCAGGCTCAAGTGATCTTCCTGCCTCAGCCTCCCTAGTAGCTGGGGCTAAAAGGCATACACCAGCACACCTGGCTAATTTTTAAATTTTGTATAGAGATGGGGTCATGCTATTCTGCCCTGGCTAGTCTTGAACTACTGGCCTCAAGCAATTCTATCTCAGCCTTCTGAGTAGCTGGCATTACATGCGAGTGCCACTGTGCCCAGCTTAAGCCAGTATGATTCTGATAGCTGTGGGTATCTCCAAGAACGGCACTTTTGCGTCCCCTCTGAATAATTCAACCAAAATTCCTGAGATAGGCTTTCACTGGCCTGTTTGAGTCACATGGCCACCTCTGAACCAGTCACTGTGGCCGGGGGACGGCTACAGTGTTCTGATTGGCTAGCTAGAGGTCATGCCACCCCCTCAGTGGGACATAGGAGGCTTGAGGGGTCATTCGCCAACCTAAACTTCACTGAGCAGGCTCCAGCCCAGGAAGACAGGCTGGTTACAAGAGGAGGGAACAATCTCTGGGCAGACCCAGTGGACAGAGGCCCACTAGCCTGCCACCCACAGCAGCAGGAGTGGGTTGTGCAGTGGGGTGGGGGTGCTGGGCAGGTGGGCTGGGAGTCCAGCTGAGTGGTCATACTGGTTTCGATCTCCACTCCAGAAAAGTTGTCAGACGGCCAGCATCGCCACCGCCGAAGCGTCCGCCCAGGCCCGGAGTCATGCAGACGCTCAGGTGCAGACAGAGGCCCCGGTGCCAGTCAGCATGCTGCCTCCGTCCCGGCTCGACACGCCCCGCCTGGCAGCCTTTCTTCGGCGTGTGGAGGCCATGGTCATCCGAGAGCTGAACAAGAATTGGCAGAGCCACGCATTTGACGGCTTTGAGGTGAACTGGACGGAGCAGCAGCAGACGGTAGGGAAGGGGCTGGTGTGGTGGGGGTGCTGGCCCCTCTGCCTCTCGTCGAGCCTCTGCCCCACTTTCTAGGCCTCATTTTATTCCACCCAGAGAACAGTAGCACCTGTGATCGTAACAGCTGGCTTTCACCAAGTACTTACTTCCTGCCAGGTGCTGAGCTAAGTTTTATAAGAATAAGTCCTTGAGCTTTTACTCCTGTCATTGAAGTCGGTACCATCGTTCTCTCCATTTTACAGTTAGGGAAATGGACACCCAGAGTTGAAGTAACTTGTCCAGGATCAAGCTGAGGTAGTAAGCACAGAGGCTGGTGGAGCCTGGGCCGCCTGACATCTGTGCCTCCCCATGTACTAGGAGGTGAGGGCTGTCTCTGGGCCAGGCCCTGTTCTAAGGACGTCTCCTGTGGGATATCATTCATTCCTCAGAATGACTGTGAGTGCTGTTACAATCTCCACTTTATGGATGGGGCTCAGAGAAGCTAAGTGACTTGCCCAAGGTTAAACAGGTATAAACTGGTCTAGAACTCTGGAACTTGAACCCTGGTCTCTCTGGTTTCACTACCATGCTCTAGTAATATCAGCATCTCCAAGTCTTTCGGTGCACAAGGCCAAGTTCAGAGTCATCACTCTGTAAACTCAGATGTCTCCCTGGACCGAGAGCCTAGGCTTTGAGATCATGGAGGCTTTAATAACTGAGGGCTTCTTGGTGTTTCCTCCACTCGGGGGCTAAGTTCCCTTCATCTGCCCCAGCATGTTGCCCACGGACAACTGCTTGCCAAGTGCTGCAGATTGCTGAGCCTTTTGAGTTCTGATGTAAACATTGTTGTTATTTTTTTATTTTTTGAGACAGAATCTCACTCTGTTGTCCTGGCTAGACTGCAGCATCATCACAGCTCATTGTAACTTCAGACTCCTGGGCTCAAGGGATCCTCTTGCCTCAGCCTGCCAAATAGCCGGGACAACAGATGTGCCACTATACCTGGCTGATTTTTTTTCCTGTTTTTGGTAGAGACGGGGTCTCAGTCTTGCTCAGGCTGGTCTCAAACTCCTGACCTCAAGTGGTCCTCCTGCCTTGGCTTCCCAAAGTGCTAGGATTATAGACTTGAGCCACTGCACCCAGCCTTGTTGTTATTTTTTGATTTAATGTTTTCTTCCTTTAGGAACTGAGATGAAGTAACCATGTATTCAGAAGTCATAAGCCCTTCTCTCATCTCTTCCTTTTTTTGTGCTTCCTGCCCATCTATTTCCAGGGTGACACAGTTACCCTGATCTCACCAAATAATTGGAGGATGAGCATTGATTTATTTGAGAGAAACCATCAAAATTGCTCTGAAAACTAGTTACCAGGCCATACCAAAGTGTGGAGTCATTTTGTGTGTCTTTTTGAGCAGGGCACAAGGAGAAAAACATAATTAACTTTAATATCTCAGCAGGTTGCCCATTCTTTCCCTGCTGCTGCTTGTGCCCCACGTGAAGTTGCACGCAGGGGTGAACATTTACTCTTTATTGTTAGGGCTTCTCCATGTTTCTGTGGATTCATTTGGTCCATGCGTATATTACTTGCTCCCTTTTTAAAAATATTCTTTTCTGATTACAAAAGCAATACATACTCATTATAGTAAGTCCAGTCAGTAGAGAAATATATAACATAGCATGTGCAGACAGTGGAAGTTAACACTTTGGTTCACAGGCCTTTGGAATTTTTCCTGTGCTACAGTGGCTTCTAGTGTGACTGTCACTACTCTTGTCATTAAGAACATGTGAAACAAAAATGGAAAGCACTGTGCATGTTGCTTGTGGCCTTTCTCACTTAGCAGAACGTCTTACAGCAGTTCCTGTAGCAGCGCCCGGCCTTTCCAGCAGCTGCGCACTGTGTCCCACTGTGGGACTCGTCATCCAATGTCTGATGGCTGCACAGTCCAGAGAGCAACTTCACTTCTAGGCATTTGTCCTCTAGAACTTGTGAACAAGGTGCAAGTTTGGATCTCATGTCTTTGAGCAGCCATGTGGCATGCCAGCGCCCTGCTAACCCTTGGGTTTCTCAGCCAGTCCCTGCTGTCGGGCAGAGGAGTGTTTTCGCACTTAGCTATGAGACGACAGAACTGCAGTGAGTCTCCTTCTCTGTGGCTTTGTTCTTCTTATTTTATTTATTTATTTTTTTGAGACAGAATCTCGCTCTGTTGCCTGGGCTGGAGTGCTGTGGTGTCAGCCTGGCTCACAGCAACCTCAAACTCCTGGGCTCAAGCGATCCTCTTACTTTGGCCTCCTGAATAGCTGGGACTATAGGCACATGCCACCAGCTAATTTTTTACTATTTTTAATAGAGACGGGGCATCACTCTTGCCCAGGCTGGTCTTGGACTCCTGAGTTCAAGTGATCCTCTTTCCTCGGCCTCCCAAAGTGCTAGGATTACAGGTGCGAGCCACTGCGCCCAGCCTGTTCTTCTCTTCAGCCAGTTGCTGTTTATTTCACCACAGTGGAATTGTGGCTGACGTTGGGGTTTTTCTGTTTCAACTCCTACTGTCAAGGCAGTGGCCTTGACATCTCCTTATTGTCGTTGGCACTGCTGTAGTGGCTGAGAAAGGCTGGGATAGTGCTCTTCATTAAAAACAATAATTTAAAAATTCTAAAAATAGTGTATGACGTTGCCAAATGCTCAGATATTAGGGATAAGAAAGAAATCACCCATGGGCCTTCCACCAGAACGGTATACCCTCTTGCGTGTCCTTCCTCTCTGTGGTTTTCCACGCGTGGGAGGTGTCCAGTGCTGGGAGTTACTGTGAGCAATCTTAGGGTCAGAAGCAAAGCGCGTTATGTGTTGTCAGCTTGCTACATGTGTCATTTTTAGGTGACACGTTTAATCCTTAAACTTTTTTGCTTTGGTTGGGTTTGTCAAGATGTATTTTATATATAGTAAATTCACCCTTTTTGCTGTACCATGTCTTGGCAAACACAGATACTCACAGGGAAGGTATAGGACAGCCCAGCATGTCCCAGTTCCCTTGGGCCCCTTTATAGTCATCTTTATATGTTTTTTTTTAATACTTTTTTTTTTTTAGATGATGTCTCACTGTGTTGCCCAGGCTGGTCTCAAATTCCTGGGCTCAAGAGATCATCCAATCTGAGACTCCCAAGTACCTGGGATTATAGGTGCATGCCACTGTGCCCTAAGATTTTTAAGTTATAGCTAATCATTACATGATAAATGAAGTTGTAACAAATAACTTAATGTATGTAGTTTTCTTTTCTTTTTTTTTTTTTTTTGAGACAGAGTCTCGCTTTGTTGCCCAGGCTAGAGTGAGTGCCATGGTGTCAGCCTAGCTCACAGCAACCTCAAACTCCTGGGCTCAAGCAATCCTGCTGCCTCAGCGTCCCGAGTAGCTGGGACTACAGGCATGCGCCACCATGCCCGGCTAATTTTTTCTATATATATTAGTTGGCCAATTAATTTCTGTTGTATTTATAGTAGAGACGGGGTCTTGCTCTTGCTCAGGCTGGTTTCAAACTCCTGACCTCGAGCAATCCGCCCGCCTCAGCCTCCCAGAGTGCTAGGATTACAGGTGTGAGCCACCTCGCCCAGCCTTTTTTTATTTTTGAGACAGAGTCTCACTTTGTTGCCAGGCTAGAGTGAGTGCCGTGGCATCAGCCTAGCTCACAGCAACCTCAAACTCCTGGGCTCAAGTGATCCTCCTGCCTCAGCCTCCCGAGTAGCTGGGACTACAGGCATGTGCCACCATGCTTGGCTAATTTTTTCCATATATATATTAGTTGGCCAATTAATTTTTTTCTATTTATAGTAGAGACAGGGTCTCGCTCTTGCTCAGGCTGGGTTTGACTTCCTGACCTCAAGCAATCCACCTGCCTTGATCTCCCAAAGTGCTAGGATTATAGGCATGAGCCACTGCGCCTGGCCTAGTTTGCTTTTCTTTAGATCTATTTTAATTATTTTTATTTATTTATTTTGAGATGGGGTCTCACTATGTTGCCTAGGCTAGTCTCAAATTCTTGGGCTCAAGTGATCCTCCTGCCTCTGCCTACTGATTAGCTGGGATTACAGGCCTGTACCACTCTGTTGGCTATATAGTTTGCTTTTTTTAAATTTTTTTTTTTAAAGAGATAGAGTATCACTTTGTCTTTTAGTCTGGAGTGCAATGGGCTCAGCTTATCTTCCCATCTTAGCCTCCCCAGTAGCTAGGACAACAGGTGCACACCACCATGCCCAACTAATTTTTAAATTCTTTGTAGAGACAGGGTCTTGCAATGTTGTCTAGGCTGGTCTCGAACTCTTGGCCTCAAGCGATCCTCCCACCTTGGCTTCCCAAAGTGCTGAGATTACAGGTGTGAGCCACCGTGCCTGGTCATAATTAGTACATTTTTTTTTTAGAAACAAGTTCTCACTGTTTTGCCCAGGCTAGAGTGCAATGGTATGATCATAGCTCACTGTAACCTTAAACTCCTGGGCTCAAGTGATCCGCTTGCTCCAGCCTCCTGAGCAGCTAGGACTATAGGCACATGTTACCATGCCTGGCTAATTTTTAAAATATTTTTTGTAGGCCGGGTGTGGTGGCTCATGCCTGTAATCCTAGCACTCTGGGAGGCCGAGGAGGTGGGTAGATTGCTCAAGGTCAGGAGTTCGAGACCAGCCTGAGCAAGAGTGAGACGCCATCTCTACTAAAATAGAAAGAAATTAGTTGGCCTACTAAAAATATATAGAAAAAATTAGTGGGGCATGGTGGCGCATGCCTGTAGTCCCAGCTACTTGGGAGGCTGGGGCAGTAGGATCACTTGGGCCCAGGAATTTGAGGTTGCTGTTAGCTAAACTGATGCCACGGCACTCTAGCCTGGGCAACAAAGTGAGACTCCATCTCAAAAAAAAACTTTTTTTTTTTTTTTAGAGATGGGGTCTTACTATGTTTCCTAGGCTGGTCTCAAACTCCTGGCCTCAAGTAATCTTCCTTTTCTGGCTTCCCAAAGTGCTGGGATTATAGACATGAGCCATTGTGCCCAGACTATAGTTTGCATTTTATTTTATTATTTATTTATTTATTTATTTATTTATTGAGATAGAGTCTCGCTTTGTTGCCCAGGCTAGAGTGAGTACCGTGGCGTCAGCCTAGCTCACAGCAACCTCAAACTCCTGGGCTCAAGCAATCCTTCTGCCTCAGCCTTCCGAGTAGCTGGACTACAGGCATGTGCCACCATGCCCGGCTAATTTTTTCTCTATATATTAGTTGGCCAATTAATTTCTTTCTATTTACAGTAGAGACGGGGTCTCGCTCTTGCTCAGGCTGGTTTCGAACTCCTGACCTCGAGCAATCCGCCCGCCTCGGCCTCCCAGAGAGCTAGGATTACAGGCGTGAGCCACAGTGCCCGGCCTTATTTTTTTTAATTTTTTTTAATTTTTAAAATTAAAAATATTTTTTTTTA